>NC_045445.1:25371153-25420435 GCF_002776525.5 Piliocolobus tephrosceles
GTGTGTTTTATGGACAAATAATCAAAGTGCATCTTCTCTCACTGGGGAAAGGTGAGGAAGTGACTTTTCCGCCTTTAATGGGGCCCTTCTCAGCTTTTCTCCACTTCACATTCTTCTTCAGTGAGCTGGGGAGATGCCTGACCGTAAACGGGGCCAAGATTCCCCTGTTCCAGGAGCTACTAAAGCCATCCCCAGGGTCCTGTTTGAAGAAAAAGCCAATGAGGACTGTTCTTTCTGAGGCTGTGGACCACAGAGGTGGTGAGGCCAGCAGGCAGTCAGAGGAACAAGTGTCCACCCACAGAGCCAGCCCCAGCCCACACCCTAAACCAGGAGCTCTCAACATGGGTGGAACCCGGAATAGGTTTGGAGACTTCTGGAGACATTTTGTATCACAGCGACTTGGTGAGAACACTGTTGGCATCTGCAAAAACTGGGGTGGGGACTTAAAATGTTCTACAGTGGGTAAGATGGTCCCACACCACCAAGAATCATCCATACCCAGCACAACTTCTGAATGTCCATGGACTGCATTTAAAATCATTTTAAATCATTTTAAAGTCATTCCAAAATGCTAAAGAAGTCTCATAGACCTTGTTTATAATCATTCAGCATCTAAAACCTAATATTATTTTACTATATATAAAATATAGAATATGTTCTGTTTTATATTATGTATATTTTTAACTGAAGCCTGAAGTTTTCAACTATCATGTGAAATGAGATTGTACTTTGTCTTGTTCCAATTTTTATCAAGACTTAGTCACCCATTTGGAGACCATGTCCCTAGTGGGGTTGTGCTTGAACATTTATCTATTATAATACAGATTACTTTATTTAAGTTATCTTTATGTCTTCTTTATTACAGTCAGGGAATTATATTGAGATCTAAAAATGTATCTCTGAATTCCATTTCAGGACAGTAAAGAAGGAGCTACATAATCTTTGTGATAGAATGGGATCGTGGGGTTGAAGGGTTGAGGTCAGTTGCAGGAGGCTGGGTGTAGGGACTGCACAGATCCTAGTGAAATTTTCCACCTGGTCCTGACAGCTCATCCTCGTGCCTTCCCTCTGGTTCTACTCACCTTTCCAGGCTGAATCATTACCCCAGCTCCCCTCCCATTGGTGCACACCTTTGTCACCAGTATGGTGGCCAAGTTGACTGCCTTTCTTCTTGTCCTACCTCCTTGCTTCTAAAGTTTAGTGTCTTATACACAGGCCCTGGAGTACACGGAGTGAAAATTATGCAATTTCACTTTCAAAATGAGGATTCCAAAGTAGCTCTTGGGCAGTGACCAAGGTATGGCTCCCTGACACCATGACTCAGTTTCCTCCATCCATGGGGACTGGGCAAGGGTCACAGTGGGCAGGGGCTGATGTGGTGCCTCTTGGAATTTCATCATCATGGCAGGGACAGTGGCTTCTCTGTGAAGCAGCCAAAGCTGCAATGACTTCCTCCTTCTCTTTATTTATCCTACTTGGTGTTTGCGGGCCTCTTGAATCTATGAGTAATTAACACATCTGTGAGTATTAACATTAGTTCTTCCTCAAATCCAGAGAAATCTCAGCCATAATCTTTCCAAATGCCTCTGCACCATTTCCTCCAGCCGCTCCTCTGAGGCTCTAATGAAACAGATTAGATCTTTTCATCTCTCTTCTGAGAGACAAGAGACAGAGAGGTTTTGTTTCTTCATACTTTTTTTTGCCAGGTTTATTCTGACCTATATTGCAGTTCACTAATTCTCTCTATAGCTATGTATAATAAACTAATAATTGAATTCCTATTTTAGGAATTAGGAATTCAGTGGAATTCCTAATTTTAGTTATTTTTTAGTTCTAGAATTTCTATTTGGTTCTTTGTCAAAGCTGCTATGTCAGATTTTGCTGCTGCTGCTTTTTTGTTTTGGCCAAAATAATTCAAGCATAGTATGTATTTCCTTGAACATAGTAAACATAATTATTCCATAGTCTACAGTTTTTATAGTATATTGAATATTGTGTCCCTCTGTTACTGTTTGTGCTGGTTCTTGCTCTAAGTGTCATGTCTCTTCAGGCATCTGATTATTTTAGAATGTGTACTTGATACCTTATTTTATTTTATTTTATTTTATTTTATTTTATTTTATTTTATTTATTTTTTTTTTTTTGAGACAGAGTCTCTCTCTGTCACCCAGGCTGGAGTGTAGTGGCATGATCTCGGCTCACTGCAACCTCTGCCTCCCAGGTTCAAGCAATTCTCCTGCCTCAGTCTCCCGAGTAGCTGGGACTACAGGTGCGCCACACCACGGCTGGTTAATTTTTGTATTTTTAGTAGAGACAGGGTTTCACCATGTTGGCCATGCTGATCTCGAACTCCTGACCTCATGAGCCACCCGCCTCGGCCTCCCAAAGTGCTGGAATTACAGGTGTGAGCCACCGCATCCGGCCTTCCGTATTTTAATATTTTGTGATTATATACATGAATCATATTATTTAGTAGAAAATCTGTTACCAACGGGCTCTCCCTTTGAGGTGCTTATGCTCATCAGAGAAACTTTCAGAGCTGGAATGGACCTTAGAGAACCCCCAGTGCACCATTTCCTTGAGCGTCAGGGTGTGCTCCTTGGAATACTATCTCTGGACTATGATCAGTGAAAAGGAGTTACTTGATCAATTAAGTTTTGGAGACACATAGCATAGTCTGTTTCCTTCAGAGAGGTTTCCAATCTAAGTGAGTACACTTTAGGGCTCTGAGAAGCATTGTAGTAAGAAACCTGCTTAATTCCATCCAATGTTAACCCTCATCTTTGCATAACACTAACATTCTAGCAAACAAGATTTTTGATGAATACACTTTGGGAGATAAACTGATTTAGGCAATCTCCCTTTTTACTGATTAGAAAACCAAGGATTTGTGAGGGAAAGTGGCTTACCCAGGGTTGCTAGCTCCTTTGTAGCAGAGCTGCGATTATATGTCAATTTTTGTTGCCGAGTGCAATACACTTTGGAGGGTATAATTAGTGAAGTGTATGATATTGAGGATAACAACAGGACAAAGTGTTAGTGCATTTCTATTCTACCCCCTTTACTTCCCTTTTTATTTGCCACAGATTGCTTTCTCATGACATTTTTCTCTAAAGCAGTTACAATGAAATCTATCATATAATGCCTTTTGGTTCTTCAACTTTTCTCATCAATGTTATAGGTAATAAACTCTGATATGCCTCATGGTTATGTAATTTCCCTAATTCTTCATGTGGCTAGATACTTCTCACCCTTCAGATCCCAGCCTAAATGCTACCTCTTCAGTGAGACCTCCTCTAACCACTATAAGTTATCCTTTCCCCTCCCATACCAGTATTCTCAATTGCAGCCCTATGTTCCTTTCTTTTATGGCACTGCACAGTTGTATCTCAGCTGTTTTACTCACCATGTGCCCTCAACACAATGCCTGACCCATAACTGATGCTCAATAAAAGTATTTAGTGAATAAATGAATGAGTAAAACAAGGAAACAAAACTCCCTGTTGACAGTTTCCAATAGATAAAAATGCCTCCCTTTACCTTCCTAGAACCCCTGAATTCTTTATAACTTTTGGTTGGTTGGAGGATTCACTGGGTAATTTGTGGGATTCCTGATCCATCAATGTGACAAAAATTGCCTGCATATTCTACCCCTGGACCCATTTCTCTGCAAGTCAAATAATACCATTTATCTCCTCCATTAAGTGAAGGATATGATACAATATCCCCAAAGAGAGCATTTTAGGATTTCCAGAAATTTAGTGGGGAGATTTAGTGGAAACATTTGCCACGAAGGTAACACACAAAAGACAGGCCTCCAGCACAGAATTAAGAGATACTTTGATCGATACGGTAGATTAGGTTATTATTCAAAAACATCCTCTTCCTCCTCTCAACCCCAGAGGATAAGTACATCTTCCAGTCCCTTGACTTTGAACACAACCATGTGACTTACCTTGGCCAATGGGATAATAACAGATGTGATGTAAGCAGAGACATGAAATACGCTTGTGTAGTTGAGCTTGGTCTCTTGTGTCTCTGCTATCTCCATAAGAAGAGCTGCATCTTCAGCCTGGGATCCAGAATAAATATATGTAAGCAGATTTCAGCTTGTCCTTTAACAAGGAGCTAAGCCCAGATGGACATGCAGCCTGAAGTAGAACTGCTGGCCAAGCCAAACTCAGCCTAGATCAGCCAACCTCTTGCCAATCTGCAGATTAATGAATGACAATGAAAGATGTTCTTTAAAACACTGAGTTTGAGGTGGTTTTGTTTAATTTTTTTTTTTCTTTACTAGCAATAGCTGACTGATACAATTGACTTCTGTTCAATCACCCTAATTTTACCAGGGTGTTTCAGGTATTTTGGGGTACTTCATTATGATCTGTTTCAGAAAACACTTGCCAATGTCTTTCTAATCTATGGAGAGACCCACTTTTGCTGTATGTTTTGATAAGACAGCTTATCAATTTAGTTGATGCCCAGGATTAGAGAGGTGGGATGGAGCTAAACTGATCTTTTTTTTTTTTTTTTTTTTTTTTTTTGACAGAGTCTCACTCTGTTGCCCAGGTTGGAGTATAGTGGCATGATCTTGGCTCACAGCAACCTCCGCCTCCCGGGTTCAAGCAATTCTTGTGCCTCAGCCTCCTGAGTAGCTGGGATTACAGGCGCGTGCCACTATGTCCAGCTAATTTTTGTATTTTTAGTAGAGATGGGGTTTCACCATGTTGGCCAGGCTGGTATTGAACTCCTGAGCTCAAGAGATCCTCCTGCCTTGGCCTCCCAAAGTGCTGAGATTACAGGCATGAGTCACCGTGCCCGGCCTAAATTGATCTTGATAAGAAAGGGGAAGAAAGTTGAATGAAGATGGGAACAAGAAAAGAAGAAACTGGCAAATTGGCAGCTAGTTGTTGAAGAGGAACTTTGGGAGATAAATGCCTTCTGAGGATTTTGATTAGTTGTTTGCTGTTTGCTGTTAACTTTTTCCTCCTCCTCACTACACAATCGTTAGTACGATTTACATTGTCCACTGCTGCTTTATAGAGTGTTTATCTTTTAATGTCATGTAGTTTGGATTTGTGGTTGACATGGGCAGTCCCATAGGCTATCCAAAGGCCTAGGTTTTTAATACCTAGGTTATAACTGTCAAACTATGAAAGCATTGGGGTGTATCTATACAATCTAGGAATGGGGACCACTCGAGTATAGAAAATGGTTCTTCACAAACTAACAACAACATCGTAAGTGCTAGGTGCTCACAGGTGTTCATTGTTTTCCTTCCACTGACCACTTTTCCTCTCTTTTCTCTCTTCTGCCCAGATTTGAGTTAGTATTTGAGAGATACCATGAAGACTCCTCCTGCTCTTAACTAAATCTTAACCACTGGTCTGTCCTTGTACCTGAAACTCCAATATTAGAGGTTTATTCATTTGGATTCAGGCATAATGTGCTCTAAAATACAATTAATTAGTATATAGTGGGCACTTGATAAACATTTGCTCACTGAGTAAACACTTTAGTAGGAATTTGCTTATAAGAGAAGTGCATTAGATGGGCATTTTTTTATGGGGATAGAACACAATAGAATTATTTTATTTTGTTTTATTTTGTTTTGGATTATGAAATTAGTTGGGCATGGTAGCTCCTGCCTATAGTCCCAGCACTTTGGAAGACTGAGGCAGGAAGATCGCTTGAGCTCAGGAGTTTGAGACCAGCCTGGGCAACATAGTGAGACCCTGTCTTTACAAAATTATTTTAAACATTAGCTGGGCATGGTGGTACACGCCTGTAGTTCCAGCTACTGGGGAGGCTAAGGCAAGAGGATCTCTTGAACCCAGGAGGTTAAGGCTGCAGTAAGCCATGATCTCACCACTGTACTCCAGCCTGCGTGACAGAATGAGACCCTGTCTCAAAAAACAAAACAAAACAAAAAAGGGATTACAAACTATTTCAACCAGGTGTGGTGGCTCGGACCTGTAATCCCAGCACTTTGGGAGGCCAAGGCGGGAGGATCACTTGAGCTCAGCAGTTTAAGACCAGCCTGGGTAACATAGTGAGACCCTCTCTCTACAAAAAATAAAAAAAAATAGCTGGGCTGAGGTGGGAGGAGTGCTTAAGCCAGGGAGGTCAAGGCTACAGTGAGCCGTGGTTGTGTCACTGCACTCTAGCCTGGGTGACAGAGTGAGACCTCGTCTCAAAATAAAAAGAAAAAAAGAAAGAAAGAAAATGAAACATTTCAAACAGAAAAGTATAAAGAGTAACTTAATGAGTACCCATGATCCATAACCCAAAGTTAATAAAGCTAATGTCTTGCATTTTTGTGAAAAAATAAACCGTTATAGAGTTGTAGCCCCTCTTGTACTCTACCCTTCACTGATTACATTGTTTTCCTCTTTCTCCTTAGGGGTAACCTATATCTTGTAGTTAATGTGTATGCTTCCTATGCATGTTAGTGTATTTAAAAACCACATATTAACATATACTATATAATATTACAACATAATATGTGTAAATATATATGCAGATAATATATAATGTTGTTGTTGTTTTTGAAGTTTATGTATCATTGTTGATTCCCACATATCTAGATCTTTCATTTTACTTGCTGTCTTGTCTTACACTATATGACTATTAAACAATGTACTTAGTTCTCTTTTCATGAATGCTTAGATTGTCTCCTATTACAATACTGTGCAACATCCTTGAATATGCTACTTATTCATGTGTGCAAAAGTTTTCTAATATAAATGACTACAAGTGGAACTACTGGGCCTTAGGGAAGGTACCTCTTCAAATACACTAAATACTGCCAAATTGCACTCCCATGTCATGTCCCTAAGTATATTTCCACAGCTAGTGTATGAAATTCCTCTTTTCTCTGTTTGCTTGACAGTGTTCTGCATTGTCAGTCTTTGCATTTTGCCAGAAGTGGAAATGGTACCTTGCTGTTTTAATGTGTATTATCTTTATAAGTATTGATATTGACCATATTTTCATATTTGTATTGGGAATTGGTATTTCCTCTTTTGTGAAATGCCTGTTGAAGTCTTTAACCCATTTTCCTGTTATTTCTCTTATAGATTTGTAGAAATTCATATATATTCTGGATCTCTACTTTTTGTCAGTCATATACAATGTAAATCCAATCAGAAGTTTGTTTTTTAATGTGTTTATGATATATTTTGTAGTACAGAAGTTTTAAGTTTTCATGTAGTGAAATCTATCAATTTTTAAATGTATAGCTTATGTGTTTGAGTTTTAAGGAAGCCTAAGCATACTGAATACCTGAGAGAAAAGAGGACTAAATGGGCAAATGATGGAGAATGGAAACAAACTTCCCCTTCATTCTCCTTTTTCTCTCTTCTCCCATCATCTCTCCCCTTTTCTCCATCCTGAAATTAATGCCTCAATCAAAAAAATGAGGCTGCTTTCTGCTGTGATTTGTTCAATTTTACGTCAAGATGTCTTTGGCTCTGGTCTGCTGGGCTGCTTTCTTCAATATCTTCTCATCTATTTCATATCACTAATAAATGGCAGTGGAGACAAGTGGTTTGTGACTTTAGGGATAAAAATGAATAAATACACCTCAGAAGTGAAATAATTGTGCCCAATGAGTTACTTCATATAATAAATAAGTAACAAGCAACATATCTCATTTGGCGAATCTCTATTGTTTTTTAGTGAAGGAAGACTTTTTAAACATTTTCTAAACCTTTATTACTTTAAATCACTACTGCAGCAACATAGTGCCAGCTCCATCAACCTCCTCACAATCTAATCAAAATAATTGTAACCTGGGCAGGGGATCAGTGGAGGACTAGGAAAACAGAAGAGCAATGTTGCAGCAAGCTTTTTCAGACTCCCACTAATTCTTCCTCATTGCCTCCACCCTCCACCACACATTGCAGCCTGAATTATTTAGTTACTGAAATCAATCCATTTTTCTCTGTTCAGCGGTTGGACAATAAAAGTAAGATTTACTGCAGCAAGTGAATAATAAAAAATGAATTAGCTGAAAACAAACAAAAAGCTGCTTACGTGGCAATCTTCTGTGTTAATCAAAACCTCGAGGACAGGTCGAGTGGATCAATAGTTGACTACAAGATGAAAAGAAGCAAAGCTTCCATGAGGGTGGGAGAAGAGGGAGATCTGGGGGTAAAAAAAGAAAGGCCTGAGGGCTGGGTTCATCAAAAGTGGCCAATGGCAGTTTCATCAGTCCTTTGGTGGGCCCTGGATGTTTGAGAAATGACAGTGTTTTCTATGCACACATCAAAGTTCAGCTTGATTGTCTCATATGGGGAAGAAGGCCATCTGTCAGTATTCTCCAAATAATCTACATAATTGACTTTCAAACAAGCCTGAAAGAAACGAGCGTTTATCACCCTAATTGTGGCAGGCGTTGTGCGTGTCACTGCCATTTTATCAAGATAATGGTAAAAGGCACCCGGGTTTCTTCTCTCCTGTCTTCTTCCAGATTTCTTTCAATTTGTATATTTAGTTACATTCTCCTTTGAGACCAAATTCAGAAAAATGCAAGATAGGCTGACTGGACCTAGAGCAGGGGGAAATTTTGCTTGCCTTTTGACAAACCCTGGATTCAGCCACCAGCCACCTGCCACCCTCCACCCTGCTCCTAGGGACTCAGCACTGTCACAGTTAGTAGAAGAGAAACACCAAAAATTTCTGAACAAGGATGGACTCCTGAGAAGCTCAATTCTGTAAACCTGGATCTGTTAAGTAGAAAAAGCAGGGCTTGAACTTCTCTTCAGGTTTTGGTGATGGGACAAGGAAGAGACATCCTCAGAACTAGCTTCTCTTGAGCTTCCAGCCCAAGCAAAATGGGCTAACTGGACCCCAGCACAAAGTGGAATACGTTAAGCGATGATGTCCTCATTCCTGTAGATCCAGGGTGGGACTGAGGGGGGTGCTGAGATTATCATGAAGTCCTCTCCTCCTCCTCCTCCTCCTCCTTCTTCTTCTTCTTTTTCTTCTTCTGCTTCTTCTTCTTCTTTTTTTTAACACAATTACGGTCAAAACTAGAAGAGATCCTCTCTTCTACAAATGAATCTAGCAACTCATATCTGTAGGAAATTGCTGCTCTACAAAACATATGTTTAAAAACGCATGTTAACTCTAGGATCTTCCCACAAATTCAAGATCCGGGACAATTCTGCCTTGAACAGACTTGTAATTTTCAAGGCAAAGGCCACTTTTTTTCCTTTACCTTTCCAGATTCTGTGAACTGTGCTTCTTCATCAGGCTAGCTTTAGACATCCCCATCTTTCCTGTGTGTACATTGGGACAATAAAGACCTAGCATTGCCCAATATGTGGCAGGTAGGAGCAGAGAGCAAATTGCTAAACTGGGGTTAAGTCGAAACTATTTTTTTTAGAGGATTGTAGCCACAGAAGAAACAGAAGTATGTTTAGGTTTCCCAAGAATGTTTGAAAATGTGTGTTTGTCTGTCAGTAGCCAGATTTCTCTATAGATAGGTAAGTTAATCAGTAATCCATTAAAGGGGTGGTAGAAAGTGAGGCAAGGCTCTTGTTAACGAATAAGCCATTGAGAACAAAAATACGAATGAAAACAGTAGTCACATATCTGAGAATCATTCTCCTTCCTTGTAATCTTGAACCAGTTTTTGGTCGTAGGTATGGTGTACATATTTGAGCATATACACATAAGAGCTGTCTATAAACATGACAATTTTCCAGTGTTGAAAGAGGGAAATATATAAGCTTGAGTCATGGGTATAAGACATTTTTTTTTACTTGTCCAGTTAAACTCCACTATTGAACTGTCTTTTCTGCTCTATTTTCTCTCTGGTGCACACAGCATGTGGCGTTCTGTATTCTGATTAAAGAGTGGGATACAACAGCAGCATCTGGGCTGAATGGGCCAGGGAAAGTCCAACTGGTGCAACCAGTTATGATAGGCAGTGGAATTCAGCAACCTAGTAAGGAAATGAAGGTAAAATAAAAGCTGGGATAGGGAGGCAGATACATTTGTTTCCCTTGGCATGGCTGTCTCTATGTAGTTCTCACCCAGTATGTTACGGTACAGTGGTACCCTTGAAGCCTTCCCAGTTCCATGATGAAATTTTAATCATTATGTAGATTGTATTTATGCCACAATTGAGAGATCCTACTTTGAGAGTGATGTGTGCTGCATGAAAGTAGAGCCACATACAGCCTGCTTGAGGAAGACATAATAGGCATAACATGTCAGCCTGGCATCAAGGAAAAATTGTGTGTGTGTGTTTTGAAACATAGGAAAATTTTTCTTGTGGAAAAAACAGTTTGACTCAAATTACTTAGGGTTGAAGGGAAGTCAAAGGAATATGTAACTATATGTATTTTTATAAACACAGTGTGATACTGAAATACTGTAGTGGGGATTGTATTGTATTTATTGATCACTTGTTTAATGCTGTTGTGAGTCTTTTAATCTCTTCAAGTGTGCTGCCCCGAATGAATGCTAGTTTGTCAGCCCAGATGCAAAAGAGTAAATGCTATATGATTCCTTACATATGATGTTCAAGAATGGGCAAAAACCAATCCATAGTGATAGAGGAATTCACAACAGTGATTGTATGTGTACCTGGAAAGGACTGAAAAGAGACAATAGGACCTTTCTGGAGTGGTAGGAGCAGACTACAACTTGTTCTGAGTGGTAGTTACCGGGGTGTGTACATTTGTCATAATTCACCTAACTGAAAACCTAAAATCTGTGCATGCTATAGTATGTTAATGATCTCTCAATAAAAACTGGCAAATGCATTAAAAAAGAAATTCCCAGGTCACAGAAATGCTAAGAGGCACTCTTACTCTGGTTAATTCAAAGTTTGGCTACTTCAGCTTGGCGCTATTTGTCATGGGTTTGTTAGGAATTCCACGAACAACTTTCTTTACATATAAAATTCACTTCAAACAGAAGGACATCTCCTTTCATTTCACAGTTGGCAGCATAACTTTTTGTTGTTGCTTTAAGTGATGTATTTCCCAAAGTCAGGGTGATTCTGTCTTAAATGTTTCCCCATGTGGAACTCACTTCGTCTACAAACCTTTGCTTCTAGTGCTTCTCAGCTGAATGCAGTGCCCTCAGGTCTAGTGAGTGTCTGCTTCATTAATTGTTTCTCCCTCCAGAAGGTCCACCTGTTTCTAATTTATTGCTGTAAATCATCCAGCACCCAATACAGCCTGGTCCACAGGGCAAGGAGATCAGCCAATGTTTGTTAAATGAAGTGATCATTATATGAATAAAAAGCTATATGTTTAAATAACTAATTAATTAGGTCACAGGTTGGTCTCTGCTTTCTAGGAGCTCACAAAAAGGACGTGGACTAGGTGGCTACTTACATGGTGTAATTTGACGTAGCTTGTAAGAGGCTACATCTTATCCCATGTATTACTCTTATTACCCTATTGCCTGTCTCTCTAACCTGTCTTGAGCTTCTCTATCATAAGTAAACTAGGCAACAAAAGTGGAGACACTTACTCCAGCAGGTCCCAGAAGAAGTACATCTATGCTAGTTTCCCGTAGTCTCTTTCATTCCTCTTCCATTACTGTTCCAGTATGGGTTGACAGTATGAACGACAGGAAATGAAAGAAGTTCTGGACTTCACATATATCCATTCAGTGTCTTAGCATGATGTGGTGTTAAGGTGCTGAGCTAGAGACAGTAGGCCAAGGGAATAATTGGTCCCTTTGGGGTGGTGGAGTAGAGAACGTGCTTCAATGACAGGGACCCCATTTTGAACGTTTGCAAGAGGCAAATTTAGAACAAAGAGAATACCTCAAAAGGTGTGGTGTGGATTTCTCAACATAGTTTTTTGGAAAAGTTCAAAGCCATGGCTAAGAAATGACATTGAGATAATGAGGAGCATTTTCATGCTTAAAGAGCCTCAAATATCTCTAACCTGGGAGATTGACAAGTTACAAGTTGAAGGAAACCAGGTTCTTCTACATATCCCTCCAGTACACAAAGCTCTGAATACAATAAATACTTGTTTTTGAGCTGGGTTGGTGAATGTTGAAGTGTTTTCTAATGTTGTTGTTGTTGTTGTTTTTAAAGTATGGCTACAGATTGCTGGAGCAGCCACTCTGTGGAAACCTAGGACCTCGAAGAATAGTTTACTCTTTAAGGCTATTATGAACTTATCCTCCTCATGAGTATCCGGGCTTTCAGCTCCATAAAACCTGCAATAACTGCCATTTTAAGACTTACACCTGGTCATAACACAAAAGATTGATTGGGGCTTCCATCCTATAGGGAGGGAAGACAGCACTTTAAGATGTATGGCCTCCCAATAGATTTTTCATGAGAAAAGCCAAAAATGCTTCTTCCAGATTCATGCAGGCATATGTGGTCAGTGCCCAAGTCTGTAAATAACATACGCATTATTTAAAGCTTATATTCTGACCCTTTGAGTCTGCAGTGTCCTTATTACAGCCAATACTGTGTTAGAAGGATGAACTATGCCTTTAAAAAATTAGATTGAAATCTTTTAGGGAAAAAAGTACTGCCCCCTTCCCTATATTCTTCCATTTGCTTATCTCTTCACCCCACTCTCCACCCAGTTCAGGAAACTTTCTCTTAAATCAGCCTGATACTTTCAAGACTAGCATGGCTGTTGACAGTTTTATGCAACTAATAAAGAAGATTAAAAAATAAACAAACTCTGCAACTTTCTGTATTCTGAAGTCCAATG
The DNA here is from genome assembly GCF_002776525.5 of Piliocolobus tephrosceles. Classification (NCBI taxonomy): domain Eukaryota; kingdom Metazoa; phylum Chordata; class Mammalia; order Primates; family Cercopithecidae; genus Piliocolobus; species Piliocolobus tephrosceles. Next base: position 25,383,864 of record NC_045445.1, read on the forward strand.
CAGAGGAAAAAAAAAAAATCCTCTTGTGTGGGAAATGTAAAATGCCGCCTTGTTGGAGGGTGCTGGAAATATGATAGGAAAAAAATGACTTCCATATATCTAAATGACATTTGAAAGAACAAAAATCAAGGGCTGTTAATGTAGCTAGATGTTGGGATTCAGGTAATATGTTCTGTAATTCATTCTGACTGACAATTGTGAGGAGAAATCAGAGTACGGCTGACCAAAATACCATCCTTTGAAAAAAAAATCAGCAATGGGACTTCAAAACTGATTCCTCACATATCAACCTGATCTCCCCGAAGGGACCCCTTTCCAGCTAAATGCTGAATTGAATTCCGTACATCACATTTCTTGGTAGAGATTTAGTGCTTTAATTATATTTTTTATGTGTCACAGAACTGTAAATACAAATTATCCTTTTGTTTTCTCTATCTTTAAGGAAGAGCTTAGAAAAATAATAATAATTAAAGGTGTATGTGATTCTTCTTTAAGTCTTCTCATTACTCATGTGGAGGGTACAATGCAAACTGTATTTGTGGCTGCAGAACATTCTGGCCATACCTCCAGGACATCTTAGCAGTGACTGGCAAGTCTAAAAGTCACTTGATCAGCTATTTGTTTTGCTTACAGAGATGATGATTGTTTTGATATTTTTCTGTTTCTTCCTGAAATGCTTTGAACTGGGCATTCATTTCTGTATCACACAGATAGATGTAGCTCAGCTGCAGCATGCGTTGAAGGAAAATCACTGGGAATATTTTTTTAATTTCTAAAATATTTCAGCTGGAACATTGTGGCTCAGACTCCAAAAATCTTTTTGACCCAAATGTTGAAATCAATAATATAGGATAATATAGGCAGAGTTAATAATCTAACAGAACTATCTGGACATGTCTTTGCATATTAATACCTCATGGAGTGGAGTGAGATATTTTTAAATCCATTGGCCATTTTAAAGAATCCTCCAATTATATCATGTCAACAGTTGTTTCTCTTACCTATATACAGAGCTACTGGTAATGATGAAGCTTGCCAGAAAGCTGTGCTACCAAAAGACCAACATCCCAGCTTGCATCTGGCTTTGTAGAACATGCCAACAATGCTTAATGTAATGGGTCACATCTGTCAAGTAGGATTACAAGTTGTACCTGTAATGCCCTGTAATTAGTAACCCTCAAATGGCTCCAGCTGCTATTTCCCTGAACATTTGCCTTGGTAACATCTCATAGGAAATATGACTTAGAATGAAGAGTATTTAGGTCCAAAGGACACTGTAGTGAAATAGGAACATTTTCTTCTAATCAAAAAAATCCCTTTTTTTTCTGTCACTCTCACCAAGTTTACTAGAATGTCTTTCATCCAGAGACCAGTATGGGATATGCTTCAGCTTGCTGAGGAGAGATTTGGCTGTTGACTTTGTTTCAGAGCAAAATTCTCCCACGAATCATGAGACAAGTAAATATGTCTGTTTTCTGTGTGTTAGGGTGATTTGAGAATGAATGTGAGTCTGTAACTGGAGACTTCCTACTGAGAAGTTGACCTTTTGCTTGTAAAGGACACTTGCTATTTGGTTGGCTCATGGGTACATCTGCAAATGCTGGCATGCTGGGTTGTGTTTGCAGATCAGAATCCATTACTTGCTGAGACCTAAGATGCAATATGGAAAATGTAGGTTTAAAAAGTTATTTCACTAGTTTGACTTTCAGTACACTCTTTTCTGAATTTATTTGAGCGAGTTTCCAGTGAAAATTCACCATCTCATAAATGACTATCTAATAAAAATGAACTAAAACCAGACCCTTAACTTATACCATTCAATAAAAATTTGCTAGGAGGATTAAAATTAAAATATGAAAATGAAACTATAAAATGATGAAAAGAAAATATAGGTATTTATTTTATTTATATGCTCTTATAGTGGCAACATATTTGTAAGCATAACTGCAAAGGTATAAATCAGGGAGGAAAAGATTGAGTTGATGCTGCAGAAAGAAACAAACATATTAAACACTTTTTGTATGTTAAAAATCCATGATAAATAGAAATGAAAGGAAAATAGCAAATGAGAAAATGTTTGCAGCAGACATTAAGTATAATTGGTCTACTTAAACAGTTCTTACAAGTTAATTTTAAAAAGATGGAAACTCGAATAGGAAAATGGACAAAGAACATAAATATGTAAATCACAAAGGAAGAAACAAAAATGGCCAATAAATAAATGAAGAAATATTTATTTTCATGAGCAATCAAACAAATACAAACTAAATCCATCCATCACATTGGCAAATTTACAAAAGATTGATAATAACCTGTGTTAACAAAGGTTTGAGGAAACAGAACTTTCATATACTGGAGTCAGAATGCAAATAGGTAAATCTCTTTATGGAGTAATATGAAAATATGTATCTACACCTACCAAAATATGCAATTCCACTTGTAGGAAGTTACCTTCAGGAAATAATTAGAAATGTGTGGAAAGCAGTGGTCATAAAAATGTTCATTGTACCGCTGTTTTTAATGGTTTAGAAAATTATAAGAAAAAGACAGTAATAGTTTGGTTAAATAAAGTATCTATACTTGTAGATCGAAAGATTATGGAGTCTTGTAAAATCATGTTGTAATAGAATATTTTTGACTTGAAAAAGCAACCACAATCTGCGCTGTGTTTAAAAAAATGGAAACACCATGCACAGTGGTTCACACCTGTAATCCCAGCACTTTGGGAGGCCAAGGTAAGAGAACTGCTTGAGCTCAGGCATTCCAGGGCAGCTTGGGCAACAAAATGAGGCCCTGTCTCTACAAAGAATAAAAAATTAGCCAGTTGTGCTGGTGCATGCCTGTCATCCCAGCTACTTGGGAGGCTGAGGTGGGAGGATCACTGGAGCCAGTGAGGTTGAGGCTGCAGTGAGCTGTCATCATGCTACTGCACTCCAGCCTGGGCAACAGAGCAAGACTCTTTCTAAAAAATAAATAAATAAATAAAATTAAAAAATGAAAGCAATTTACAAAATGATAAATAGAATAAGATACTGTATTTTATACACATACACACACACTAAGAAAGAGAGAGTGATTGAGACACAGACATGGACAATTATAGACAAAGATGTAGAGAAGACTAGAAGTAAATATTTCAAAATAGTGTCTTAGGGTGAGAGATAACAGGTATGTGACTTTTTTTTCTTTTCCCTTGAGATGTATTACTTTTGAGATTGTGAAATAGAAACAATAAGAATTACCTATTAAAAAGACACATCAGGCTGGGCACCGTGGCTCACGCCTATAATCCCAGCACTTTGGGAGGCTGAGGTGGGTGGATCACTTGAGGTCAAGAGTTCAAGACCAGCTCAACATGGTGAAACCCCCTGTCTACTAAAAATACAAAAATTAGCTGGGCATGGTGGCACGTGCCTGTAATCCCAGCTACTCAGGAGGCTGAGGTGGGAGGATCACTTGAACCCAGGAGGTGGAGGTTTCAGTGAGCCAAGATCGTGCCATTGCATTCCAACCTGGGTGACAGAGTGGGACTCCATCTCAAAAAAAGAAGACACATCAGCCCAGTTAGGGATAAGTATTGGCACTGATGGCCTTGCCTTTGGAGCCTCACTGCCAACTTTTTTCGTCCTTCTTTCCTTTTCTTTCTTTATTTAGGTAGAGCCTTGCTCTGTTGCCAGGCTGGAGTGCAGTGGCACAATCTTAGCTCACTGCAACCTCCGCCTTCTGGGTTCAAGCGATTCTCATGCCTCAGCCTCCCGAGTAGCTGGGATTACAGGCATGCGCCACCACGCCCAGCTATTTTTTTTTTGTATTTTTAGTAGAGACAGGGTTTCACCATGTTGGCCAGGATGGTCTGGGTCTCCTGACCTCATGATCCGTCCGCCTCGGCGTCCCAAAGTGCTGGGATTACAGGCATGAGCCACCGCGCCTGGCCTCCTTTCTTTAAGTCATCATGTCCTACAGACTTCCAGAGTCCTTAGTGTTTTCATTCACTCATCCATTCATTCCTCCATTCAGCAAACACTTCTTGCTTTGTACCATGTGCCAGGCTGAGTACTTGTCCCCGGCCAATGCTCCATTCTGTAAACATTTCCTAGTTGTTTCTTGTCTATACTTATTTATCAGTCTGGGGGTCTTTACCTCAGACCCTGTTAGGTGAATGACTAGTACATTTTTCTAACAAGTTCTCTCTGTGTTAAGTAGATGATCTTAGTATGCTACTTGAAGTTTAAGGGGGACCTTAACTGTCTTAACTTAAAATAGTAAGTGTGTGAAAATTGTAGGCAACTTTATGTAGATATATGCCTGCCAGATAATATCACTCTTTCCTTCTCACACATATTCTAACTGGGCAGCATGCCTCCAACTGTGTTCCACTCTACAAGGCCTGGGCTCCCCATGTTAAGATTAGTTCTCTAATTTGGCAGCTTAAAACAACACAAATGTATTATCTTACAGTTCTGGAGGTTAGAGTTCCAGAATGAATTTCACTGGGCTAAAATCAAGGTGCGGGTAGGGCTGTTTTGTTTTTTTGTTGTTGGTGTTTTTTTTGTTTTTTTTTGGGGGGGGGCTTTAGAAGATAATCCACTCATTTGCCTCTTTCAGCTTCTGGAGGATCCTTCATCCATCTTCAAAGCCAGGAACATTGCATTTACCTGAACATTCTTCCATAGTCTCATCTCCCTCTAGCCATAGCCGGGAAATGTTCTTCACTTTGAAGAAACCATATGGGTTGAATTGTGGCCCCTCAAAAGGTATGTCCACATCCTAATCCCCAGGCCTTATAAGGCAGAGATTGGAGTAATGCAGCTACAAATCAAGGGACACCCGCAGCCACCAGAAGCTGGAAAAGGCAAGGACAGAGGTCCTCAGGAGCCTCCAGAGGAAGTGTAGCCCTGCTGACACCTTGATTACAGACTTGTAGCCACCACAAACACAGCCTCAGGCTGTCTTTAATATTTTGCTTCCATCCTTACTTAATTATCTTGGATCTGTATCCTGGATGTCAATGTGGAATAATAGAAAGCACACACACGTGGAGTCAGGCAGACCTCTGCTTAATCTCTTGCTCTTTATTTATTCCCTTTGTATTCCTGGGCAGTTAATTTAACCTCTATGAGCTTATTTTCTCATCTTTAAGATGTGGGTAATCATATGCACTCCATAGAGTCATTGTGAAGATTAAACTAGATAACATATATAACATGCCTGGTACATAGGAGGCATTTGATGAATGTTGCCTTCCTTTTCCTATCACCCTATAATCTGTGAACCAGTAGTACTCTATAGTCTTGAAGTAGATGGTCTGGTAGAGCAGATATTTTTGCATAGGGACTTTCTAATTTTCCTTCAAATCTCAATGTGTAGGTAGCTTTCTTTTGTTTTTTAAATTTCCCTTTATCTATATGAAGGCATGGATGACACATAAAAATTGTATATAACCACTGTGTAGATAACTTTCTAACCTGATTATACATAAGATTTCCCCTGATGACACTGCATTTTATTTTGAACTATGATTATACCTACACAACATTAAAGTTTCTGGTTGAAAAGGGGAAAGTCCTACCAAAATGGCTGTTTAGGAAAACACACTATAATAACAAATAAACAAATATTTGTACATACTATATGTTAAGTGTTGTAGACATTAGGGAATGAGATTAACATAGTACTTATGCTTATGGAGTGAGGAAGACTGACCAGTAACTAAACAACTCTAGCACAGTTGTCTCTTGGTATCTATGGGGTATTGACTCCAGGACCCTTGTGGATATCAAAATCCAAGGATGCTCAAGCTCCTCATACAAAATGATGCAGCATTTGCATGTAACCTATGTATATCCTCCAGTATACTTTAAATCATTTTTAGATTACTTATACCAAATGCAATGTAAGTCATCTCTAGATTACTTATAATATACCTAATGCAACTTAATTTGAAGGCTCATTTCCATCAGGCTTCAAATGTACTGTAATCATTTGTATTATTTTAAAAAGTCAATTTTCCTGTCTCCTGTTAACAGCAAAAACTTGTTAAAAGAATTGTCTCTACTTGCTGTCACTATTGTCTCTTCTCTTATTGTTTCTTGAATCCACTCCAGTCACACTTACACCCCTACCACTTCACTGAAATGAAGCAAGGTAAAAACTATATAAATAGTCATTATACTCATTGTTTAAGGAATAATGACAAGAAAAAAAAGTCTGTACATGCGCAGTACAGATGCGACTATCATAGACCTAACTACATTTTCAATTTGTGCTTTGTTGAATCCATGGATATAGAGGGTATAGTGTGATTGGTGCCATGGTGTGCACAAACACAAGGGGTGCTTAACAGGAAATAAGGACTCCCTGGAGTAAGTAAAGTCTAAGTTGAGATTTAAATGGTGAATGGAAGTTAGCTATGTAGAGTCCCTCTTACCTTCCACAAATAAAGAAAGGGAGAAAAATATAAAGGAAAAATTGTTTTAACAAATTTAATTAGTGTAAACATTAAGTTTAAAATTCTGGGTATCTAAACAGAGCCGTTCTTGTTTTCGTTTCCATTGAAAAAAATGTTTGGATATAGTTGCACTACTGAGATGGGAATGAATGGCCCATTGATAAAATTCTTTCAAGTCACTTGGAGGAAAAGAGGGCTTTTATTACATTTTGCACAGATGTCCCCAGCCAGCAGGTAGGGCCATTAGTCAAGATGTAAATACTATATCACAAATGTTCCTGAATACAAACCCCTGATTGAGGAAAGAGGGTAGATTTGGACCAAGTTGTGTTCATGGTAGGATGTTGGGTAGGGAATGGTGTCAAATAGAAGATGTAGTTGCTGGTTTCTAGGAATAATAATAATCCCAAAAATATGTTGTGCATTAATTTATGTGCCAAATACTGTTCTAAGCACTTTTTGTGTATTAACTAATTTAATTCTTCCAATGATTCTGTGAGGTAGGTAATACTACTATTCTTACTTTACAGATAGTAAAGATAGACTTACAGACAGACTTTACTACAGTCAGCAAGTGATAGAGCTGGGATCCAAGTCAAGACAAGTTGACTTGAAAACCTGTGCTGTTAACTCCTACAGTCAGTACTTTCCCCCTTGGGGAAATAAGGGCTTCGTGGAAATGTAGACACAGAAATGACATATGAGAAGAGAAAACAGAAGCAAATATCAGCATGACTATATGGCCATATATCTATTAAGTGCCAAGAGATAGGTTGAGTGATTAGAGTTATTGAACCTGGGGTTGGGATGGGGTGGGGATTACTTCGTCAGGAAGGTCTACAGAAAAATAAATCTTAGGCCGGGTGCGGTGGCTCACGCCTGTAAGCCCAGCACTTTGGGGGGCCGAGGAGGGCAGATTACCTGAAGTTGGGAGTTCGAGACCAGCCTGACCAACATGGAGAAACCCCGCCTCTACTGAAAATACAAAATTAGCCAGGCATGGTGGTGTATGCCTGTAATCCCAGCTACTCTGGAGGCTGAGGCAGGAGAATCGCTTGAACCCAGGAGGTGAAGGTTGCGGTAAGCCGAGATTGCGCCATTGCACTCCAGCCTGGCCAACAAGAGCGAAACTCCATCTCAAAAAATAAATAAATAAAATAAATAAATCTTAATCCGTGTTTTGTTAAGAGAGGAATGTAATTATAATACTACTAGGTAACATTTTTTGAGCCCCTACTATGTGCCAATAAATGTTTTAGATAATATCTAACTCAATAGTCAAAACAACCTGAGGCAGGTACTATTATATTTCTATTTTTAGATGCGGAAACTAAGACACAGAGAAGATAATTTTCCCAAAGTGTCTGAGCTCAAAAGGGGTGGAGCCAGGTTTTGAACCAAGGCAGCCTGACTCTTCCATAAATATATTGACTTGCTCCGGTAATTCTTCCCTCTCTCTTGTGTCAACAATTTTTCTGTCTTCATGGAATCATTCCTATCCGCCTTCAAATGTGCTGTAATCATTTATATTATTTTAAAAAGTCAATTTTCCTGTCTCCCTTTACAGCAAAAACTCATTAAAAGAATTATCTCTACTTATTATCTTTCTTCCCATTGTTTCTTGAATCCACTCCAGTCAGACTCACACTCCTACCACTTCGCTGAAACTGCTCTTGTCAAGGTCACCAGTGACCTCACCCTAGCTAAATGTCACAGTCAATTCTCAGCTCTCATCTTACTTGACCTTTTAGCACTATTTTCTGTAACAGATCCTTCCTTTGTCTTCCAGGACATTATCCCTGCTTTTTTTGTTTTTTGGTTTTTCCTATTTCCCTAGCTGCTCCAGTTTCCTTTTGTGGGTTCTTCGTATTTCCAACTTCTTAATGTCAGAGTCCTAGACTGCTTCTCACTTCTATTCATAATCACTCCCTCAGTGATATCATTCTGTCTTGTGACGTTAAATACCACCTACGTGCTGTTGAATTCCCAAATTTATATCTGCAGTCCAGATCTCTCTTCCAAACTCCAGATTTGTATATCCAACTGACTACTTGTCATTCCATTTGGATGTCTAATAGGAATCTGAAATTTAATATGTCCAAAACCAAACTGCTGATATTTTCCCCACAATCTGATCTTTTCATTGTCTGGCTCATTTCAATTAATGGTCATGCAATATTCCAGCTGCTTAGGTCAAAAACTTTGGCATCACCTTTGACTCTTCCCTTTTTCTCATTCCCTCACCTCAGTCTGAATTCAATCTTAATGATTTCATCTTCAAAATATATTTGGACTCTAACCACTTTTTACCAACTTTACTGCAATCATTGTGGCATGCTTGCATTATTGCAACAGCCTCTTAATGGGTCTCCCTGATTTCACCCTTAACCTTCTAACCCACAGCAGCCTGAGTGATCTTGTTAAAGCCTAAGTCAGAGCATGCCACCTTTCTTATCATAATTCTGCAATGGCTCCTCATCTCATTTGAAGCAAAAGCTAACGTCTATACGATGGCCTATGGTCCTACCCCAGTGGTTTTTAATCATTACTATATATTAGAATCACCTGGAGAACTTTTAAAAAAACGTCTGGTCCTCACTCCCAAATAAAATGAAGCCATATCTCCAGGAGTGATAATATGTGGTATGGCCCAGGTATCTGCAGTTTTTCATAGTTCCTCAGGTAATTCTGAGAATCAGAAAGGGTTGAGAGTTCCTGACTTCACTATGCCTTGATCTTCTACTACTCACTATCCCTAGCTTATTTCTATTCCAATCACATTGGCCTGCTTGCTGGAGGATGCCAGGCACGCTCTTTCCTCAGAGTCTTGGCACTAGCTGCTCCCTCTGCCTAGTATGTCCATCCCCAGTTCCCATGATGGCTCACTCCCTCACCTTCTTCAAGTCTTTGCACAAAAGTGGCTTCTCTATGAAGCCTTTCCCGGTTCCCATTTCAAAGTGCATTAATCTTTTCTGCTTTATGTTCATCTATAGCCTTATCATCTTAAATATTACGGTTTTACTTCTTTTAGTGCATATCTCCCCTAGCTAGAATGTAAACGAGCTCTCTGTGGGCAGGGATTGATCTGTTTTACTTACTGCCATATCTCCAGTGCCTGGTGCATAGTATCCATTCAGTAAATAAATGTTGAGTAAGTGAATTATTTGACAAAATAACACATAATAAAGCAAGATTAAGGTAACAAGTCATCCAAGTAAAATGAAGAGCAGAGGAAAATCCAGGTAAGTAGTTAAGTCTATTTGCCTTTCGTTCAAGGGCAAAGAGGTGTCCACAAACTAAGTCTATATGCTCACTAATAAAATTTGAGATTGATTCTCAAGCTAGTTGAGAGGTCCTCGCATTTTTTAAGTCCATTAACCTCTTTGTTAGTCTGGTGAGGCTTATGGAAGTCTTTTCAGAATAATGTTTATAAATAAGTAAAATGAAATCCATAGAATTAAAAGGAGACCCATTATTTTGAAATATAGTTAGAATAATTTTTAAAGGTTGTAACATAATAATGTATGTGCCTCTATATTAGTATGTTAAAATCAGAGGTCAACAAACTTTTTCTCTAAAGGGTTAGATAATAAATGTTTTTAGCTTTGTGGGCAATATAGTCTCTTGGAACTACTCAACTCTGCCATTGTAGCATGAAAGCAGCCAAAGATAAAATATATACGGGAATTAGCATGACTGTCTTCCGATAAAACTTGAGCTACAAAAGCAGGCAGTGGGCAGTTTTCCAAATAATAAGGTCTACTGATTAGTCTAATAACTATGATGATTTTGAAGTGGCAGTGATCCTAAATGATATTTTGAGATACCTATTAATACAACACCTGTAATGTGATATAAAAAATTTTGTGATTTTTGTTGGTGACAAAGTCACAGGTGCTGCTAATATTCACTATAATTTATACACTCATAGTTGAAGGAAACACTAAGTTATAGTTAAAAGTCAGTAAAATAAAGATGTAATTTTTCCCATCCAAGTTCACAGACCCCCTAAATTCTATTCATGAACCCCAGTGTAAGAACCCCTGAGCTAGGAGTCTTGATTAACAGTTCAAAATACACATATTAACAACAGAATAAGATTTAACTCAGAATGAATGAAAATCCCTTCTTAGTTGAGTAAGTTTAAAATAGACCCAGATCCTGGTCACATATAGCTTTGTGGTGGTTGTATCAGCTGATGGCAAGAATTGATCTCCACAGTATCTCACAGCCCCTAGTAAAGGGTGTCAGGAGCAGCTACTAAATAGAAACAAGCCTAGAAGGGAATGAAGAGGACTGAATTTGATCGTTTGAAGTGCAGAGAAGGAATGAGCAGGCAGGGATCTTCCATCAGTTTTAAAATTCTGAGGAAGTTGCACAAACTTATCGAATTGTCAAGATTTGCAGGCATTGATGAGCCTGGCTCTGTACATATATATAATGAAAGGGAGTATTATTAAGGGAAGCAGTGGAAGGCCCATGACCTTTTCTGGAAAATGGCAGCTCCCTTCTCTATAATTCCAACACTACCCAGAAGCCTCCAACTTCTTAGACTTCCTAGTTTAAAACTGCAAATATGCCAGCAATAACTTTCAAACACCACAATTTCCGCTAATATTGCCTCATACCCAATTCGGCTTTATAGTGCAGTTCCAATGTAATTACAGCTACTGCATTGATTGGGTCAGAGAATCTATGTGGATTTCTAACCAGATCCAAGCAAGAACTTTTTCAGGACCCAGAAACTTATTGCCCTTTAGAGTGGTAGTTAAGCGAAAAAGAAAAAACCTAGTATTTTGAATTTATGGCAATAATGGAATAATTGCTAGCTGCTTTTGATGAAGGAGTTTAAAGTGAATACAACACTACATATATTGACTTCATATTTCAGTGCACATTCAGATTTATTGATTAGAGAAGGACTGACTCAAACCAAGATTGATTTGATAGAAATCACAGTCTGCTTATTTATCATGTGGAGAAAATTTACACATCTACCTAAGCGTAGGGGTATTAGTTATTGACTCTGAATTAAGACTTGGCTGAGTGTCAAGTTTCCACTGGCAGTCCATAGACCCCTTTCGAGAAAATTCTTGTTTGCATTTGAGCAAGAAACCATGAAAGGAACATTTTGGTTGTTTAAACACCCAAAAGTACTTTGAAAAATCAAAATATAGTACAATGTTGTTAACTGGTATTTGTGGTGATACTAAGATTGTTGGCTGAATGAAGGTTTCTTTTATTCTATTTATAAAGAAAGCAAATGAAGAATAATGTTAACAAGGGGACAACATTTCAAGCACTTTAGTTATACTCATTTATAAGTAAATATTAGTATACCAATTAGAAATCATTCTCTAATAAGGCAGGATGTTAAATAGTCTCGGAACAGCCATTCAAAAGCAGTCTCTTAAGTAACTGTACTTAGAAGTACTTGGTTAAATTAGCAGTAACTTAGCTAATATTTGTGAAGTATTAGATTATGCCAGAATGTGCTATATATTTTTCACAGATAGTCTTTTAAAACCTTTAAAAAATCCCTAATAAGTAGGTATTGGTATTGTTCTCATTTTACGTTTGAGAAAACTGAGTTTCAGAGAGGCTAAGTGACTTGCCAGCAGTCTCACAGACAATACATAGAGATGGAATAAAAACTGGTTCCACTGGGTTCTTCAGTTTGCGAGTTCTTGAGTCAATTATTCCCCCCTCACAGTGAGGAGGGAGTAGGGAAATCGGGAAGAGAAAGAGCAGATTAATAATATTTAACTGAAAATCCTAAATTTCGCATCTTTCAGGAATTAATCACTCAGGGCACTGGTTCCTAACTACAAACCAAGTGGCATTAGATTTTGGAAGAAAAGGCTTAACCCAGTTTGCTACTGGTTATTTTCCTTCAGTACAACTGCATTGCAAGGGAAATAGCTGCTCACAAGTGTTAAGGGCCTTATTACTGTTCAAATGCCCTTTTAATACTCTTTTTTTTTTTTTTCAAAGCGCAGCTTTTATTTTATTTTGTTTCCACCCCTTCCCCAAGAGGCAGCTTTTAAAAATATAAATTGAATAATGACACTCTCCTGCTTAAAGTCACTAAAAGTTTCCCAATACAATTATTATTATTATTATTATTTTTTAGCTAGGAGGGAAAGGTTTAATGTCCTCAAGAATGAGAGTTAATACAAATCTATGAAAAAAGGATACATATCAATGGAAAAACTGTTACAGAACATAAAAGGCAATTCACAACTGGAATACAAATGGATAATAAATCTGAACTCATTAATCAAAGAAATCCTTTAATAATAATATTTTCTTCTTTTCTCATTATTGGTAATTATTTCCAAATGGGCACTACCAAACCTTTTTTTTTAGAAATATATTCTATTTTTTAGGCCAAGCATGGTGGCTCACATCTGTAATCCTAGCACTTTGGGAGGCCAGGGCAGAAGAATCTGCTTAACTTAGGAGTTTGAGACCAGCCTGGGCAACATAGTGAGAGCTCATCTCTAAAAGAAAAAAAAAAAAAGATTTAAAACAAATATATACATATGTTCTTTCTTTTAGAGATGGGGTCTCACTCTGTCACCCAGGCTAGAGTGCAATGGTACAATCGTGACTCACTGCAGACTTAACCTCCTAGGCTCAAGCAATCCTCCCACCTCAGCCTCCCAAGTAGCTGGGAATACAGACATGCACCACCATGCCCAGCTAATGATTTTATTTTTTGTAGAGACAGGGTTTTACTATGTTGCCCAGGCTGGTCTTGAACTCCTGGCCTCAAATGATCCTCCCACCTTGGCCTCCCAAAGTGCTGGGATTACAGGCATAAGCCACCATGCCCAGCCTAGAACTATATCCTAATGAAATAATCACATATGTACACAAAGATTTGTGGACAAAGCTATTCACTGGATTATTACTTTAATAACTAAAACTTACAAACAATCTAAATGTCCAACAGTAGAGCAATGGTTAAGTAAATCATAGAATAGTTACACAAAGGACTGTTAAACTGCTATTAAAAGTTATGCTATCAAAGAAGACTTAATGACACAGGAAAACACCCATGATACGGTGTTAAGTGGAAGATAATTTTTGTAATCATATAAAAGTAGAATGTCATTTCTAGATGTATTCAAATAATATGTATTGAATTCTAACATACAAAGGACATTAAGATTCAATGATAATAAAGTTGTTATAATTTAGCCAAATTGCTATTCTGAAACCTTATTTTGTCTCTTCATTATTTTAGGGAGTTCACGCCAAGGTAGTAAAGACCTATGAGTCAGCCAAACATGAGGTTAACCCTCGCTCTGCCACTCACTAGCTGGGTGACTCAAGTCAGTTACTTCATTTTCATGAGACTTAGTTTCCTTATCTGTAAACTCTCACCTCATAGGACTGTTGTGAGAATTAAAATCATATATAAAAGACTGGTCAATTGCCTGACATATAGTAGACAATAAACATTAAGTCTCTTTCCTTTACTGTTTTTTTTTTTTAATTTTTTTTTTTTTTTTTTTTTAACTTTTGTTCTCCTTTGTGTTTGGTTTTTTTTTTTTTTTATTTCTTATTATACTTTAAGTTCTAGGGTACATGTGCAAAAGCCTTTTAATACTCTTTATGCTGGCAAGGGTACATTACAGATGAAATACAGGAGAGGAATAATTCAAACTCCTTGGATGGTGGCATTTTGTAAACCTCAAAGCCATCGTACAAATCTCTCTCAAACCTCTGGAAATCTATCTTCATAGCATAGAGTAGGTGGGAAGGGGCTTGCAAATCCTTTTCAACCTGACAATTCAAAAACCTAACTTGTTTTCTGATTCCTCAGCTGTGACAGGTCGGTGGTGGTGTATTTTTCACTTCAGAAGCCAAGAACTTTTGCTAAAATATGAAGGCCAGAGCAGCTGGGCTTTAATGCTAGATTCTGCACAGGGAAGACAAAGGAAAAACCAGGATGAAGTATATGTCAGGTCTGTTCTGTTGTTTTTGCATAAAATGCATTTGATAATAAACATTAGATTTTGAAAGTTCCTGTGCCTTTAGACACAATGTCTTGGCAAATTCTCAGCATCTTGCCTACCATCTGTATACACCCATTTGCTCCACTTAGTTAACCTATTCCTAACTCTTACTCCTCAAGGAAGTGTATCTCCACACAATTTTAGGTGGCACATAACCTGTCTGCCCCCAAATATTACTCTAGCACCTGGCTACTGAGCCTGAAATTTCCACTATGGTTCATTTATTCTAATTTTATCTACTTACTACATCTGTTTATCCTTCCAGCTACCCACCAATCTATCAAAAAAAATATTGTCTGCTCTGTGCCAATCACTCTGTTGTATTCTGGAAATTCATTGATAATTAAAGCAGACGTGGCTTTTGCCTTTGAGTGTACGGTCTATTGGGTGAGACACAATAGACATGTAAAGGGACACAGAAGTGATTCACTTTAAATTGTGCTATGTGCTATGATGAATATGAATGCAATGGGTGTTATCAGAGAAGATAACAGGAAGGAATCTACATAGCGTGCTCAGGTGTCAGTTCAGTTGAAACTTTTTTTTTTTTTTTGAGACAGGGTCTTTTTCTGTCGTCCATACTGCAGTGCAGTGGTGTGATCATAACTCACTGGAGCTTTGACCTCCTGAGTTCAAGCGATCCTCCTGCCTCAGCCTCCCAAGTAACTGGGACTACATGCATGTGCCACCACACTTGGCTAATTTTTAAATGTTTGCAGAGATGGGGTCTCACTATTTTGCCTAGGCTATTCTTGAACTCCTGGCCTCAAGTGATCCTCCTGCCTTGGCCTCCCAAAGTTTTGGAATTATAGGCATGAGCCACCATGCCTGGCCTCAGTTGAAACTTGCATTCTACTAGAGGGCACTCCATTTAAAGTACACATACAGCTGAGTGTGGTGGCTCATGCCTGTAACCCCAGCACTTTGAGAGGCCAAGACAGGAGGGTCCCTTGAGCCCAGGAGTTTGTGATCAGCCTGGGCAACATACCTAGATCCCATCTCAAAAAAATTAAAAATATAAATATAAATAAAATACACATATACCATGTAGCAAGGGTATGCACTAACTTACTAGAGTGGTCACATTCACAGAAGATAGGATTCTGAGGGCATGGGTCTCAGAATAGATCAGTGTTTTTGGTAGACTGTGGGTCAGAGAGAAGAGAAGTAGACCAACTGAATACTAAGTGTTGTTTAAAAGGTTATCTTTCCTCATTCCAACCTTAGTACCAAGAGGTAGGTAGGTGTCAACTCTATTCTAGGGATAGAAAAAGCAGTTTCTGAGAGGTTAAGCAATTTGACCAAGGTCACAAGGTTAGTTGGTGGCAAACCCTAGGAGTAGGAAAGCTAGAGTGTTATGTGTGGGGAGGAGTAGGGGGTTGGATAAAATCTAAGGCCTACCAAAAGGAAAACAGAGGCAAAAAAAAAAAAAAAAAAAGGATCTAATGTCATTAACCAAATATGAATTAAAAGACCTGGTCCTGTCTTTAAATTGGTTACAATTCACCTGCAGAAAGATGAGGAACTCATGATAAAGGGCAGAATAGTATAAGCAATACTAATAGTCAAGTCAAAACTGTGCATTATGACTGAGGAAGATAAACAAGAAACATGCAAGGGAGGAGTCAGGAAACTTTGAAAAGGCTACTGGGAGGAGGTTGTCAAAGCCATTGAAAATGGAGACTTCCTTTAAATACAGTGCTTGCTTCCTCTTGTTTGGATGAAGTAGTTTTAGATTTCAAGCAAGTTAGGTAGAAAACAATGATTACTGAACTGTCTGGAAGGTCAACAGACACATTATGATCATTGAGTTATGAATCACTGAAGGCTGTATGGGTCCAGGCAACATCCCATCTGCAGGTGCTATTTCAGGTCGAAATACATAATATCAGTTGTTGTCCCCAGCTCCACTTCCCGTCACTAAAATGTGACAGTGATTAAATGCAAAATGCAAATATTACAGTATGTAAGTACAAATTTAAAACAATAATGGCCTCTTGTCAGACAATATGGAAAGGCAAAGTTGCATGGAATTTGTTATTATACTTGCAAATGCAGCAATATTTACAATGGGTTGACACAGAGCTACATAACCCAATAAGGAGGCGAGGGAAGAATTATGGAGAGCAGGAAAGCAAAATTGTGAACATGGAACACTGCCTTTAAGGAATCACAAAGGAAGGCATGAAGAGGGAGGAAAACAGTTTCAAGGTCAGTGTTCCTCAGACATTTTGGAATAGCCCCCATGCTCCTAATTTCTTTTATGAATCAAAGCAAAGGCCAAAGGATCAGTTTTTTGAAGTCTGCTTATGGCCTAACGTCCTCAGTGTCAACTCTAATTTCTTAACTGTCTTACACTTCGTAAATCTCTCATTTTTCTATGAACCATGAGATCCGCGAGGCCAGAAACCATGTCTGTCTTGTTCACCATTCTATTTCTAGCATCTAACAGTGCCTGGCATGTAGTGCCTGCTCAATAAATATTTGGTATTTGAATGAATAATTGTTCTCCTGGCTGCCTTGAAAGCTCTTGTGGCTTTTCTCTCCTACTAAGAAATTGCCTCCAGGCTCTGTATCTCTCCTTACCCAATTATTTTCACTAAAACCTGCTTATTTTATATCTTATTCCCTCAGAGACTCTCTAAAGAGAGAAGATTTTAACAATAAGATTAATAGTTTCAGGCACTGCATTAATCTGGGTCCAACCAGAAAAATAGAAAACCACTGTAAGTGTTTAAAACAGAGGAAATTTAATGCCAGGAACCAGTTACACAGATGGTGGGGATACACATAAGGGCAGTCTTGCCTCCCAGATCAAGAGTATGTTGAAAGCAGTTCTCTTGATTCTTAATTCTGTTATGAGCTCATGCAATCTAAGGGTTGGAAAGAATCTTAAACTTCGTTAAGCTCCAACTCATCAGATGGCTGTTGTGCCACAGATGGCTATTGCCTACTCCAACATCTCTTCTTCTCTTTCTCCTCAGGCACAGAATGCCTATTTTTAGATGAACACATTTCTACCCAGAATCAAAGAGATTCTGTTTTTCTGACCTTCCTTGCAGCTAGCCAAGGCCATGAGACTAACTTTTAGGCAGTAATATGTAAGCAAAGGTGTCATGTGGGACTTCCATGGAGGTTTCTGAAAAGGAGTGGACACATTTAAGAGGGGCTTCTTTTGGTTTTTCTTCCCTCCTTTTTGAGGCCTATAGTGAAGACATGTTGTGGGAACTCCATGGGCCCATGAAGTATCTTTGCGGGTAGAAGACATGGGATAAGATTATACAACAGGAAGACAGGACCCTAGGTCCGTGATGACACTGGAGAATTACCCTGTAGCTTTGGACTGCCCACTTCCAAACTACTTTCACATGAAAGAAAAATAAACTTCTATACTATTTAGCCACTGTTGTTGAGTTTTCTGATCTTTTGCTTTCTTTCTATTATATACAACTGAATCGAATCCTAACTAATCCAGTTATATCGTTTTTATTGCATCTGAGACAAATGGCCATTTAACTTTGGCTTGGATACTTCCTGTGGTGGGAAACTTACTAATTCTTTGGGTGGCCTTTGTATCTTTGAACAGCCATTACTAATGAAAACTTTTCTTAACTGACTGCAAATTTATATTTATTAAGATTTTACTTAAGGGTGTTTAAATGGTTTGGGATCACAAAGAACCTTCAAATTATTTTTTCACGTCACGTATTTGAAGATATGTCATGTTCCTCGGAGTCAGCTCATCTCCAGTTTAAATATCTCCAATTCTTTCAACTACTCCCTACAAGACATCGTTTCTTCATTTCAATAAGTTTGACCTAGCTTCATGTATTAGTTCACACAGCAAGCCCTATGGAAAAGAGCTCCAGGCTATGATATTCAGCTATGTTGCCTGCAGCCCTATTTATTTAATTTATTCAATTGAATTAAGGAAAAGGTACTTTCTACTTGCTCTTGTGTAAATTAGCAGCCTGAAGTTTACATAATGGACCTCACTATTTTGGGTGGTCTAAAATTGAGGTTAAAACAAACAGGATCATTTAATCCTATACTATATTATTATCAGTGTGTTCAGCAAGAGACTTACAGTTTTAATTCATTATTAACCACATTGTACACAAACCAGCTTCTCCTTTTACACAGTAAGAGGCAACATTCCCAGAGTTATTAGCTATTGCTTAATCTTTTCAAACAAAGCTCCCTTCTTAAATGTTTCTGTGGATGTAGCCAATTCAGACTGTTGGGCTCTCATCTCCAGGGCCGTCTGCTTAGCACCTGTCGATCACTTCTAATGGCAACATATTCTTGGAGTCTACTGAGAAACGGCTTTCCATATGTGTTAGAAGAAATTTATAGTCTTTCAAAATGTGCGTCTAAGAGTTATGCTTCTCCCCCACCACCCAACTAGAAGAGTGGCAAATGCCATTGGCTCCTACTTGTCAAATTCAATAAACTAATTTTTTTGGCATCTCAGCTGACACTTCTATGGCATTTCACACTGTTGACTACCTCATTTTCAAAATTATCTACTCCTTTGGTTACCAACGTGGCATCCCTACTGGTTCTTCTTCTGTATGTGGCCATTTCTCAATTTCCCATGCTGGGCCCTCTTCCTCTAATCACCACTTAATTGTTGCTATTCTTCAGAGCCTTGACCATGGCCATCTGTGCTTCTCATTTTGCGCCTTTACCCCATACAATCCCATCTACTTCTGTATAATCAGCATAGGCTGATGACCTTTTAGTCTGTATCTCCAGCTCTGACCTTTCTCTTCTGAGATCCGAATCAGCATTTTCAACTGACACAGGGGCGGAGCTCTTGATGATACACAGGCACCACAAACCATGAATCTTCAAAACTCATTATCTCCCCACCCACAACTCAGATACTCAAGCTAAAATCAGAGAATCAGGCACTTTCTTACCTTTCTGTAGTTATTCCTGTCAATAAACATGTCATTTACAGATGTGAAAACTGAGGCTGAGTGCTCAAGTAGCTTGTCTATAAATCTCTCAGCTACTACAAGATGATTTTTTAAAATTTATTTTTAAATTTCCTTTTTATTTTATTTTTTTCCTTTTCTCTAAGCCCATACCTGACAAGGACACTACAAGACAAATTCTAACACATTTCAGTCTAACTCTGGAGCTGGAACTCTTAACTATTATGCTAAATTCCCCTTACTAGGTAGTTCTATTATAGAATATTTTGTCTTCATCTTGAAAATCAGAGAGCAAGACCCTGAGGGAAGAGAACACTTAAGAGGAAAGGGTTGTTGAAACATTAGGTTAGGAGGGAGGTGAGGTACCTGAACAACTGGGAGAAGTAAAAGCTCAAAAAGTGCAGGGAACAAAAGGCAGTTGAAGGAAAAAGTGTGAGGAGCCAGGGCAGAGCAGGAAGGGCCTCAGGCCCAAATAGTCTCTCTTACGGTCTTATTGAGAAACAAGTGACCTCACTAGGATTCAATCAAGATTGTAGGTAAGCGGTTTCCAGGTGGGAAAGGAAAAAACCTTTTGGTAATCCCAAACTTTGATTTCCACATAACTTGTACTGAAATCAAAAGGGCCTATTGACTGATACATGTGAATGGTAAACATGATGAATAGCTGCAAAACATAATAATTGGCATTACTTTGGAACAGAAGCAAAGGTACAATTATCATAGCCCATTCAGCCATGAAAATTATAAGCAAATTGACAGTAAAATAATTATTCTCAAAATATTTTTTCAACAGTTTTATTAAGCATCCTTCTATTGTAGTAATTTCTATTTCTTCTGCTCCACATTCTGTCAGCCACTTTCTTATTTTTTCTGGTTTACACTTAGCAACCCATTAGGAATGGAACTCATTTTCAGTACACAAAAGGCTTTGGGACAGCAAATTTCTTTTTTTTTGGTTTTTTTTTTTTGATTTTGAAATTTCAAATTTAATTGCATACTGCTAATATGTAGAGATAAAAATGAATGTTGTATATTGATCTTGTATTATATAAGTTTTCTTTTTTTTTTTATACTTTAAGTTCTAGGGTACATGTGCGTAACGTGCAGGTTTGTTACATATGTATACATGTGCCATGTTGGTGTGCTGCACCCATCAACTCATCGCACCCATCAATTCATCATTTATATCAGGTATAACTCCCCAATGCAATCCCTCCCCCCTCCCCCCTCCCCATGATAGGCCCCAGTGTGTGATGTTCCCCTTCCCGAGTCCAAGTGAGCTCATTGTTCAGTTCCCACCTATGAGTGAGAACATGCGGTGTTTGGTTTTCTCTTCTTGTGATAGTTTGCTAAGAATGATGGTTTCCAGCTGCATCCATGTCCCTACAAAGGACGCAAACTCATCCTTTTTTATGGCTGCATAGTATTCCATGGTGTATATGTGCCACATTTTCTTAATCCAGTCTGTCACTGATGGACATTTGGGTTGATTCCAAGTCTTTGCTATTGTGAATAGTGCCGCAATAAACATACGTGTGCATGTGTCTTTGTAGTAGCATAATTTATAATCCTTTGGGTATATACCCAGTAGTGGGATGGCTGGGTCATATGGTACATCTAGTTCTAGATCCTTGAGGAATCGCCATACTGTTTTCCATAATGGTTGAACTAGTTTACAATCCCACCAACAGTGTAAAAGTGTTCCTATTTCTCCACATCCTCTCCAACACCTATTGTTTCCTGATTTTTTAATGATTGCCATTCTAACTGGTGTGAGATGGTATCTCATTGTGGTTTTGATTTGCATTTCTCTGATGGCCAGTGATGATGAGCATTTTTTCATGTGTCTGTTGGCTGTATGAATGTCTTCTTTTGAGAAATGTCTGTTCATATCCTTTCCCCACTTTTGGATGGGGTTGTTTGTTTTTTTCTTGTATATTTGTTTGAGTTCTTTGTAGATTCTGGAAATTAGCCCTTTGTCAGATGAGTAGATTGCAAAAATTTTCTCCCATTCTGTAGGTTGCCTGTTCACTCTGATGGTAGTTTCTTTTGCTGTGCAGAAGCTCTTTAGTTTAATGAGATCCCATTTGTCAATTTTGGCTTTTGCTGCCGTTGCTTTTGGTGTTTTAGACATGAAGTCCTTGCCCATGCCTATGTCCTGAATGGTACTACCTAGATTTTCTTCTAGGGTTTTTATGGTATTAGGTCTAACATTTAAGTCTCTAATCCATCTTGAATTAATCTTCGTATAAGGAGTAAGGAAAGGATCCAGTTTCAGCTTTCTACTTATGGCTAGCCAATTTTCCCAGCACCATTTATTAAATAGGGAATCCTTTCCCCATTTCTTGTTTTTGTCAGGTTTGTCAAAGATCAGATGGTTGTAGATGTGTGGCATTATTTCTGAAGGCTCCGTTCTGTTCCATTGGTCTATATCTCTGTTTTGGTACCAGTACCATGCTGTTTTGGTTACTGTAGCCTTGTAGTATAGTTTGAAGTCAGGTAGCGTGACGCCTCCGGCTTTGTCCTTTTGACTTAGGATTGTCTTGGCAATACGGGCTCTTTTTTGGTTCCATATGAACTTTAAAGCAGTTTTTTCCAATTCGGTGAAGAAACTCATTGGTAGCTTGATGGGGATGGCATTGAATCTATAAATAACCATGGGCAGTATGGCCATTTTCACGATATTGATTCTTCCTATCCATGAGCATGGTATGTTCTTCCATTTGTTTGTGTCCTCTTTGATTTCACTGAGCAGTGGTTTGTAGTTCTCCTTGAAGAGGTCCTTTACATCCCTTGTAAGTTGGATTCCTAGGTATTTTATTCTCTTTGAAGCAATTGTGAATGGAAGTTCATTCCTGATTTGGCTCTCTGCTTGTCTGTTACTGGTGTATAAGAATGCTTGTGATTTTTGCACATTAATTTTGTATCCTGAGACTTTGCTGAAGTTGCTTATCAGCTTAAGAAGATTTTGGGCTGAGACGATGGGGTTTTCTAAATACACAATCATGTCATCTGCAAACAGGGACAATTTGACTTCTTCTTTTCCTAACTGAATACCCTTGATTTCTTTCTCTTGCCTGATTGCCCTAGCCAGAACTTCCAACACTATGTTGAATAGGAGTGGTGAGAGAGGGCATCCCTGTCTTGTGCCAGTTTTCAGAGGGAATTTTTCCAGTTTTTGCCCATTCAGTATGATATTAGCTGTGGGTTTGTCATAAATAGCTCTTATTATTTTGAGGTACGTTCCATCAATACCGAATTTATTGAGCGTTTTTAGCATGAAGGGCTGTTGAATTTTGTCAAAAGCCTTTTCTGCATCTATTGAGATAATCATGTGGTTCTTGTCTTTGGTTCTGTTTATATGCTGGATTACGTTGATTGATTTACGAATGTTGAACCAGCCTTGCATCCCAGGGATGAAGCCCACTTGATCATAGTGGATAAGCTTTTTGATGTGCTGCTGAATCCGGTTTGCCAGTATTTTATTGAGGATTTTTGCATCGATGTTCATCAGGGAGATTGGTCTAAAATTCTCTTTCTTTGTTGTTTCTCTGCCAGGCTTTGGTATCAGGATGATGTTGGCCTCATAAAATGAGTTAGGGAGGATTCCCTCTTTTTCTATTGATTGGAATAGTTTCAGAAGGAATGGTACCAGCTCCTCCTTGTACCTCTGGTAGAATTCAATTGTGAATCCATCTGGTCCTGGGCTTTTTTTGGTGGGTAGGCTATTAATTGTTGCCTCAATTTCAGAGGCTGCTATTGGTCTATTCAGGGATTCAACTTCTTCCTGGTTTAGTCTTGGAAGAGTGTAC
Source organism: Piliocolobus tephrosceles (assembly GCF_002776525.5). Taxonomy (NCBI): domain Eukaryota; kingdom Metazoa; phylum Chordata; class Mammalia; order Primates; family Cercopithecidae; genus Piliocolobus; species Piliocolobus tephrosceles. The sequence goes on from NC_045445.1 coordinate 25,407,094, forward strand.
GTGTCCAGGAAATTATCCATTTCTCCTAGATTTTCTAGTTGATTTGCGTAGAGGTGTTTATAGTATTCTCTGATGGTAGTTTGTATTTCTGTGGGGTCGGTGGTGATATCCCCTTTATCATTTTTTATTGCGTCTATTTGATTCCTCTCTCTTTTCTTCTTTATTAGCCTTGCTAGCGGTCTGTCAATTTTGTTGATCTTTGCCAAAAACCAACTCCTGGATTCATTGATTTTTTGGAGGGTTTTTTGTGTCTCTATCTCCTTCAGTTCTGCTCTGATCTTAGTTATTTCTTGCCTTCTGCTAGCTTTTGAATGTGTTTGCTCTTGCCTCTCTAGTTCTTTTAATTGTGATGTTAGAGTGTCAATTTTAGATCTTTCCTGCTTTCTCTTGTGGGCACTTAGTGCTATAAATTTCCCTGTACACACTGCTTTAAATGTGTCCCAGAGATTCTGGTATGTTGTATCTTTGTTCTCGTTGGTTTCAAAGAACATCTTTATTTCTGCTTTCATTTCGTTATGTACCCAGTAGTCATTCAGGAGCAGGTTGTTCAGTTTCCATGTAGTTGAGCGGTTTTGATTGAGTTTCTTAGTCCTGAGTTCTAGTTTGATTGCACTGTGGTCAGAGAGACAGTTTGTTATAATTTCTGTTCTTTTACATTTGCTGAGGAGTGCTTTACTTCCAATTATGTGGTCAATTTTGGAATAAGTGTGATGTGGTGCTGAGAAGAATGTATATTCTGTTGACTTGGGGTGGAGAGTTCTATAGATGTCTATTAGGTCCGCTTGCTGCAGAGATGAGTTCAATTCCTGGATATCCTTGTTAACTTTCTGTCTCGTTGATCTGTCTAATGTTGACAGTGGAGTGTTGAAGTCTCCCATTATTATTGTATGGGAGTCTAAGTCTCTTTGTAAGTCTCTAAGGACTTGCTTTATGAATCTGGGTGCTCCTGTATTGGGTGCATATATATTTAGGATAGTTAGCTCTTCCTGTTGAATTGATCCCTTTACCATTATGTAATGGCCTTCTTTGTCTCTTTTGATCTTTCATGGTTTAAAGTCTGTTTTATCAGAGACTAGGATTGCAACCCCTGCTTTTTTGTTGTTCTCCATTTGCTTGGTAGATCTTCCTCCATCCCTTTATTTTGAGCCTATGTATGTCTCTGCATGTGAGATGGGTCTCCTGAAGACAGCAGACTGATGGGTCTTGACTCTTTATCCAGTTTGCCAGTCTGTGTCTTTTAATTGGAGCATTTAGTCCATTTACATTTAAGGTTAATATTGTTATGTGTGAACTTGATCCTGCCATTATGATATTAACTGGTTATTTTGCTCATTAGTTGATGCAGTTTCTTCCTAGGCTCAATGGTCTTTACATTTTGGCATGTTTTTGCAATGGCTGGTACCGGTTGTTCCTTTCCATGTTTAGGGCTTCCTTCAGTGTCTCTTGTAAGGCAGGCCTGGTGGTGACAAAATCTCTAAGCATTTGCTTATCTGTAAAGAATTTTATTTCTCCTTCACTTATGAAACTTAGTTTGGCTGGATATGAAATTCTGGGTTTAAAATTCTTTTCTTTAAGAACGTTGAATATTGGCCCCCACTCTCTTCTGGCTTGTAGAGTTTCTGCCGAGAGATCTGCTGTCAGTCTGATGGGCTTCCCTTTGTGGGTAACCCGACCTTTCTCTCTGGCTGCCCTTAAGATTTTTTCCTTCATTTCAACTTTGGTGAATCTGGCAATTATGTGTCTTGGAGTTGCTCGTCTGGAGGAGTATCTTTGTGGCGTTCTCTGTATTTCCTGAATTTGAATGTTGGCCTGCCCTGCTAGGTTGGGGAAGTTCTCCTGGATGATATCCTGTAGAGTGTTTTCCAATTTGGTTCCATTTTCCCCCTCACTTTCAGGCACCCCAATCAGACGTAGATTTGGTCTTTTGACATAATCCCATACTTCTTGCAGGCTTTGTTCATTTCTTTTTCTTCTTTTTTCTTTTGGTTTCTCTTCTCGCTTCATTTCATTCATTTGATCCTCCATCGCTGATACTCTTTCTTCCAGTTGATCGAGTCGGTTACTGAAGCTTGTGCATTTGTCACGTATTTCTCGTGTCATGGTTTTCATCTCTGTCATTTCGTTTATGACCTTCTCTGCATTAATTAGTCTAGCTGTCAATTCTTCCACTGTTTTTTCAAGATTTTTAGTTTCTTTGCGCTGGGTACGTAATTCCTCCTTTAGCTCTGAGAGGTTTGATGGACTGAAGCCTTCTTCTCTCATCTCATCAAAATCATTCTCTGACCAGCTTTGATCCATTGCTGGCGATGGGCTGTGCTCCTTTGCAGGAGGAGATGTGCTCTTATTTTTTGAATTTCCAGCTTTTCTGCCCTGCTTTTTCCCCATCTTTGTGGTTTTATCTGTCTCTGGTCTTTGATGATGGTGACGTACTGATGGGGTTTTGATATAGGTGTCCTTCCTGTTTGATAGTTTTCCTTCTGACAGTCAGGACCCTCAGCTATAGGTCTGTTGGAGATTGCCTGAGGTCCACTCCAGACCCTGTTTGCCTGGGTATCAGCAGCAGAGGTTGCAGAAGATAGAATATTGCTGAACAGCGAGTGCACCTGTCTGATTCTTGCTTTGGAAGCTTCCTCTCAGGGGTGTACTCCACCCTGTGAGGTGTGGGGTGTCAGACTGCCCCTAGTGGGGGATGTCTCCCAGTTAGGCTACTCAGGGGTCAGTGACCCACTTGAGCAGGCAGACTGCCCCTTTTCAGATCTCAACCTCCGTGTTGGGAGATCCACTGCTCTCTTCAAAGCTGTCAGACAGAGTCATTCGCATCTGGACAGGCCTCTGCTGCTTGAGCTGAGCCCTGTCCCCAGAGGCGGAGTCTACAGAGACAGGCAGGTTTCCTTGAGCTGCTGTGAGCTCCACCCAGTTCGAGCTTCCCAGCGGCTTTATTTATGTACTTAAGCCTCAGCGATGGCGGGCGCCCCTCCCCCAGCCTCGCTGCTGCCTTGCGGTTAGATTGCCGCAGACTGCTGTGTTAGCAAGGAGGGAGGCTCCGTGGGCGTGGGACCCTCCCGGCCAGGTGTGGGATATAATCTCCGGTATGCCGGTGTTACAGCGCAGTATTGGGGTGGGAGTTACCCGATTTTCCAGGTGTTGTGTGTCTCAGTTCCCCTGGCTGGGAAAGGGGACTCCCTTCCCCCTCGTGCTTCCCAGGTGAGGTGATGCCTCGCCCTGCTTCAGCTCTCGCTGGTCGGGCTGCAGCAGCTGACCAGCACCGATTGTCCGGCACTCCTGAGTGAGATGACCCCAGTACCTCAGTTGAAAATGCAGAAATCACCGGTCTTCTGTGTCGTTCGCGCTGGGAGATGGAGACTGAAGCTGTTCCTATTCGGCCATCTTGCTCCACCCCCTCCAGCAAATTTCTTTAATTTTAACACTCTCTCAGTGTCCGCTGCTTGACCAAATAGATATATTCCAACAATGTTGGCTATAAGATAAATTCTATTTTGCTCTTGCTTACATTAGAACGCTGAGGATGTGTTCCCATGAGTTTCTCCCTCCTTGTACCCCACAGAGTGGAATGTTAAAAATACGGAGAAAGGTCGGTATCAAGAAGACATTTCTTAGATGGCATTGATGCCATGATTATTTGGGGGTAGGGGAAAGGTGTTTTGTTTGGGTTCTTTCTTCTGTCGTACGTCCACTGTTCCTCTTACCCTTTTTCAGAAAAATAATTTATTCTAAACCTGTTATTCTAAACCTGTTTGTCTTCACTCTTCTTATGGATCTAAATAGTATCTAGAAAGTATAGATGTGATGCTGTATCTCACCACTAAGTGCTACGTTTTAATACAAGTTACTCCAGCATGAAAATTCCTTACATTATATTCTTAGCTACTTTAAAAAGTAAAGTAAATGAACTTCTTTATCAATATCTAAATTAGAACTCAGGTAAAGTGAATTTGCTTAAAGCAAGGAGCAAGGTAAATTTATTTAAAACATGGGAACATTTTAGTTACAACTCACATTTCTATCACCTCCTTCTAAATGACATTGTCAAAATGCTTTCACATGGCTTATGGTTTCATTTTTAAAGTAGTTAGAAAAAAGCCCAATTCTTAACCCTAAATAGCTACTGATTTGTTTTTGAGGTAACTGAGGTCATACAGCCTTTATAAATTGATTAAAAGGCAGGAATGATAATTTCTTTCATGTGTCTCAGTTTCTAAATGCCAAGTTTGTTATCCTTAGACTAGGCATATAACCTCTGGGTTGTTATATTTAAAATAATAACTTATCACTGTCCTGTTTTCTTATAGTATTATTTGAATTTATGGATTAATAATCAGAAAATTCCTTCTGGATGAATCTGGCTTTTGTTTCAAGGTGTCTAGCAGGCACACAATGATATAACTAGCTTATGAATTCTGAATTTTTAATTCAGTATTCAGATTATATTCAGAATTCAGAAAGTAATTCCTTTCTCTGAATTACTTTGTCCTTTTCTCATGTTTTCATAAGAATTTAAGGCCTGCCAGGTTGGATCATGCCAGTATTTCCTATAGTGTAAGATTCTACCTTCATCTGTGGCATTAAGAGAAATTTTGTGGCAAGATGGATATATTTGCTTTTCATGACAGCAACCTTAAAAGCTTAGGAACAATCCCTAATAATCTTTTTTGCCCATATTTAAAAATTATTCTTATTATTTTTAAATTGACAAATTAAAATTATATACATATATGGTATACAGCATAATTCAAATATGTATACATTGTGGGATGGCTAGATCAAGCTAATTAACACATGCATTACCTCATAGACTCATCATTTTTTTTTGATGAGAACACTTAGAATCTACTTTCTTAGTAATTTTCAAGTATACAATACATCGTTATTAACCACAGTCACCATGTTCTACAATAAATCTCTTGAAATTATTCTTCCTGTCTAAATAAAATTTTGTGTCCTTTAATTCCTAATAACCTTAACTACTCTCCACTCATTAAGGATCTGTCATACATAATTTTTTCTTAACATCATTATAACCTTCTTATATTTTTCATTTGGATTACTATGTTTTTCTACATGCTGATAAACAACTGATTTGACTAAAATTTATCCACTGAATTGCCTGATTTATTGACAGAGTAAGCTGAATGTTTTGGCATTTTATAGATGTAGCCAAAGGCACACACCAAACAAGCAAATTGAATGGGAAAATGCTTGTGATAGTTTGGCCTGAGGGTACTGTCAAGCTCCCCTGGCATTCCAGAAGATCCCTTTCCAGGGAAACCAAAGCGCATGGCAAGACAAATTATCAGATCAGGTCAGCATCAAATTTCAATAACCATGGAAAAAAGTGTAGGAATGGGTGGCAGACCCGAATCAGGAGCTAAGCACCAGGTGGTATCAAACATATATGAGGATGTGACTTATCTGACCTTTTTATGACATTTGACCTTGATGGTCACTTGATTTCAAGACAAGAGTTGGGAAAACTCCTGTGGCTTGTGCCATATGCTTCCAGATGATTCAGTTACTGACAAAATCACTAATGGGGGAAGATATTTATAGAAGTGTAGAATCCCAAACTAACAAGGATTGGGCCTGCTCTAATAGTTACTGACCACATTTCACTTGCACTGTTAGAGTCCTTTTGGAAAACTGTCTCTTAAAGGGATGGTTTCAGACTGTAGTCTGAAATACGAGTCTTTTCAGAAGAGGATTACTAGTGAGATGAAGGGACTCCAAGTCATGACATAAGGAACCCAGGATGTTTAATTAGGAGTAAAAAATACTTAGGGAGGGTTATTTTTTAGAGGAGGGATCAAATTTGTCCCATGTGGCTATATATAACAAATCTAGGAACAGATTTCAGCTTGATATAAGGAAGAATTTTCTGTGACTTGGATCAGCGCTAACAAAAATGGGCAGCCTTAACAGCATTGCCTGTTATCATAGGTCTTTGGATACTTTGAGGTAGGGTACACAATGGGCAGGAAGAGGGTAGAGGGGAGTTCTGAAGTGTATGAATGCTTGGGCCAAGTCAGTCATTAGTAGACTACCAGATCTGTACGACCAGTTAGTGAAGATTCAAGAAAAAACGAAAACACTGATATAGATTTCCAAATTTTAATGTTTTTAACCAAGTGAAGCCTGATAAGGTTTTAGAGGGGCAATGGATAATATTTCCCTTGTCTTCCTGAGTCTGAAATTCATCAGAATTTGGAGCCAGAATGCCTGGGTTTGAATATAGACTGTCATTTACTAGCTGAGTGACCTCAGGAAAATTCTTTAAACCTTCTGTGCCTCAGTTTCTTCATTCGTAAAATGGGGATAATAATACCTACCTCAAGTATAAAGCATGTGAATGGCATGTTGTTCATAATAAATGCCTTCAAAGCGTTAGCTATTAGCTCTTAATTGGCATACAGATACAGAAGTTAGCTGAAAGATCAAATGTCACCTTTGGCACAGATACAACTGAAGTGGAGATTGTGGATTTAGATCTCCAGCCAAATGGATGTACTAATACGTCACCCCTGATCAGTTTACCCATCCAGTCATTGACCCATGTGTACAACTATAGGTCTTCTCCATAGAAGTTGGTTTCTTTCCTGTTTGGCATAGAATGTGGGCATTTTGTGGATAAGATGGCTCCAGAAAGTGAGAAACTCAGAAGGGGCCAAGTCGAAGACACTCACTTTTTTCTTTGAAACTTACTAAATAAAATAATTCACTTTTCCTACCATGGTAAGGAGTAAGTGAAGAGTAGGGAAGGTAGGAATATTTTTCTAGTGGAGCTCTCTTTCCATGTATATATGAGGCAAAAAATGAAGGTTCACCCTCTAAGGAGAACACTAGAGAAAGAAGAAAAAACAAACTATCATTTAAAACACCATCGTTTCATACCCCAAAAGTAGAAAGGACATAGTCTCAGAGTGAAGCAAAGTCCTTTAATACATTTAGCTTTCTACCACATTGCCCTTATTGTTTTACAGACCTGAAAGATTTCATTAGGATTTTGCACAAGTCCCTGAAACTGGCCTTTGGGAGCCACTGAACTAGATGACTTTTCAGATCCTTCTAACCATGAGATGTTTTAATTCTATGATAGAATTTCATTTGTACCTGGACCACAGAAGAGAACCAAGGGACTGGACCTAGGTCAAGGGACAGGCAGATCCTGAAAATGTGTTTGTGAAAGGGTTGGCAGTCAGACCCAGAGCAGAGTACTTTTTCTCCTTGGAATTCTTAATCATATTTCCCAACTGTCAGTATGGAGAAAAATTTATCTAAAAAGACCAGAGGGTTGTCGTGAGGAGAACTCAATGTTGAACCTCTGTGCCCAGTCTTGAGCTTTGGGCTCTCCATTGCCAGCCTGTGCACCATAATAGTTGGAAGAAAAGACAGAAATGCCAGTTTTGGCATCTCTCTCAGTAATAACATTTCAAATGTCTTCGCTTTTTTTGTCTTAACATTTTATTACCAGCTTGTAGTTCTTCTCATCCCACGTGTGGTCCCACATTCCCCCTTGTGAACTGATGAAGCTACGTTGCAGCAAATTGAAATAGAAAACCACATATCCAGGGTGATTTATCATTAATGTGAAATTCTATCCTAACCTGAAAGTCAAGGAACAGGAATCCCAAGCTGTTTCAAAATTCATATTACAAGACAGACAATCAGGTGCCCCAAACCACAACATCTTGTACTCTATTAATCATACACTGACAGAGCCCTTTGGTTGCATTTGTATTTCCAAATAAACACAAACATACGTCACCATTTTTTATTGATTTTGGAATTTCCTAGGAAGGAAACGCTGTTAAATTATAATAAATGGTGTCAACTAAAACAAATAGTGCAAAACCCATTAAGAAGGCATTTGTTGCAGAACTTGGTTTGATTTGTTGACATCAGTTGAAATCATGTCAAAATCATGTCTCTGGAAACCAAATAAAAATTTGTTTGCAAATTTGTCTGCGGCAAGCATTTCTAGCACATAAAAATCCTTAAGAATCAATATGGTTTTATTCAGTATGCAAATGTATTGAAAAGCATTACGGCAAAAATTCCATTGCTGAATTATATGATAGTGTTAGTGAATTAATAAATAATAATAGATGATAAATAATATAGGGACTGAACTAGATAATACATTTATGAAGAAGTAGAGGGAGAAAAAGATTAAAGGGATAGTCTTGGGAGAAGATCAATTTTCAGATAAGCTAAAATAACATTTTATATTCAGAAAATTAATGGAGTTAAGTCCTGTAACTCACAAAGTCCAGTTGAAGTAAATTTCACTGCAGACTGTAAAAAGGAAAGGAGATGGAAATTGCCTAGTTCTGAAGTGATAACCATTGGAGTTCTAACATGAATCAGTCTGCATCTATGATTTGCATGACTGTGTTTGCCTTCCAGGTAATTGGGAATTTAATTGCTATCAGGATAAAATTTGAGTATTATTTGCAAATTATATCGATGCAATGTATCCCAATGTGCGTTTTTGAGAGTGATTGTAATTAGGCAAATGGGAGGGCTGCAGTTGGTGCTGGACTTCAGTATAGAACTTAAAAAGAGCTTATCTTCAACATACTCCAGATTCTCTTCTGCTACTACCCTCTTGTTCCTCACCTTACAGTGGTGTTCGAACTGCATCTGACCTTTTTGTCCCTCTCTCTGTTTCCTCCTCACACTGAAACAGACCCCTTCTAATCTCATTCCTGATATGTTTAAAGGAGCTCGTTAATGTCTTTATCCCTTATCTCTCCTAGATACTTTCTTTCTCTTTTTGCAAAGTAAAAAAATACAAAACCCAAGCTGAATCTCAACCACCATCTCATCACCATAGTTTTATAAAAAGAAGGGCGCTTTAATGCCTCACAGCCCCCAGGACATCATCTCAGGAAGGACATCATCTCAGAAAAACAGACAGCTTTTAACTGAATACATTTAGCTTTTTGACAAACTCCCATTACATTGACCTTATTTTTCTAATTTTTTTTTTAAAAGCCAAATTTTATCACAGCCTAGCGCTATTTTGTAAACTGATGTCTGAAAACTGCTGTGATGTTGCAAAGGGAAGGGGTACTGATTTTTTGTGGTGGGGTAAAGTATAGTTATGGAACAAAGCAGGATGAAGCTAGGAGGTTCATCTTAGGGAACAGACAGTAGCAACAGGCTCTGGGGTAAAGTAGAAAGAATACATGGAATATAGGCACGACAAGTAAGGCTATATCGGTGGGGAAGCATGTTGGAGAGGGTTACAAGGACTTTACAAACATGGCTATTCAAGGGGAAATGACTATAGGTTCTTCCCATGGCTCTTACAACCTCCTTGACATGAATGGTTAGAATTGTAGGACTTTGTACGGTGTGGCTGGCCTTTTGCTGGCCACGTCACACTGTGCAGCCAGCTTCCTTGCTGCAGTGATTGGATATTGCAATTCCCCTTCCTCTGTAAGCACCACTGATATAAGCCCGTTTTGGGTTGGCAAGACAGCATTTTTTATTGATTTGAATTCTGCAAAGTGTTCTATAAGCAAAGTCTTCTAGAATCAGGGAGAGTAAAGTTGCTGAATTATGCATATATTATATGTACATGGTATATTTGTACACGTGTGTGTATTCCAACTTCTAAAACAGATTATACCAGTTTTTTTTTTTCTTTGAAAAAAAAAAAAAAAAAAAAAAAGACCAAAAGAGCTCAATCAAAGCTTCAATTAAGTGGTGTCAGGGTTCCAGCTTTGGGGGTTGTTAGAAGCATCCTGAGGAAAAATTCAACAGAACAATGCCCTGTTGTTACTTGTGAGTGAAATCTACAGACCATCAGAGGGAGTACTTTAGCTGCTGTGAAAGGGCTCAGAGGGAGCCAGATAATAAATGTACAACAATCCAATGTCAGAAATGATCACTATTGCAAAATGAGACTGAAAGCCTATTTTTTTTTTTTTTTTTTTTTAGCAATTTATACAGATGAAGTCCCAACTCTGGCCATGGCCAATATTAGCTGGATAATTCTTTGAATCTGGCTAATGTGGAATCTTGCAAGGACAAAGAGGATTTGCTCATGAACTGGTAAGAGAGGTACTGGTCATGCATGCTTAAATGTGCTAATAGTTCTGGTCTTTAATGGTACCGACTTAATGAAGATGATGTTATGCATTTTTAATTGTTCGCCTATGATTCGACATTAGCCATGCCTTTCTAATATGAAGATTTGTTGGCCAGAACTGACATTAGCTGAAAATGGATCTTTAACTTGTCAGTTCCTCCCACATCTTCCTTGCCTTTGTTTTCCCTAGTGCCTTTCAACTGAATTGATGAGCCCTATTTGCAGACCCAGATCACCCCCTAACCCTTTCCTAAATCAATGTTTAAAATGGCAGAAAATATATCAACAACCTCAGACTAATTTAACAGGGCTTGAAACACTGAGCCGGGAGTGAGCTTTGTGCGTTCATTACACCCCTGAATTGCAGTGCTCCTCGCCCCCTTTCTAGGTTACTTTTGCTCTGATCTCCTACTGTACAGTTTGTCTGGTAATTTGGCCTTGTTTCCCTCTAGGACTAAGTCCTCATGCGGAACCTTGCCTAACTCCTGCCAAACGTTTCTTCCTAGACTCTGCCCTAGCCCATTTCTTTGATACCTTATCAGCTGGCAAGATATGGACATATCATGATGATGATGCACACTGTGCTTCACTTCTGGGTTGAAAACTTCCTAGAAGTTCTTGTTACTGAGTTGGCTCTCCTCCCTCTGACTATTGTTTGAGGCTATAAACACTGCTCTAGGTATTCCCAACTGTCTTGGCTGAGATCCCGCTCTGCAAACTGTGGTCAGATTCCCTCAAAACCTATTCTAGTTAATGGGTCTTTGCTTGGTCCAACTTCCTCTCCCCTCGTGCATTGTGGCTGAATCCATCTGTGATTTGTCTTTGTAGTTGATGTGAGGGTTTCTGCAAAAAGCTCTATCTCCAAAGTCTCCATCTGTGATGCCTGAAATTTCTTGCTATTAGAGATTCAGTACTTTGACATAGGATATTGTCTATAGGTAATGTCTATAAGAATGCATATATTCCAGGTGTCTCAGGGTGTTCTAGGTTAAGCTGCGGTAATGAGTAAACCCAAATATGTAATAACTCAATGTAATAGTTTATTTCTTGCTCACATAGCAATCTTGTGGGGGTTCTCAAGTCAGCAGGGTGGTTCTCCCCACAGTCATTTTGAGATTCAGGTTTTCCCCATTTTGTGGCCCCTCAATTCCCTAGGGCCTCGTTGGCATCTATACACAGCTGGTGGAAGAAAAGAGCTAGACTGGAGTAAGACCCTTTTCTTAAAAGCTTTGACCTGAAGGTGGCGCCCTGTACGTATTCTCACATGCCACTGGTCAAAATTCAATCACATGGTCACATCTAATTGCAAGGGAGGCTGGGGAATGTAGTCTAGTCATTTTGCCAGGAAAAATATGGGAGAATAGATTTAGGAGGACAGCTAACAGCCATACCAAATAAGGATAACATGCTAACTCCTTTTCAGTCTTTTAATGCCCTAACACAGTTTGGCTAATTAAATTGCTAATATCTTGGAAAACAGATGACGAAATAACAGGATATGAGCTAGGTCAGGAGAACAAAGTAGAGGAGTGTAGAGAATACATAGCCAAACATAGTTCATTGAATGGAAAGGTCAGATTTCCTTGAGGTGAAAAATTTGCAGAGATAGTGAGAGGTGACAACGTGCTAGCAGCCCTAGCTTGCTCTTGGCGCCTCCTCCGCCTCGTGTCTGCTCCAGCCGCACTTGAACAGCCCTTCAGCCTGCCGCTGCGCTGTGGGGGCCCCTCTCTGGGGCTGGCCAAGGCTGGAACCGGCTCCCTCTGCTCACGGGGAGGTGTGGAGGGGGAGGCGCGGAAGGGAGCCGGGGCTGTGCACGGCACTTGCAGGCCAGCGCGGGTTCCGGGTGGGCACGGGCTCCATGGCCCCGCAGCCCGAGCCTGCTGGGCTTGATCAGGGAAGAGCTCCCTCTGGGCTGCCGGACTGCCCGGGCTAGGAGCCGCAAAGTCCCGCATTGAGTGCCAGTGAGAAGTAAAGGCGGCTGGGCTTCTGGGAGGGGTGGTTACTTGGAGAACTTTTCTATCTGGCTAAAGGATTGTAAATGCACCAATCAGTGCTCTGTGTCTAACTAATCTGATGGGGACTTGGAGAACTTTTGTGTCTAGCTAAAGGATTGTAAACACACCAATCAGCACTCTGTGTCTAGCTAAAGGATTATAAACACACCAATCAGCCTTCTGTGTCTAGCTAAAGGATTGTAAACACACCAATCAGCACTCTGTCAAAACGGACCAATCAGCTCTCTGTAAAATGGACCAATCAGCAGGATGTGGGTGGGGCCAGATAAGGGAATAAAAGCAGCCACCCTAGCCAGCAGGGGCAACCTGCTCTGGTCCCTTTCCACGCTGTGGTGGCTTTGTTCTTTCCCTCTTCCCAATAAATCTTGCTGTTGCTCACTCTTCGGGAGGGCACTGTTTTTATGAGCTGTAGCACTGCGAAGGTCTGCAGCTTCACTCCTGAAGCCAGCAAGACAACGAACCCACCAGGAGGGACGAACAATTCTGGATGGGAAGAACGAACAACTCCGGATGTGCCACCTTTATGAACTATAACACTCACTGTGAAGGTCTGCAGCTTCACTCCTGAGGCCAGCGAGACCATGAACCCACTGGAAGGAATGAACAACTCCAGACGTGCCACCTTTAAGAGCTGTAACACTCACCGCGAAGGTCTGCAGCTTCACTCCTGAAGTCAGCGAGACCATGGACCCACCAGAAGGAAGAAACTCCGGACACATCTGAACATCTGAAGGAACAAACTCTGGACACACCATCTTTAAGAACTGTGTAACACTCACCACGAGCATTCGTGGCTTTATTCTCAAAGTCAGCGAGACCAAGAACCCACCAATTCTGGACACAATAGGACTCTTAGAAAGTCAGGGGTCAGGCTGGGCATAGTGGCTCATGCCTGTAATCCCAGCATTTTCGGAGGCCGAGGCTGGTGGATCACTTGAGCCCAAGAGTTTGGGACCAACCTTGGTGACATGGTGAAACCGCATCTCTACTAAAAATACAAAAATCAGTCGGGCATGGTGGCGCCTGCTTGTAGTTCCAGCTACTATAGAGGCTAAGGTGGGAGGATTGCTTGAGCCTGGGAGGTGGAGGCTGCAGTGAGCCATGACTGTACCACTGCACTCCAGCCTGGATGACAGAGCGAGACTCTGTTGGAAGAGAGAGAGAGAGAGACAGACAGAGAGAAAGAGAGAAAAAGGAAAGAAAGAAAGAAAGA
>NC_045445.1:25420535-25551529 GCF_002776525.5 Piliocolobus tephrosceles
AAAGAAAGAAAGAAAGAAAGAAAGAAAGAAAGAAAGAAAGAAAGAAAGAAAGAGAAAGAAAAAGAAAGATCAGTCAATATGAGGGTACTGGGAACAGGAGAGACAAGGGGATGGAAACAAAGTAAAGATGAAAAGGATGTCTCAGTTTGTTTCAGGTTAGCCCTGCTTCTACACCCAAAATGCTTCCCTGGTGAGGGTCTTCAAAATGTGAATAATCCAGCGTTGTATTTAGTTCTGTGTCATCTGTCTTCGTGAAAGAGAGGGAGCCAAATACTCCCAGGGCCTAGGTTCTTAGTGTATTCTACCAGGTTCCTGATCTTACAAGATTTTTCAACTTAGTACAAAACCAGAAAAATTAAAATCCCATCGATTTCACCATTCTTTGGTCTTTGCTCAGGTCACAATGAAAGGATAGTTTTCTTACAGCTATTGGTTTGGTGTCAGGCTACCCACTGGGAGCCTTATTATATATGAGGCAAAATCTCTTCATATAGGAATGGGTTCTGTTTCCTGTTAGGCATGCCACTTTACACAAGCAAGGACTGACCCCTAGTTCATTTATGTCCTCTTTTCCTCCGCAGCCCTACAGACTGTGAGAGATTGACCCATGCTGGTGACCGACCAACACATCCTTAGCTAGCTGGGTCAGAGCATGAGTCGGTTCAGAAGGGGACAGGGAGGTGAATGGGAAGCTGGAGGTTGCCAAGCAATGAACCTCAGATGTTATCTGCAGAGCTGTTAACGGGGCTGAATATGATTTGTCTTTAGCCTGTAAGCACTTTGCAAAGGTAGATGGGAGGCAAAGGTCTGGAGATGCAGAGGCATAGAAACCATGGATTTTGCTTTTTAGCTTGCGTCCTGGATATGTTCACTGGGCAGCAAAAAAGAATCATTGAAGGTGGAGAGTCACGGGCAGTCAATCCATTTTGGATGAATAGATTTCTAAGGGTCTAAGGGCCTCATTAGTATAGACAGTTATCCATGTAATGTGATGTGAGGCGTGCTCCAAAATATCATTTTCTGGCAGTGCCTGAAGTCCCATCATTAAAGATCACCCTTTGAAAACCTTTCAAAGCAATTATAATAAACTAAGTTTATTTAATAAGAAATTATGTAGCACTTACTATACATTAGACACTATTCTAAAGGCTTTATAGATATTAACACACTTATTCCTTGTAACAACCCTATGAGGAAGGTACTATGTTTAGTATCCTCATTTTACAGATGAGGGGAGAGAGAGAGAGAGAGACCCAAGAACACACAGCTAGTGAATGGCAGAGCCAATATTACAAACCCAGGCAGACTGGCTCCAGAGTCTGTACTTTTAACCATTATTCTACACTGCCTTTTATATCATAGTATGTTACATTGATTTGGGGGAAGTGTAACCCATTCTAGCAGAAATTTATTAACCTAACCATACGATTACTCCTTCCACCTAGTACAGAGCAGCAAGACTCTGAATGATTTGCAGGAAAGAGGCATAAGGGGTCCTGATGAGACTACTGGGGGAAGGAGGGTATCAGGATGAGGGTATTGTTAAAGCACTAGATCCCCCAGCACTTAGTCTCCCTAAACATGCATCACTCAAGGAAAAGTGCTTTTATCTCTATCTTCTACTTTGTATGAATTGGAGACAGGGTCTCACTCTGTTGCCCAGGCTGGAGTGCAGTAGCATGATCATAGACCACTGCAGCCTCAACCTCCCAGGCCCAACCGATCCTCCTACCTCAGCTGCTCAAGTAGCTGGGACCACAGAGACACGCCATCATGCTCAAATAATTTTTTTTTTTTTTTTTTTTTTTTTGTAGAGACAGGGTCTCCATATGTTCCCCAGGCTGGTCTTGAACTCCTGGGTTCAAGTGATCCTCCTGCCTCGGTCTCCCAAAGTGCTGGGATTACAGGCATAAGCCACTATGCCTCGCCTCATTTTTTTTCTAAAAGACTGTATGTAGTATGCTCAGAGGTGGTATAGGCTGAACACGACACTAGGTAGACTCCCATCTACTCAGAGAAGAAAGAATGGTTTGGGCTGATTGGGAATCCATGGGCAACCATCTGAAAACCATTTTCTGTTCTGTAGTTGAAGTTAGTGCATCTTGCTGTCCCAGGACAGCTCCATGGAGGCTGCTCTGACAGGATTACTTCCTCTTGCCTGACTTTTCCATGGATAATTTGGTACTGGACACTGCTGTCTGATCACTCAGAGCTCCTGTTAGCGTTTTCCCATCTAACTTTTTCCTTACACCATTGAAAAAGGGCCACCGTTGTCTCCGCAGAATGTTTTCACCTGATGTCACATAGCCCATGGCTTTCAGTCTATAGCCGGCTCTTTTACACTCCCTATCTGTGCCTCTTCAAATCTTCAATTCTCGTATTAGACCAAGCTTGTCCAACCTGTGGTTCAACACAAATTCGTAAACTTTCTTAAAACATTATGAGATTTTATTGTGATTTTTTTTAGCTCATCAGCTATGGTTAGTGTTAGTGTATTTTATGTGTGGCCCAAGACAATGCTTATTCTTCCAATGTGGCCCAGGGAAGCCAGATGTTTGGACACCCCTGTATTAGACTATATGTCTCACTAGGTGTTCCAGAGGAATATCTGGTGGAAAAGGGGAGGGGCATGATGATTTTGGTGGGTATTACCACACCAGTCTTTGTCCCTGGAGCAACTTTCATGGTTAGATACTATAACTAAGTTAGTCAGTTAGCAGAAATCTAAGCACCTACAACGTGCAGGATGCTGGATAAACCACTGCATGCCCTAGGCAATCTGACCTGACCTAACTTGGTCATTAAGTTCTCTTCTAGAAAAAGAACAAATAGCGTTATCTTGACTGACAGACTTTTCATTCCCTGTGCATAACTGAGGATCCAGCTTCTACACTTTGGCGCTGAGCTCGTTGTCTTCATAATTAATGCTAAAAAGAGCAGATTTGGAAAGAACACAGGAACAAGAGGCTTTGTCTCCAGAGGGAGCCTTAGAAGTGGACTTGGTGCTTCTCCCCCCACACCATTAATCCCCCATGGTCACGTGCAGGGAATATAAATGCCCTCCTCAGGCCCTCAGGTTCATTTTCACCATAAGACAATTGACCTATCGCCATGGTGAGGAGCAAAGCCTCAAACAAAGCAGCTGCCGAAAGGACTCTGTCAAGCTGGAAATGAATTATTAATATGGCTCTGAAAAGGAACAGCATTGGAAACCAGGCTCTTTATTATTTACATTAATGAGCTGGAAGACGATGCAGTGAGCAAAATCCCAAGTTTGGAGAATGCTACATTCTGAAGGGCAACAATGAGTGAAGAAACAATGAAATCCAACAAATGTAAATTCAGACTATCCTCTCTGAACAAAAAGCGCAAAGAGGGAGTGTTTTCAGAGCAGGAAAGGGCTAACGCAGGGCGGCAAGTCATTATTGAAATTCCCTACCGTCAGTTTGTTTGAGAATGAAGCTCAGACTTAGGAAGGCAAGAAAAAAAAAAAAAGCCTCAGATTGCCTGCTGGACAGACACAATGCTATACACCTATCAAAGGAGGCGGCATTATCTCTATTAGAGATGTGTGCCCCAGCACAATATGCCATTCGTTTCTTATCTAGGTTGAACGGGAAAGTCAATTATTCTAATACAATATCATATTCTGCTCCTCAGAGAGATTCCGAGTCTTCACAGCTTGATTGGCAGAGGAGTGTGTGTGTGTGAAGGCTTTCTATATACTTCCTCTAACGCTAATTGCTTTCTTTTTGCTACGTACAGAGCCCTGTTTCCCACCAATACTCCGCTCCACTCCGCATCATCATAAATGATCTTTTGATTAACCTTCTCTTTTTTTCACTCCAGCCATATCGTCTAAATATTTCTCCCTGTTAGCCCCATCCTGACAATGCCAGAATTGATGTCTGCCTTCACAGGAAGCAAAACAATCTCCTAAGATGAGAGATGCAACAACATTTTGTGCCATTAAATTAGATCCTTCCCCAGATGGGTATTTTTGTTTTATCTGAATTGTACTTTGTCCTATTATTATCACTTGGTTGCTGGAAATTTGGTCACTTACCTTCCGCTGCATTTCTGCCTTTTAGAGAGCTCCCAACTTCCACCTCTTTTTGTCTTCAAGCATTTGTGGCCTTTTGGTTACTGGTTGTTTATCAGGCCTTGGACCCACTAGTTGCCTTCATTTTTCCTGCCCTCCTTTGCTCTGACTCTAGCTTGCCTACTTGGCCTAGTCCCATTACCAGCTCTGATTTCTAGAACCTGCATAATCTCTATCATATTTCCTTACTTATCTGGGCTGCCTTCTCTCCTAGGTACTACTTTGACCTGCTACAATCAATACTTTAGAATGATGCTATTATGGGGACTTTTCCTTGTACAACGCCGTACCATTTCTTGCTAGTAAGGCTTTGGGTCAATTTGGGGAGAGAGAGGAGGATGGCTGAGGGGTGTGTGTGTGTGTAGCCATTTTGGAAATTACTTTGAATACTTTTTGTTAAACTATTGCAGCAAGACAGGACATTTTAAAATAATCTTAAACAGTGTCAATAATATTGGTTTACAGTAATAGACTTGGGCTGCAGCTATCCTAATCCTGAATCTTGCATCAGAAAGGCCTTTGGCAATATTGAAAAAAGATTTGATTTGATTTAGCTGCTCCTGTTAGTGAAGCATAATATAGTGCATATGCATATGTTTTTCTTGAAGTAGCAACAGTTATGGATGATCATAAATGATCTTTGGCATTTTAGACTTTAAAAATTGCTTTCAAATATATTATCCTGTTTAATCCTTTTATTAGGTTGAACCATGTGAAGCTGCTGATATTTGAGCATTTTGAGCTACAAAAATGAAATGGCAATTTCATACAGCTCACTCTAATAGTTTACAGATGAGCAAACTGAGGCTTAGCAAGATGAAGTGGCTTCTCCAAGGTCATTCATTTCCACACTAAGTAGTAGAGCTGGGGCTCAAATTCTCCTGTTTCACTCTCATTTTCTCCCTTGCTCTGTACCTTTGTTGCAAGTTCAAGATTCTCTAAAAAGCACTGGCCACAAATTCCAGAGTTCAAATACAAGTTTTTACGTATAGTGGCCCACTGGAATAAATGATTTTGAAATGCTGCTGGATATTTTAAGAATAGTCTTAAAAACCTCAAATTGGCAAAGAAAAAATAATAAATCATTACACGAATAGTAATATCCTAGCTGTGTGTTCTCTGGTTTGGAATATGACAGTATCTGCATATCTGTCTCACTCTTATTTATCCCTTGATCCCTATCTTTTAAAACAATTTATTTGCTATGTCTTTTTTTCCTCATCTTCTCTCCTTACTGCCTCCCACCATCCTGGCCCCTGCCATTTATTTGTTTTGAGCTTAAGCTCTTGAGCTTCCTTCTTTCTTTAGTGGTTTCTTTCTTGGCCAAGACCTGATTGTACCACTGACCGCAATTCAATTCAATTCATTTCACCAAATAACATTGTAGAACAGGAAAACTGGAGTGTGGAATTAGACATCCCAGTGGCAGCCACAGCCACTTGTTCTCTGAGAGCTTCCTGTTTTCTCACCTGTCTGGAAGGTTCAGGAAGAGGCTGACAGGTGCCCAGTCTTGCACTGCGGCTAATGCTGTCCCAAGGGAACACCCTTCAGACTTGAACAGCCTTCTCTCTTTGCTGGGCCATAATACTGTTGTGAAGTGGTGCTTTACTTAAGTCAAACTGGAGAGTACCGTGCATATTAACAAGCACCCTAATGAGCATTAATGTTTGATGTTCTTCATTAACAAGCATTATAAACTATGACAAATTTTGGTTTGACTTCGTGCCAAATGAGGGCGAGTTGTTTAAAGCTGGAAATCCAAAAGCTTCCCCTGGGACTTGGAAGGCTGCTCATTAATACTTCTGGAGCTCCCAAAGTCAGATGAGACAAATATATGGCTGGATCTGGTTTCCGCTGCCTCTTCTCCTGCCTGCCTTCATTACGTCTTTCTTTTCTAAGCGGACTGTCTACCTAACTGCACCCCCCGCCGCCCACACACACACACACACACACACACACTCAAAATCACTTTTCACTTCAGACTGTTGGAAAAAATGCTCACATCTTGGGAGTTACTAGACCTAGTAATTGCCTGCAAATTTCAGATAATGAAACTTCCAGCTTCAAAACACAAATGCTTGGCAGGGATAAATAGATGGATGGAAAGATGTTTCCTTTAATTGAGAATTGGAAACTTCATTAGAATTTGTTTTTAAAGAAGCCACATTCTGTTCTACTGCTTGTTGTTAAATAAGAAAAGTGCAAGCAATGATGTGTTTTAGGCACCCATCAAACCCAAAGGAAGAAGAGGCATGCTAGGAGGGGCATGACAAGGTTTTTTTGGCTCCAAACTTGCTTTCTGTTGGGCCTGGCAAAGTGCCCAAATTCCTGTTGTTAGATTGCCTCTTTAGGGTGTTCTGTTTTAATAGAGCTAATGTTTTGTATTACCTGGGAGGGGTAATCCATTAGTCACCTGGTAACAGAATTTAATTATTTAATTACACTAATTGCCACCCTGCAGGCTTTGGAGTTAAGGGCTTAAAATACAAAATGAACAGCCGGGCAAGGTGGTTCATGCCTGTAATCCCAGCACTTTGGGAAGCTGAGGTGGGCAGATCACTTGAGGTCAGGTGATTGAGACCATCCTGTCCAACATGGTGAAACCTTGTCTCTACTAAAAATACAAAAAATTAGCTGCATGTGGTGGCATGTGCCTGTAATCTCAGCTACTCGGGAGGCTGAGGCACAAGAATCGCTTGAACCCAGGAGGCAGAGGTTGCAGTGAGCCGAGATTGCACCACTGCACTGCACTCCAGCCTGGTGACAGGGTGAGACTCCGTCTCAAAAAATAAATAAATAAATATATACACACACACACACATACACACATACACATATACACACATATACACACACACACACACACACATATATATGTATATAGAATGAGCATACCTCCTTGGAAGCATAATGCTAGGGTTCCTTCCCCACGTGATGAGATGCCCTGGATAGCCTAGGACAGTCAAAGGGCAGGAGGTTATGAGGTATCTAGGTGTGGATAGGAACTGAAGAGTAAGTTTCTCCTGCTTTCTAAATTTCCATGAATCTGTCATAGATATTTCCATGCATTATCTACCAAAATGAGGATGAGGGCTAGACCTAGAATATAGAGATTGAGAATAAGGGCTTTAGCTTCAGATAGTACTGGGTTCAAGTCCCAGCTCAACCAATTTCTAGCTGTTTGATCATGGAGAAGTCACTTAACCTTTCTGAGCCTCAGCTTCCTTATCAGGGAAATGGAACTACCCTTAGCATCTAACTTACAGAATTGTGGTATGGATTAACATGAGTTGATTTGTGCAAAGTGAATAGTACAACGTCTGACAGATAGTAAACATTCAAAATATAGTGGATGTTGTTCTTTTGTAAAATGGTCTTTATGGTCTGATGTGTGGAATATGCAAGGCCTCAGGATCATGTCTGTCTTGGTCTGTCTTCACCTCTGTGTTACTTGTTTTGTTCGTTACCTTCAATGTGTGTTATCTGTCGTTGGGTATTTATCTTTCTCAGATGGTCTTCCTTCATCAGCCACTGTGTTCTCAGGTCTATCTCCCTTGGCTGCCTTCTCAATGTGTTCTTGTGGATGATTCACACTGCTTAGGGAAACCCTAATGAGTTCACAGCACATCTGCCTTCCTGATCAAAGAAGGGATTTCAGATCCAAAAAGAAATGGCTTTTGGATTAGCTGTGACATTATTTCCCCTTCTATTGCTGCCCATAATAAAAGCTGTCTTCTCAATATGTTACCTTGTTACTTGCCAGTGATGTGGAAAGAATAAATAAGACAGTAACTTGGTATGGAGGAAGGTGGCAGGGAAGAGGGGAGTGGATTTTTTCAGGGATTCTCTCTGTTGTTGTAAAACCTGGGAGTACATTTTGGCAGTGCTGGTAGGCATGCGGCCACATTGAATGTGACAGGCAGATTCAGCCAATTGACACTTACTTACCTTGTATGTGTCCAACCCTGTGCTGGGTGCCCCAGAGCTATTAAGACTTATGAGATTTATTCCTGACCTAAAATTGCTTAAAATTAAGCTTGGAAGTTGAGATTGTGATTCATAAAACTGTTAGGTAAAAATAAAGTGGGGAAAATTTTATGGGGGAAATAAGACCTGAGCTAGGCCTTGGAGATTGAGTTTGGATAGCAGAGGAGGGTGCAAGACATGTTAGTTATATGTATACTGGTGACGGTAGGAAATAGGTGGACACAATGATAATAGAAAGCCCAGGAAAAGGAATAAATGTGATGTGTGCAGAAGGTTGGGAGGAGATCAGGTTGACAGGAGCAGAAAGTGCCTGGTGGAAAGCAGTAAGAAATATTACTAAAAGCATAAATATGGCCAGCTGCCAAAGGATTTTGACAGACAGGGTGAGGACTTTGACTTTATACAATAGGTGACAGGAAATCATTGTAGGTTGTGAAATAGGAACGTAATAGGATTGGAGCAGAGAGATACTTGGGGTAGGGATTGGGTGGGAGGCTGCTGTAATGGTGTAGGGCTTGCTACTCAAGCAAGGTCCAGCAACATTAACGTCAGTATCCTCTGGGAGCTTATTAGGAATGCAGAATTTTTTCAGGCTCCACCCCAGATATACTGTCTGGGATGACCAGTACTGATCTGTGGCCTGTTAGGAACTTGGCCACACAGCAGAAAGTGAGCAGCAGGCAATTGAGCATCACCACCTGAGCTCCGCCTCCTGTCACATCAGCAGTGGCATTAGATTCTCATAGGAGCACGAACCCTATTGCGAGGGAACTGCACATGCGAGGGATCTAGGTTGCACACTCCTTATGAGAATCTAATGTCTGATGTTCTGTCATTGTATATATTACATGTAATAATATATACATGTATATATGTTATATATTACAATGTAATGATAATAGAAATAAAGTGCACAATAAAGGTAATGCACTTGAATCATCCTGAAACCAGCCCTCGTTCCCCCCAGTCCATGGAAAAATTGTCTTCCATGAAACCAGTCCCTGGTATCAAAAAGGTTGGGGACCACTGGTCTAAGTTATCTGCAGCTGCATAACAAAACCACCTTAAAACTTGATAGTTTAAAACCACAGACATGTATATCTTATAGTTTCTGTGGTCAGGAATCAGGGGTAATTTAGCTGGGTGGTTCTGGCTCAGAGATGGTTCTCTCATGAGGTTGTACTCGAGAGTTTGGTTAGAGCTGTAGTCATCTGAAGGCTTGATTGGGGGCTGAAGGTCCTACTTCCAAACTTGCTCATGTGGCCATTGCCAAGAGGCTTCAGTTTTCATGAGTTGTTGACTGGAGGCTTCAGGTCGTTACTATGTTGGCCTCTCCATAGCCTGTCTGTGTGAATTCTCAACAAGGTAACTGTCTTCACTCAGAGTGAGTGATCAGAGAGAGAGAAAGAGACAGAGGGAGACCAAGACAAAAGCAACATTGTCTTCTATAATCTAATCTCCCAAATAGTCTACTATCACTTTCTAACCTTATGTTCTCGATCACGCAGGCCAACCCTGATACGATGTGCAAGAGGACTACACAGGAAGAGATAACAGGACATGAGGTCATTGGAGGCTATTTTGTAGGCTGGCTACCATACCTACTGATTCAGAATCTGTATTTAACAAGCTCTTCAGCTGATACATATGCACATTATGCCCATTAAAGTTTGAGAAGTGCTGGTATAAGCCAATATACCTGTTAATAGCAAATAGTCAAGAAGAGACATGTGAAAGGATACAATGATGGATTTGGTGGGTGTAGGGGATGAAGTAGACAGAAAAGTCAAAGTTAACTGTCAAGTTTCTAGCTTGGGAGATAAAAACAGAGAGGTTGAAATGAGAGGGAGGTGACATGCTCACTTTGATGTGCTGAGTTTGAGGCGACGGGATATCTAGATTTGAAATTTTGAGAATGTGGTGTTGGCATCAGTGAAAGGTGGATTAGGGAGTGAGCAGCAGAAAGAAGGCTGTGAAGGCTGTGAAGTCATGAAACAGCGTAGAAAGTTAGACAGGTAAACGGACTGGGGTAAAGAAAGGAACGGGATAGTAAACTTAATAAGAAGCAATAGCAGAAGGCATGGAAAGTGGAAATGATGGGCCAAAAAAAGAATGGATAGAGAGGGGATGAGTCCAGGTAAGTTGAGGGTGCTAGGGAATAGAACTCACTTACACTTTAAATATCATGTCAGTTAAAAAAAAAAATTGGTATTATGTAAGCATTTGGTAGAATATTCAATAGGTATAAATTTCCTTTCATTTTTGCCCTTTAGCTAGATGCAACTTTTTATATGTAACCTCCCAGGCACACTCTCTGCTGTTTATTTATTTAACAAATGCTTAAATAGTCCTTACTATGTGTCTGAGGTACTATTCTAAGACTTTGAGAATATTAACTCATTTAATCCTCAAAACAGCTCATGAGAGAACCATCTCTGAGCCAGAACCACCCAGCCAAATTACCCCTGATTCCTGACCACAGAAACTATGAGATATACATGTCTGTGGTTATTAATTCCACTTTATAGATGAGGAGACTGAGGCACAAAGAAGTCCAGTTATTACATGGTAGAGCCAAGATTCAAATCCTGGCTAGTTGCTTCAGAATCCATACTCTTAACCATTATGCTCTGCTGCCTTTCGCATGCAGATATGCATTATTTTGTCCCAGCTTTTAGACAAATGGTAGCATACTATATACTATAAACATGGTTATATTCCTTGCTTTTCCACTTAAGTATATAATTTGGAAAGGATTTTCTACCAGTAACATACAGATGTCCATTTGGATCTACCATAATTTATAAAAATGTGTCCTATTGATAAACATTTGAGGTTTTTTTCCAGTAAATACTCCAATTAATACCTTTATATATTTGTCATTTATTATGCATGAACACATCTATAGAATAAATTCCTAAAAGTGGAATTGCTAGGTCCAAAGGTAAGTGCCTTTCAAATTTTGGTAGGTATGGCAAACATGCTGTCCATACAGGTTGTGCCAATTTACACTCCCCTCAACAACTCGTAAGAGTGACTGTTACCCCACAGCCCTACCAGCGCAAATTGTTAGAAAACTTGCTTTTAATAATCACCAGTCTGACAGGTGGAAAATCATCTCAATGAGGTTTTTAATTTACATTTCTCTTATTATGGATGAAGTTGAGCAACTGTACTATTTTTAATTTAGTATTTCATTTCCTACAAATAATCTGTTTATTATCCTTGACCATTTGCAATTTGCCTGTTGATCTTTTAAAATTGATTTACAGATCTTTTTATATTAAGAAAGTTAATTCATTTTCTTTAATATAAATTGCCAATGTTTCTGTCTGTGAATTTTTTTAACATCATGGAATTTTTGCCCTGAAAAAAATATTTATTTTCTTTTTCGGCTTATGGATTTTGTGTCATACTTAGAAAGCACTTCTCTCCATTCCAAGATTATTTTTAAATGACCTTTCTTCTACTCTTTTTCATAGTTTTATTTTTTATGCTAAAACACTGACCCATCTGGAATTTGTTTTGGGTCAGATGTGAGTTGTAGATTCAACTTTACTCTTCTTCTAGATTTCTGCCCAATTGTCTCAATACTATTTAATCAACTATATCTTCCCCATAAATGTAAATACCACCTTTAGCATATACTAAGCTCCTGTGTGTGTTTGGGTTTAGTTCTGGACTTTCTAGGCTGTTCCATTGAGGAATCACTCATATTTTAAAAGGACTCTTTAGCTTATAAAATGATTCCTAAAGGAATCCTATATATATCAGAATTGTTGTTTGTATTTTTAAGTATTTGTTTATACATCATTTAGTACTTTGGCAAGGAAGATTGGGGGAAGGGGGAGGAGGCAGTGAAGCTTAAGACTAATTTGTTAGGAACAAGTATATATTGACAGTCCATCTAAAATTTTCATGTGAATCACTGAGAAAATAGGAGTTAACTTACAGGAAAAGCAAGGAATACCCTGTTTATCTAAAATGTGAGATGCCTCTACAAAGCCACTCACAAAGTGCTATTTCAGAATATGCACAGTCGGTGAGAACATTGACTTTGGAGTTGGTCTGCCAGGGTTCAAATCCTAGCTATAAATAATGTCAATAGTAATACCTTGAAGAAATGCTGTGGCTATTCTCCAAGGGCCCCAATGTACTTCCTTGCCTATACATTCTGCCACAGCTCTTTTGGAACATAGCTTAATAGATTTACTTGGTCTGAGTCTATTGGACATTGACTATTTGACCTGGTAGATTTGAGCCCACACTACCACTGTTACTTGCTTGCTTAATTTGGTGCAGGAGTAGCCAAACTACTGACAGCAGGTCGAATCCACCCTATGGCCTGTTTTTGTACTCATGATTTTTCTTTTTTTTTTTTTTTGCTTTGAAATGGGGTCTCCCTCTGTGGCACAGGCTGGAGCGCAATGACATGATTGTGGTTCACTACAGCATCCACCTCCTGGGCTCAAGTGATCCTCCCACCTCAGCCTTCTCAGTAGCTGGGACTGTAGGTGTGTGCCACCATGCCTGGCTAATTTTTTAATTTTTTGTAGAGACAGGGTCTCCCTATGTTGCTCGGGCTGGTCTTGAACTCCTGGGCTCAAGCAATCCTTCCGCCTCAGACTCCCAAGGTGCTGGGATTGCAGGAATGAGCCACCGCGCCCAGCCTGTACTCACAATTTTAGAGGATTGTAAAAAAAACAAAACAAACAAAAGAAAAATATATGACAGAGGCAGTATGTGACCTGCAAAGCCTAAAATCTTTACTATCTGGCTTTTTGTGCAAAATGTTTGCCAGCCACTGTTCTGAGTCTGGATTTGTTGTTTATCTTGTAAAAATAATACTCAGCTTGCTAATAACAAAGTAAGCTGTTTGTTGCACTCTAAGAACAGTTACAAGGCTTTTGTATGGCATAAAAGTAGGGTCATGTTGGTTTATTCCCCACCGTGTAGCTGGTCCTACCCTCATTTTCATGTATCAGCTGATGGAGATTTAAAGACTCACAAGAGAATTTCCTTTGCATGACTTTGAGACAGGATTTGTGGTTAAAAATCTGAGGGAGCTTTCCAAACAGACTTTTCAGGCTGCAACCCATCCCTGTTGCAGGCTTGTTTAGAGTAAGTCAAAATAACTAGACATCAATTTATTTTTAAACCATCTATTTTCTTCTTGTTGGTTTTATTGTGCGCTCATAATGAATCATTTCCGTCTGCCCCTCTCCTCCTCTCTTCTGTGCATGCACACGCATGTACATACTCTCTGTAGCTAAATCTCTGGGGGCTACAATTTTTTCTTGGGTAGATGAAATCATTGAATTATAGACTATTAAAGCTTTTGTGATACTATATAATTTTAAAATAATATTTAGGGACTTCAGAGATAATTTTACACAAGTGCATTGTATACAAAATTACACAATTAAACCCAGGCTCACACTGTATACACCAATTAACTGGAGGCATGAGAGGTTTAATGACATGCCTAAGGTCACACAACCAGGAAAGGACAGAGCTGGACTAGAGGATAGCTCTCCTGACTTTCAGTGCACAACTTTACCTATTAGATTATGCTGTTTCATTATTAAAAAACTAAAGCATTTTCCCTGCTGTGTATGTCTCCTCTGTTTTCTAAGGCACTAAAAGCAGGTGGGGTTGGAAAATAAATGCAAAGTCAGAGACTGTCCTTTTAGCTTGTTCTCTCGTCCTCTGAGTTCCAATTGGGCCTGTCAATGTTACCAGTTTCTCTCCCCATACTTCAGGGTAAGGAGAAAAATAGTCTACTAATTTTTATTCTTTGCTAATTATACCAGTATTGCTGGGACTGCTTATATTATAGTTTGTTTTGCTAGCCAAAGCTATTGTTGGTTCTTTGGAGATGGACTCTGTTCTGTTTTTCTTCCCAAATATTTCATTATTTCCAATCTTATCTGAAATCTAATGAGTTGGATTTCCTTTATTAAACTAGAGACCCTCCCCACCGCGTGATTCTGCTAATCTCAGCCTAGGTGTACTTTAGCAAGTAGAAGCTGCAATTTCCAGTTTTCATATGTGGGTTTTCACTCCTAGATCTTCTTTGAGCTCAAACTCAATCTGCCTCTCTCGTTCTTCTCCCCTAGAAATACGTTTTAAATACTTTTGAGCAAGCTCTTAGGAAAGGCTTCTTTGTCTGTAAATGGGAAGATAAACAGTATAGAGTGTAAACACTTCACTTTAAAAGATACTTGGTTCATTCTTTCACATCTCTAGAGACTTAAAAGAATTTTGTTTTCCCAAGGTAGAGCATACTCTAGTGGTATTTTACAAGTGGAAACTGTCTGCAGAATGACAGAATGTAATTGAAGTGGACAAAAACTCTCCCTTTTTCGAATTCATAAGAATATCCTTGACTGAATTCAGAGAACCCTCCACATTTTGAGCAGCCCTCTCAGGGCTTTCAGTGTCTCAGTTCAAACCCCAAGCTTTTCAGGGAGCATTTAACATTAGCTATACCTTCACAGTCAAATAATTTTCCATATTTCTTAAACTGTGGTATAACATTGATGACTTGGAATAACCGATTGAGATGGC
Organism: Piliocolobus tephrosceles; assembly: GCF_002776525.5. Lineage (NCBI taxonomy): Eukaryota > Metazoa > Chordata > Mammalia > Primates > Cercopithecidae > Piliocolobus > Piliocolobus tephrosceles. The sequence continues at coordinate 25,435,195 of NC_045445.1, forward strand.
GAGCAGAGACCAGTCTGAATTAATGAAGCATTTTAATGTTGTATTGCCTCGGATATAGGTCTCTAGAGGAGTCACTTAAAAATATTAATAAGAATTATTCCTGTGTTTGACATAAGTGGTTACTTGAATATTTCCTTGAATAGGTGAAGCATCTCCCTTATTATCTTGTGTACAACACCCACTGGTTAAGTCATCACCAATTCCGTGTGTGTAGAGTTCAAATTAGTGGGTCTCTCATGTGAACCAGGCTCATTCCGTGGATTACAATTATGCTACAGTCATTTACATGTACACCCACACACCCAGATCCCATGCAAAGGGATGCATCTTGTATCTATAAAGGCACAAAAGAGAGATGGCTTTATGCATTTTAGAAGAAAAAAATGGATGCCACGATATGTAGAGGGAGGCAGGATTTTTTTCTTAAAAAAAGCAAATATCTACCTCGGCACTGGGCACCTCTACCTGGCCTCATGCTACTTTTCTGACTTTTTCATTCAACATTCATTGATCCAGTACCCACTCTACCCAGGCACTGCCTTTTGTCCTATGCCTCACAAGGCCGTTTTCTTTACCAACCCTTTAGTTAAAGTGAGAGGCGTGAAGGTTGGCTGAAGCCTTCTTTGTAGCTCCTGCTGCTGATGATCATTGGCTTCACTTCGCTTCACTTCCCCGGTTCATTACTTTGACACTTGGTGAGTTGAGATCCACCTTCTCCCACCCTACTCACTGCTTTGAAAAGCAGCAGTGTCTTTAACCAAGTAGCAGGAATTCACTGAGTAAAGTGACATATAGGCAGCAGATGCTAAATGGGAGCCCACTGTGGTGACTCAGTCAGTACTGTATTTTGAGAGAGAGTGGAGGGCCCTGAAAGAGGACATCTTTGAGATTGTATGCAGAGGATGGTGAGGTGTCCCAGGCTGGGAACCTCTGTTGTGATACTGACATTTTTAAGTTCCAGAGCTTTGGCTTATTGCAGATACAATTTAATAAAGCCAGTGATTCTTATCCTTTTGAACTTTCCACAGTTCAGCAATTTGATGACAGGAAAATCTTTGAAGCAGGTATCCTGCTGCTGTTGCCTTTTGGTGGCTCATTCTCCCATTCATTCATACCCTTAAACAACTGACTTAGGCTCATACATGCCCATCAGTTGGAACTCGGCCTAGGCCTATTTTCTGTTTCAGATCTTCTTAATATCCCCACCACCCATCCTCAGTTAACTATCGATCTTCTTACTATCTCTATCACCCATCCTCAGTTAACTATGTCATGAGACCTCTTCTTTTGAGGTTCCCATTCTACTCAATGAATGAAGGGTAATTGAGGCACGAGACACATGAATCCATGTGAATCTCTTGTTTCTCTCAAGCAAGAATTCTCAATTAATTTCAATGCACATGATTCCAGAAGGGCCTAAATATTGAATCTTTGACTCTGAACTCTCCCATCGAATGGTGAAACTTTCAGGCATTTGACAAGCCAGTAGAAGAAATTTAGATGGTGGTGGTGGTAGTATTGCTCCTTAGTATTTTCTTTTGTTTTGTTTTGTTTTTTCTTGGAAAGAACCACCTTTTCAGCCATGTGTAAAAATTCTGGTGAGCATTTTTCATACCCTTGGATGCCATGGCCCAAGTTGTTGCGATTCCTCTGATACTGTATAGAAACACAGAGGTTCGAATAGGCGCAACCACTCTGGACTGGAGGGTGGAGGGCTATGCTCTAGCAAAGGCAATGGAAAATGTCCCAATTCTTCAAAAGGAAGGCCTGATTCTGTATGGGTACTGCTGCCAATATTCATTTTGTTATTGTTGTTGTTGCTACTGGAAGATGTATATATGCTATTCCAAGCAGAAAAGAGATTAGCACCCTTCCCACGGCCACCTTAAGTCACCAAGGCTCTTAATTCTATCTCCTCAATAAATTTTCTATCTTTCAATTACTTTCCACAGTCTTAGTTAAGATATTTATTAATGGCAGCAGATAACTCATTATTTTTCCTACTTCTCAGCACAGTCTTTAGTTTCTCCCTCCTACAATCCTTTCTGTGAACCACATAGTAGATACTGCAAAATGTTTATTCAACCAAATGAAATGCCACAAATTCAGTTTTTTTTATAGGTCCATTATTGGGTTCATCTTGCTGAAACCCAGTCGGGAGCTCTTTGTTGCCTGATGAAATAGTTACAAGTTCCATAAACTGCTCTCCCTAGTCTTTTCAGCTTTGCTTCCCAATGTGCTCCAAGACAGACCTGAGGTTCCTACCACACTCAGTCCTTGTTCTTTCACACTGATCAATGTTATCTTTGTGTCCACCCGTACCCTATTTGAAGTTCTTCTACTTATTTGCTTTAGGTTGAACCTTAGTCATTCTTCAAGATCTATCTTAAATAAATGCTTTGCCTACTTTATATAAAATAGTCACCTCCTTTCAGCCTTCCCTATTCCCCATCTTCCCTGTATTATTTTACCCAATGGCACTTATCACCATCTGAGAGGCATTTTACTAGTTTGTTTATTGTGTCCCCTCACCCCATTAGAATTTATGTTTCATGACCAGCCTGGGTTATATGGCGATACCCTGTCTTTAAAAATAACATTTTAAAAATTAGCCAAGTGTGGTGGTGTACACCTGTAGTCCTAGCTACTTGGGAGGCTGAGGCAGGAGGATCACTTGAGCCTGGGAGGTCGAGGCTGCAGTGAGCTATGATTGTGCCACTACACGACAGCCTGGGCAACAGAGTGAGACCCTGTGTCAACAACAGCAGCAACAAAAGAATTAATGTTCTATGATGGCAGGGACCTTTGTAGTTTTGTTTACTGTTATATCCCCACTACCTAATAGGTTCTTCATAAATATTTTTGAATGAATGAAAAAAATGAATATATGACATCATATTGTGTATCTCAGCTGGAAGTTCTATCTCTCTATGATGTTTTGGCACTTTATTTATATTGCGCTTCCCATGTTGTGCCTTGTACTATGAGTTTCTAGTTATTTTTATATACCTACATACATTTGTAATGTGATCAGGATGAAAAAGCCATTAATTCTGAAACTCAAAAAGTCTGAGTTAGACAATGAGATGCTATCACATACCCATCACTGTAACTAAAATGTAAAAGATCAACAAAAACAGGTGTTGATGAGAATGTGGAGGAATTGGAACTATTGAACTTTGCTGATGGAAGTGTTAAAATGGTACAACCACTTTTGGAAACATGTATAGCAATTTCTTATAAAACTAAGCATACATACCGTATGACCTAGCAATTCCATTCTCAGGTATGTACTCAAGAGACATGAAAGTATATATCCACACAAAGACTTGTACAGAAATTTTCATAGCAGCAGTGCTCATAATAACCAGAAAGTAGAAATATTATCCATCAATAGGAGAATGAGTAAACAAACTGGGGTATCTCCATATAATGGAGCACAATTCAATAATGGAATAGAACACAATACTGATTTATAAAACCACACTGGTAAATGCTTACACAAAAGAGTACATACCTTGTGATGCCATTTTTATACACTCTAGAGCAGAATAAACTAAACTATGATGGAGGAATTCCAGAACAGTGGTTACCTCTGGATATGGTGGTGGCATTAACTGAAAAGGACATGAGAGAACTTTTTAGGGGAATTATAATGTTCTAAATCTTTATAGGGGTTTGGGTAGCTGAGGTATATGCATTTATCAAAGTCCAGCAAATGTACATGTAAGATTTGTGCATTTCATCGTAAGTTTTACATCAAAAGAAAATACCCTGCAAACAAATATTAAATCCTAGTTGATGATATGCATGCTATAATCATATAGCATATAGTTGAAGTGTATTGATGTCTGCAATTACTTTGAAATGCATCAAAATTAAGATAAATTGATCAATGAGTAGAGAGACAAGTAGATGGTGAATAAGTGATAAAACAAACAAGAGTAAAATATTAATGGCAGAATTTAGGTGGTAGTTATATGATTTTCAACCCCTTTAAACTTTCCTGTATTTTAAACATTTTCAAAATACAATTTTGGAAAAAAAAAAAAAAAACAAAACAAAACAAAAAACAGATTTGGCTTTGAATGTTGGCTCCAGCGCTTAGAGTAAGTGACTAGGAAAATCACATAAACTGTCAAACCTTCAGTTTATCTCTCCATAAAATGGTCATAGAATAGTAGCTACCTCACTGGGTATTCCTCACTCCTTAGCCTTTCTCCAACTAATATTTGGGAGCGAAAGGGTTAATTTTGGAATCAAAACTATGTTTCTGATTGGGTTGGCTAGTGGCAGTGTTTTATATTGAACTATTCATGCAGGACTGTGAGCACAATGAATTAGAACTGCATATCCCAAACTTCCTTGGTCATAACAATTACTCTACCCCAGACCTACTTTTGTCATTGTCAACAAACTCACAGTCTATCAGAGAAGGTAGATAGGTAAAGGGAATATGACAATAAAACATAAAAAGTTCCAATAAAAGAAGAAATCATGGTCTCTATGGAAGTATATAGTATAGTCACAGAATCCACCTTGGGGATAGTAGTCAGTGAAGACATCCTAGAGGCAGTGACATCTGAGTTGAGCATTAAACAACTAATAAAGTAATCCTGACAAGCATGGACAGTCATGAGTAGAGGGTAGTATGTTTTAGGCCTCAGAGACACAGGGAGGCTAGGTGAGAGAGTATGGCTCACTTATTACTGAAATCAGAACTCAAAGTGCTCATCTTTCTTCCCTAGTGCATTTGATGAGTATGGCCTTTGGATGAAGCACCGTCTTTACCTTCTAGGAACCTCCAATCCAGAGGAGCGACTCTCCGTTGTAAATTCAGATGATGATTTTATTTTTTATTCAAAAGGGCTTTGCTTTGTTGCATATGCAACTGAATAAGCCAGGGTTAGGTTACTGATGAACAAACTTTAGGTGCTTATATTACCCCGGCAGACTGATTTGTTACTATCCACATCTGTCTCTTGGCTCACAGGTAATATTTTTGCAAAGGCATTTATCTGTTAAAATTTTTGGAGTGAATTATATGCATTTATTCCAGGAAATTTTTGCAGATTTTTTTGGTGGAATTGCTGACCCACTGAGTTGTCGTCAAACCATGTTTGGGAATGCTAGAGATAGGCCCTTTACATTCCTTCATTCAGTCACCTAAGGTTTACAGAGCTCTTGCTATGTGTCTATACTGTGTGAGTTGCCAAGGTTACAGAATTAAGTAAGATACAATACTTATGTTAAGCCAATATAAGTTCTCAAAGAGCTCACAGTTTGGTGGGAGAAAACAAACAGGCAAGCAGACAAAGACAATAGAGAGTAATAAGATATGTCAGAGAGGGAAGCACAGATGGCAGAAGGACTCCAGGAGACCATTAAACAGTACTTGATACCCTGAGGAGTTCCTGTGCTGCCCCTCACACATCAAGGTGACACTTGGAAACATGCTCTGTTAAATTTTCACTGAGACAACCACACACTCTCTTGCTGACCCCAGTGACCAATGGCATAGATCTGTGAGGTGAGTGGCCAGAGTTCAGGGGTTAGTTGATGGCGGTGGAAGAAAGCAGAGCTAATTGACCCACATGGGCTTCAAATTGGCAAGCATGGCCTCATTAGCACTGTGATCCTCCCTTCTGTGTGCTCTGGTTACCAACTTGGCTTCCCAAAGGGACCTTTAGAATCCAGGTATCTTTGGTCAACGTTTTGATCTCTGGGATCTTATAAGCATATCCAAGAGTATTCTTCACCCTAGATTTTCAGAAGAGGAAATCAAGGCACTAAGAAAATCAGATTGAAGGCCGGGCGTGGTGGCTCAAGCCTGTAATCCCAGCACTTTGGGAGGCCGAGACGGGCGGATCACGAGGTCAGGAGATCGAGACCACCCTGGCTAACATGGTGAAACCCCGTCTCTACTAAAAAATACAAAAAACTAGCCGGGCAAGGTGGCGGGCGCCTGTAGTCCCAGCTACTCGGGAGGCTGAGGCAGGAGAATGGCGTAAACCCGGAAGGCGGAGCTTGCTGTGAGCTGAGATCCGGCCACTGCACTCCAGCCTGGGTGACAGCGAGACTCCGTCTTAAAAAAAAAAAAAAAAGAAAATCAGATTGAAATGAAATTGCTGACAATTTCATGAGGAGTTTTCCAGCTTCTTTGATGACTTTACATCTTCATATGGTCTGTGCACCCCTAGGGTGGGTAACAGATTTGCTTTTCCTACCAATACTTGACCTGCTAAGCTGTGGAGGGCTGCTCATCACAAATTGTAAGGTTAGTTCGGAAAATGAGTCTTTCAAACACAGATAGGGGAAAAGCCTCCCCTTCATTCCTTTCTCTGTTTCATCTTCATGCCTCCTCCAAGTTCAAAACACTCAATTCCTCCAAAATTTTAAATTTTCTCCCCTTCACTCTCCAGTCCTTAACAAGCTGTTGATGTTCCAGGAAATGTCTTTTCCTATGAAAGACATATCATGGCAGCTAAACAGCTGGAGTCCTCTGACAGCCAATCAGCCAGGCCTTAGGGTATCAGTGTGATGCGCAACTCAGCTAGAAAGTGTCTATTCTCTAGCTGAGCAAATGTCATCTCCACCAGGAAGCTGCAAAAGGATGGTGAGAGACTGCACTGAAGTGTCTGTGAGGCTGAGTTCCAAGGGAAAAAAAATCTATAAATACAAATATGCTGCAATATGGGAGTGCCTGATTCAAGGGTAAATATATGAATGTATCTCTCTATAGACTTCAGGAGCACTATTTACACACTCTATACATTATGTGGAATGATTAGAAATGGTGTTGCTTAATAGACTTCTTACCTTAATAAATACATAGATTTTCCTTAGGTAGACTCTTGGAAGAAATTCATACCATTGTGTAACTGAACTAAATAAAACATACTGGCGGCTTTTATACTTGAAGAAAATGGCAGCCCACCACCAGCAGAATAAGACCATTAATTGGAATTGGTTTGCTCTAATCCTTGCATGCACTCATTAAGGTTATCAGCATCCTTCTGAGCAGAGGTTCCCAGGTCAGTTAAAAAAAAAGAGAAGAAAGTGTTTGTGTGTGTTTAAATAGATAAATGTAGATAAATACCTGGAAAACTAATATTAGATTGCCAGCATTTTATTTTGACACATAAGAACACACACACACACACACACAACTACCAACAACTAATTATCACTGTTATACCATAAAAGTGAATTTAAAAACAAGCAGAAAGGCCAGAGTGTTAATATAAAAACAACTCTTTCAGTTGAATACATTGAATTATAAGATTAACTTAGTCTCTGTAAAAAAAGATAAATATAAATTAAGAGAAATAGACAAACAGAAAACATTACAAAAATATAATTAAATTTCATCCCCAGCGGGAGTAAACTTCATCACAGACTGACACTGATTCATGAGCTGGCATATGGAAGCCATACTGATTGAGGATTTGGGCTGAACCCAGCTACAGGAAATGGGGTAGGAACCATGTGGCATAAGAACATGCCACGAGGAAAACCACAAGGTTATAAAGAGGACAGCATATAGCTGGTAATATTCCTATCACAGGGCCAAGAGAACAGTGGAAATCCAACATGATAGTTAACATAATAAAATAATTTAGATTGGTGGTAAATGGCAGAACATAAGGTCAAGAAGTTTCAATTAATAGCAAGAGAAGAGTCAGATCCATACAGAAAGCTTAACTATCTAATGCTGTATAATAAATGGTCAGCTGGATTAGTGTCAAATTATTTTAGCAGAAATTTGGGAGAAGCATATAATTTTGGAAGACTAAACATTATTGACTCTGTCTTCCAAGATAGGAGAGCGGTAGCTTCATTTTGTAAAACACTAACAGTTTTTCTGATCAAATAGATTTTCACACGGTTCCTAGCTTCCACACTCTTCCTAGCTCCCCTTGCCATGCAGACTTTGGGTACTTGTACATATTTCCTTCTGGCTGATTTCTTAAGCTCTTTACAATTCTAACCTTTCTTCTTCTTTGCATTTTTTTCACCATCTCTCGCTGTTCTTTGTCATGGCAACGTGTACACAGAGTTCTCAACTGAAAATTCAGTAAACATATATTCCACACCCACTATTTGCAAGGCACTATGTTAGGCCCTGCAGATGATCCAAAGAGGAGTATGTCTTAATTTCTGCCCCTAGGGAACTTATGAATAGAAGGTGAGGATAAAATAATTACCCTAATATATACTAAAAGCTAGACCATAACAGTTTCCCAACAGAGAAATATGAGGGATAAGAGGTCGTATCTAGCTAGATGACTAGGAAAGTTTCAGAAAGAAGAGAGTATTTGAGATGGACCTTGAAGGCATGTAGGATTTTGATAGGTACGGATGGGGTTGAGAGAAGAGCAGGAGCAGAGACTTGGAATGATTCTTGGCCACTGGCCATGCCTAGGGAGCAGAGCCAAATGTAAGTGCTATGATGAAGATAAAAAAACAAAAAAACAAAATGATAGTGATTACAAGGCTCTTGATTTAAAAATCAACAAAGTATAATAATTTGTTTAACATAAGTATTTTTAATTGTGTTAAGGGGAGTGAGTTAATGAATAAATTAATTTGAAAAACCACACAGAGTTAATTGAGTTCACATCTGTTAGCTGTGCAATCTTGCACGGGTTACTTAGCATATATGTGCCACAGTTCCCTTACTGTGAAAAACAGGATAATGGTTTTAAAACAGTGCCTGGCATATAGTGAGCAAAAGATAAATTGTTGCCATTATTACTTGAAAATCAGAGTCTGGCAATGAGTCGAGTTTCAGTTTCTCTCTAGAGGTCTCTCTGCACTTAGAGAGGTCCTGTGTGCTAATTTTCAGCCTGACCATTGTAATCTGTTCCTTGGATCTCAGCATAAAGCCATGATCTGAAAGTCCTGTACCAGGCAGAGCTTAGAGTTGAAAGATTACCAGGAAGAAGGAACAATATGTGCATTCCAAATCATATGTGTAGCTGGAAAAGAGGTTAGAAGCTTACCCGAAACACTGAAAGTCACTTTGCTTGAAGTAGACAATTTTCCAGATTAGTCACAAGATGCTCAGTGCTTCTGCCACTTTTGCAAGCACAGGTGTGAGGCAGTTAGGCGTGGATGTGCGATTTCCTCGTTTTTCAGTTAATACAAAGAAAGCCTGATTGCTTGAGCTGGTGCATAACAATAGGCAGCAGCTGTGGGTTCACTCAACAATTGCTGGGAGGGAACATTTTTTCCTCTGGGGTTATATTTAAATCAGGGAGCTTGCTTGATGGGAGAGGGGCTGAAAGAAATCGCTGCTGCAGGTAGGTGGTCCTGCTTAAGAAGCCCAGGCATATCAAACTCACCTAAAACATCAACTACATTATTGGGGTGGTTATATTTAGAGTACAAAGGGGTTCCTTAAATCTGAAAGTGCTTCCCTAGTTCTTTTATGCTTTGTTAACATATCATAGAGCATTGATTGAGAGGACTAAAAACTAAAGTGTTTGCAGCTAGCGATCATTGAAGATCCATTAGGAAAATACATCAGTCTCTGGAGTCGGTGAAAAAATAGAATTCACTTTATTCATAATTCTTCTTTTTTACCTCCTGTATTGAGTTTCTACAATGCTCCAGACATTGTAATAGGCACTGGAGAGATAAGGATGCTCCTCTTTTGATTTGAGAGGAAGTGGTGCGTCAAATAATAGAGATATGTATAAGGTAGGGAATAGGCACCAAAGTGGGGTTATGGGGGATTGTGTTTTCTTCACCTCTATGGTCTCATGTCTCTCTCAGTGTCTGCTTGGCAAATAGTAAAAGGTCATAAAAGGTTTTTGAATTTACAACAGTAAGAGGGAACTTTTACGTAACTCTCCTGGAGTCCAGGGAGTGTATAAGATCCAGCCACTCAGGTTAAGTCATAACAGCCATAGAGTTTTTTCTGTATCACTGCGTAAAGTCTCTGCTCTCTCTTTGATGAATGAGATGATTGTTTTGATGTTGCCCCCTTCCCTCTCATCCTCTTTCTAGCGTGTGCACACACACTTCTTTTCTGGTTATTTCTCTACCCTGAGTGGGTTGTGCTTAGCTGAGGTTTAAGAAACGTCTCTTATGCTTTAAGTGTCTGGATGCACTGAACAGGTGAGGCAGCTCTAGGGCCCTTATATCCCTCTTTTACTTAGGCCCAGAAGTAATCACTATCTTTCTAACGAAAGGTACAACATCAGGAAACAAGTTACATACAGTTGCCCCTAGTCTGTTCAGAAGTTGCTGAAGATGGGATATATGAGCCAGGAGTGAGGTCTAGGAGAAGAAATGTCAAAAGAGAAGCTGCAAATGCCATAAGCAGGGACAATACTATTTAGATATCCATCTTCTTGGCCAGTTGAGCCAAAACATTTATTATTTATCTTGGTAATATCCAAAGTCCTCCTTTTAGCTATTTGAAACTATATATTATTAACTATAGTAATTCCACAGTGCAGTAGTACACTAAAACTTATTCCCCTTATCTAGCTGTAATTTTGTCTTTTAACAAATTTCTCTTTTCCACCCTTCCCAGACTCTAGTATCCTCTGTTTTACTTCTTCTGTGAGACCAACATTTTTTTAGCTTCCACTTATGAGTGAGAGCACATGGTGATTAACTTTCTGTTCCTGGCTTATTTCACTTAACATAATGTCCTCCAGTTCCATTGGTAGTGCTGTGAATGACAGGATTTCACTCTTTTTATGGCTGAATGGTATTCAATTGTGTATATATACCACATTTTCTCTATCCATTTATCTATTGTTCAACACCTAGGTTGATTCTGTATCTTGGCTATTGTGGACAGTGCTGCAATAAACATTTTTGTAGCTATGGTAAATTGGCTTGTCTTCTTGATTTCTTTTTCAGCCAGTTTGTTATTTGTGTATATAAATGCTACTGATTTTTGTATGTTGATTTTGTATTCTGCAGCTTTTCTGAATTCATTTATCAGTTCTAAGAGATTTTTGTTAGAGTCTTTTGGTTTTTCTATGTGTAAGAACGTGTCATCCACAAACAGGGACAATTTGACTTCTTTCTTTCCAATGTGGATGCCTTAGATGCCCTTTATTTATTTCTCTTGCCTAATTTATCTGGCTAGGACTTCTAGTACTATGTGGAATAGGAGTGGAGCAAGTGGGCATCCTTGTCTTTTTTCAGTTCTTAGAGAAAAAGCTTTTAGCTGTTCTCCATTCAGTAGGATGTTAGCTGTGGGTTTGTCGTATATGGCCTTTATTGTGTTGAAGTGCTTTTCCTTTGATACCTAATTTATTGTGAGTTTTTATCATGAAGGGATGCTGAACTTTATCAAATGCTTTTTCTGCTTCTTTTGAGATGATCATATGGTTTTTGTTCTTTATTCTGTTGATGCAATGTATCATGTTTTTTGCTTTGCATATGCTGAAACATCCTTGCATTTCTGGGATAAATCCCACTTTTTCATGCTGTATTATCTTTCTGATGTATTGTTGGATTCATTATGCTGGTATGTTGTTGAGGATTTTTGCATCTATGATCAGGAATACTGGCCTGTAGTTATTTTTTATGTTTTGTCCTTGTCTGGTTTTGGTATCGGCATTAAGCTGGCTTTGCAAAATGACTTAGGAAGAGTTTTCTCCACTTTAGTTTTTTGGAATAATTTGAGAAGAATTGGTATTAATTTTTCTTTAAAGATTTGGTAGAATTCAGCAGTGAAGACATCCAGTCCTAAACTTTTCTTTGTTGGGAGATTTTTTACTAATGATTCAATCTTGTTACTTGTTATAGGTCTGTTCATATGTCCTACATCTTCTATGTTCCATTTTGTTAGGTTGTATGTGTCCAGAAATTTGTCCATTTCCTCTATGTTTTCAAATCTAGTGATGTATAGTTGATTATAATAGTTTCTAATGATCCTTTGTATTTCTGTGGGATCCATTGTGACATCTCCACGTTTCTGATTTTGTTTGGGCCTTCTGTGACTTTTACTTAGTCTAATGGTTTGTTAATTTTATATTTGAAGAAAAACAACTTTTTGTTTCATTGATCTTTTAAAACTTTTTTTTAGTTTCAATTCCATTTATTTCTGCTCTGTGATTTATTATTTCTTTCTTTCTACTAATTTGGGGTTGGTTTGGTTTGTCCTTCCTTTTCTAATTACTTGAGATATATCATTAAGTTACTGATTTGAAATCTTTCTAGTTTTCTTTTTTTATGTAAGGATCTGTCAAGTATTCATTTTTTTATTAGTTCCTTAAAACTCATTCATCCTGTAAGTTTGCCTCTCAATACTGCTCTTGCTGTGCCCTATAGATTTTGGTATGTTTTGTTTCTATTTTCAATTGTTTCAAGGAATTTTTAAATTTCATTTTTAATTCCTTCCTTCACCCATTGGTCATTCTGGAGCATGTTGTTTAATATCCATGCATTTGTATAGTTTAAAATGTTCCTCTTGTTATTGATTTCTAGGTTCATTCCATGTGACCAGGTAAGATACTTGATAGGATTTCCACTTTTATTTTAATTTTGTTTTTTGAAACTTGTTTTGTGTCCTAACACATGATCAATCCTGGAGAATATTCCATGTGTAATCCATGCTAGTGACATTTTGAGTATCTCAGGGCCTAGACAGAGAAGAGTTTGTGGTTGTGGTGCTGTGGCTTTGCTGGGGGTAGACTTGAGAGGCATTTCTCAGGTTGAGGGAAAGTGTGTGCCATGGCGAGTCAACCAACTTGGGGCTGGGGTCGGGTCTATGAAGGCTGTTACACACTTGTAACACAGTTACACAGTTGCTTGGCTGGCCTGGGGGTGTGCCTGCCAGGAAACAGGGGCTATTTCTCAGGCCTGGGATGTGGTTGTATGACTTCTTGCCTGGCCTGGGTATGTGTCTGCTGGGGTGGTTCATGGGGCTGTTTCTCAGGCCTGGGATGCAGGTGCATAGCTGCTCAGCTGACCAGGAGTGTGTCTGCCAGGGACAGCCCACAGGGCTATTTCTCAGACCCAGGACACAGTCCCATGGCTTCTCAGCCAGCTGGCATGGGTAAATGTCTGCTAGGGGTCACCATTGGGCTGCTTCTTAGGCCCAGGATGGGAGTACAAGGCTGCTCAGCTGGCCTGGAGGCTTGTCCACCAGGGTGGCCTGCAGGGCTGTTTCTCAGTCTCAAGGCATGGGCACACTGCTGATTGGATGGGGGTATATCTGCCAGTGGGGGCCCTGAAGCTTTTCTCAGGCCCTGATTAGGGGCTGCAGGGCTATTGGGCAGGCCAGGGGCTTGTCTGTAAGGGGTGGGGCTGTTTCTCAGGCCTTGGGAGTGGGTGTGTAGCTGCTCTACCTGCTGGGAGTGTGTGTCAGCTGTTCAGAGGCTTGAGGGCCTTTCCTGCTTGAGGGAGGGAGTGCAGCAGTTTGGCTGGCTCAAGGGTGGGTTTGTACTGGGTGGAAATGCCAGACTGTTCCTCTGGCTGGAAGTGTCTGTGGTAAGAGTTGGTTTCCCTGTTGTGCGGGAGCAAGGTCATAGCTGATCCTGGGTCCAAGCTCTGCACAGCTGGGGTTATAATGTTCAGCTACCAGTGTGGGCTTAGTGGAATGAAGATGGAGCCCTAGTGTTGGGGAGGTATAGTAGACTTCAGCAGTGGGTCTGGTCTCAAGTTCACAGGGGGTGGGTATGAAAAATATGTGGAATTTTCCTGTAGTAAGGATGTAGGTGTTTGTGGGGCAATGGAGGCTGGTGGGGTTGAGCTTGCCTTTGCCTCATGATGGGAAGTCCCTTCTGACTCCAGGCAGATCTGATCCAGGTGGGGAAGAAGAGGCTGTGGAGGCTGGGTGCTTCCATGCTGCTCTTCTGGATTTCTAGTCAACGTAGGTGCATCTGCACTGCAGCACTCTTCTTTTGACACTCCAGTTAAATATTACTTGTTTTTTCATTGCCTTGGTCCTTTCTTGTGGGGGGCGGGGGACAAGCACCTAGTGTCTCTACTGGATCATCTTGCTGATGTCTCTCTCCAGCACACAAACTTATTCACATGGGGAAGAACGACAGAGTGATAACCCCAACACCCCAATGGGGCACAGAAGGTTATATATCATCTTGAGGTTAAAGAAAGAATGGGGACTTGGATTGTGGCAAAATCGGTTATGGGAGTGGGAGAAGAGGAGTCCTGGCTAGCAAGGTGGTCTTGTTATGTAGATGAAACCTCACAGGTAGCAGCCCTCAGAAAGAATAGATCGTAAATATTTGTTTCGGACCTTTAAGGGTGTCAGACTTTCAGTTAATCATTCCTAGATCTGGACAAGGGAAGGCTTCAGAGAAAACCTGGCTTCATCAATGCAGATTCTCTACAGGTACAAATCTTCCACACAAAAGACAGCTTTGCAGGGCTACTTCTGTTTCCAGGTCCTCTGAACAACCACGTCAAAATATGGCAAAGAAATATTTTGATTTTTTTCAACATAGAGTGATAATTTAACTATTTAGTATTACAAACACAGCACAACCTTATTTGTCACTCCTTTGCTCAGAAAACTTCTATTATTCCCTGTTGTACTAGAGAATCAAGTTCCAAAGTCTTATCTTGGCATTTACAACTCTATAAGATTGAACCTTAAATTAAAATACTCTAAGAATACTTCTAACATTCTCATTTCATTCATTTTTCAAACTATAGAGTCAGGTTCAATTAAGGAAAGGAGAGGGCCTCTTCTGGAGAGCAGTGAACTGTGTATAAACACAAGTAGAGTCAGTCCTGTTTTGTAGAAAAACCTACAGAATTCTAAAATAAGTCCTTTTCACTTTGGAGTAGGCAGGGATAGATTGTGGAGGCATGCAGGGGAGTACTGGTATTCCACAAATGGATTACCATTTGTGGTAATGAATTCTGATTACAATTAAGAAAGTGACACCCAAAGAGAATAAATCCCACAGCCCAGTTGTAGAAACCTTGAACTAGGATTCTGTTGTCCTGTCTTTCAGTCTGGTAGATTTTTAGGCCAGCTTTGATTTGCTGTACCTGCTGCCTTCCCACCTAGAGTGGGATAGGTGTGGGGCTAAATAACAAAATTTATTTTCAGCCATTAACAAATTAGTACTAATTAATTTCTCAGAGCCACTTGCAATCCCACATGATATCTGAAGGAAAGGGGTCACACAGATTACTTGAATAGATAAGTGTAGGTGAGAGACATGAGATACTGCAGTAAGGGCATCACCAGATGGTACACAGCAATGGGAGGCAGCATGAGGTCACTGGGTGTCTGGAGAGCAGAGAGCCAGGAAGAGAATGAAAGCATGCCACAAGCAAGAGTCTCTTATTTCTCAGCCTTATATGTGTACTTCATTTGCCTTTGAGAGAAAGTGGGGGTGGCAATGGGAAATGCACTGATGGCTGAGTTTCAGGGTTGACTTGAAATCTGCTGAAGAGAAGTCACCTAATCTTGACCTTCATTCATTGACTGATACTGGATTCTGCATTCAAACAAATTACTCTTTGCAGTTAAAAGCTCCACAGATGAGTCCTTTTGTAAGCTGTGCTTAGTATACTAATGAATCATACTTGTCAATAGATTTAACATTGAAGGGCTTATGAGGTATGGTTTATCAAAAATGGCTTAGATCTTCAACCTGTTTCTGGGATTGTCAGTTAGCAAATGCATTTGGATGCTTAGAGCCCCCATCCTGGCACCTCACTAGAACTTGACCTAGGCTCTAATCTTTTGCTATGGTTGTCTTGTGCTCTTACACCTCAGGAGCCATGCTATTCCTAAATTCCGTGGATCTTTATCAGAATAATGTGTATATATATAAACATATGTATATAAACACATATATGTAAACACACACACACATACACACGCGCGTGCACACACACACACACACACTGAGATGAAGAAGTCTTGAAGCTCTCTCTGACCTTCCCTCTTCCCCGACTGTCTCTCCCAAAGAAGCTGAAGTTCCTTTATCTGCCTAAGATCCAGACCCACCAAGGAGAACAATTGTTTTTTTTCTTCCATTTCCTGTTATCTCTTTATCTATTGCAGAAAAGAAGACCAACGTGTAAATACACCTGCACAGACACTTTTACAAGTATAATGTCTATCTCCAAAGATCATTTAAATTCCAAAGAGAAGTATTTACAAGTTCCCATATCCATTCATTCTCCTTGGTAATCCCCTCAACAGAATTCCTCTTCTCCCCCATCCCATAACCTGTTTTGCCAGGATTCAAATCCCCATTCTTTCCATAACCTTGAGGTGTATTGCAACCACCTTTGCAAAGATTATCGACAGTGAGGGAAATCTAGCATGGCTGACTGTGTCTTGCTTCTAGCCTCACAGGCCAGCTATGCTCACTCATTCCTGGGTGTAGGTCAAGCTAACCATGGGAGGAGCTTATAGTTTAACTTCAAAGCAAGGATGATAATAGTCCATTCTTAAAACTGCCTTCTTGTTCAGGGGCTTAAATTGCCTTTGACCAATGAAAGGCCACAAGATTAGGATTATAGGAGGGGCCTGAATTATGCTAAAATGTAGGTATAGTTTTCATAATGCCTTACTGCTCAAGGGTCATGTTGCCAAATGTCACAAGATTTGTGATGTCCCCAGTTGCTCCTATAGATAACATAACTATTGTAGAGCTAAGACTGGTCTTTTGAGATGTGTTTCAAATTTTTGCATTCTGGTAACTGACTGACTCCACTGGGAGTTGTGACTCATGACTCAGCTTGTCCTGTGCTCAGCCCCCTCAACCCAGAGGCTGACTCAGTGCTTTCATTTCTGTAAAAGAATGTGAAGACCATTTTCTACACCCCTATGATTGCATCTGCAACCAGTCAGCAGTACCCATTCCCTAGTCTCCTCTCTACCAAAGTATCCTTGAAGAACCCTAACCTCTGAGTCTTCGAAGAGACTGATTTGAGTAATAACTACATCTTCCACATGGCTAGCCTGTATTAATTAACTCTTTCTTTACTGCAGTACCATAATCTCAGTGAATTGGTTTTGTCTCTGCACTGAGCAGGAAGAACCTGTTGGGTATTTATAGTATATAAGCTTCTGTCCCTTACTGGGAAGCTGGGTCTTCATTCTGAAAGTTCTTGTGTGCACACATTAAATAAATTTGTGTGCCTTTTCTCCTATTAATAAAAAAAAAATCTGTATGTGTGTATATATATATTTGTATATATACACACAGAAACATATATTTTCCCCAGAGAATAGAATTCTTACGCCAGCTAACCAAGAGAACATTTTCTGATCCCCATGTACTTAGGAAAACAGTACAAACAGGTAAAGCAGCTTTTGCGTATTGGGAATAACACTTAACACTAGCTGTTCAGCCTTGGTTAAGTAATTCCCTCTGAATCTGGTTTCCTCTCCATGCAATTGGAGATAATTTCCCTACCTCACAGGATTGGGATATTGATTGAATGAGTAGGTATATGAAAGTACACTGTAACCTGTAAATTGCAGATATTAACATGTCAGATATTAATGTCAGGAGTCAGTAGAGTGCAGTGGTATAGAATGTGGGCTCTGAAATCAAACTGCTTGGCCTCATATTGTAGCTTTGCCATTTACTAGCTCTGTGACCATGGGCATGTTAAACTCTGTGAGACTCAGTTTACTTACCTGTACAGTGGGATAATAATAGAACCCATTTCCATAGCGTAGTTGTGAAGAGTAAATAATTAATGAAGATAAAATGCTTAGCACTGTGCCTGGAACATAGTAAGCTGTCACTATGAACAAGGGAGTAAAACAGTAAAAATTCATTATATTCTGCAGGCATGATCACCTTTGACATATGCAGTCATATTTGATTATAAACAACTTTGTGAGGTTGGCAGAACAAAGTATTATCATCAACATTTTACAGAATAAAGTATTGTCATCAACGTTTTACAGAAAGGTTGATGATTCCCTCAAGAAACCTCAGCAAATAGGTGTAGGCCTTTGATTAGAACTCTGAATTCATTTCGTAAGGCCTAAAATGAATTCTGAGACTGTTTGTACAACAGCAGCCCAGCAGGGGAGAGCTTTCTGGCTAGGGATCTCCTGACAGGCAGCTGCCTTCTTCCTCTCCTATGTTTAGGCCCTGACTTATTACATGTCATATTATTACTATGGTCTGAATGTTTGTGTTCCCCCTTAGAATTCGTAAGTTGAAACACTAACTTCCAATGTAGTGGTATTAGAAAGTGGGGGCTTTGGGAGGTGTTTAGGTCATGAAGGCAGAGCCCTCATGAGTAAGTTTCATGCCTAAACAAAAGAGACCCCAGAGAGCTGCCTTGCGTCTTCTACTATGTGAGGATATAATAAGAGGCACCATCTATGAGCCAGAAAGTGGGCCCTCACCAGATACAAAATCTGCCTTGATCTTGTACTTCTCAGCCTCCGGAATTGTGAGAAATAAATTTCTGTTATTTATAAGCCACTCAGTCTGTGGTATTTTGTTATAGCAGCTTGAATGGACCAAGACAATTACCAAGTTATCAAATAGGCCATGGGCAGGAGCAAAAAAAATCTTCTTCATTTTCTGCCTGTGTTTGGTAGCACACTTGAATTGAATGCCCTCATTCTACTTCTATTACTAATAAATACATTTCATCATGAATTAGATTGCTAGTTCTTTCTAATATAAGTATGTTACTGTCCATTGTGCACTGGAAGCCTTTCCCACGTCTATTTCTTTTATGAGGCTGTCTTTTTTTTAAAAACCTCTTTGTTAATCACAGCAGCTATCTCTGTCATTTGGGGACCCACTCTGTATTAATGAATATGGATTGGAGTCTCCCTAATTGTTCTCTGAACACCTCCCAATTTTCAGAAGGGTAATTGATTTCAATCAACTTCATTAGTACACTCTCTACACTCTCGAAAGCCTGTAATTTTCAAGTTCAATATTTGTGTGCTCACACCCTCAGGAGTGCTTCATTTGTATCCCATTATAATCCTGGAATTCTAACCAGTCACCAGCTTTATCATGAAGCTTATTTATTTTCTAGTATGGCTGAGTCATGCTTTAGGGCATACCCCATACGCAAATATATACATTTTTGTAAAAGCAAAATTACACACGTATTTTTAAATTTAAAAAGTTAACAACTCTAACTCTGGCTCTAATGAAGACTGTATTGAAATGATTCCCATGCCTCTAGGGGTATAATAGAGTCTGAAGTAAAGAAACTAAGGTCAGATGTTAGGTGTTTACTGTAGACAATTAGTCAAAGAGAAAACTTTAGCTTGGAAGTGAGAGGAGCTCGTTGGGAAGACAATATTTCATAAAAAAGTCACTTTTAGTTTAACTTCTAGAAAAATAAATGAAGAGAAATATATTTAGATACATTGTCGCATAATAATTAGCTTTTTATTGTTATGAAACTTTTCCCATATTCATGTATATTTTATCTTTTGTTGCCTAAGTCTACGTTCAAAGATCTGTGGTGGTTTACTGTATTTCTGTGGAACTGGAGTAACTAATTATAGTCTACAATAGATACCCAGTTGTTGGTTCTGCCTCTGAAAGCTCAAAGCTCCTTATTAGATTTTATTGGAGAAGTACCTAAATTGAAAATATGAACACTTTTATCACTGTATTTCTACCAGAATTACCCTCATTGAGGTTCTTCTTGCCATTCTTCAGCTGGACTATTGCAAAAGCTTAACTGGACTTTCTACATCTCTTCTCTCCCTGCTTCAACACATTACACACACTATTGCCAGAATGTTTTCCCCCAAACATTGTGTCATTCCCTTGTTAGATCTTCAGTAGCTCCTTGTCACCAGTGGCCTGGAGTGCAACATCATCCATAATCTAATTTTTCAACTTACCCTTCTAATTCTATTTGCTGTTACAACTTCATATACCATATGTTTCAGTCAAATGATTGTGATTCCTCAAATGCTCCATAAGCATTGGCGCATACCTGTGTCTACATATGCTGCTCCCTTAATGAGCAACACCTTTCTCACCATCTCTTTGTATGGACATTTTATATGTCTGCATTTGTTAGGGTAGCCATAGGCCCTTATAAAACAGAGACCATAGAGTGGCCAAAAATTCAGAACTTCATTTTTTTTCTCTTGTGTAACAGCTCTGTTGCGTTTCAGAATGCAATGACTCTGCTTCGTGTGGTCATTCAGGATCGTAGGCTCCTTATAAGTTGTCAGGTCAAAAAGTTATTGCTCCACCGTCCCCTAGAGTGTCATCCTAATCTGAATGATGAAGGGTGGCCCACTTCATTCACGTTCCAGCTAGAGGAAAAGGAAAGGATGAGTAAGACATGTACACTCTCTTAGGGTCTGGGTCTGGAAGTAGGCACATTCACACATAACTGTGAGGGGAGGCTAGGAAATGTAGTCTAGCTATATGTATGGAAGAAGCAGAGAAAAAATTTTGGTGGTTAACCAAGTTTATGACATGTTGAAATCTAGCTCACATGCCATCTTCCTTCTTTAGGCTATTCTGAGCCCCTCAGCTGGAAGTAATTTCTCCTTCCTCTGATCTACTCTAGTTGAGGGCTTCTGAAACTAATGTGTACAAGAATCACCTGTGAATCTTGTTAAACTACAGAGGCTGAATTAGTCAGTCAGGGTTGGGAATTCAGATTCTCCATTTCTAATGAGCTCTGAAGTGATACTTATGCACTAGTCTGAAGAATGCACTTTGAGTGTTCTAGCCCATTGTCTGTTTCTCTCTTGTGGAATGTAACTTTTTCTACTTCATATTAGCTATTCGTGTGCATAACTTAGCCTCCTTACTAGACAGTTAATTCCCATAGCAGAACCTGGATCTCGTTGGCATCTGTCACTCTCACCCTGCCTCTCTACAGCGCTAAGAATAGAGCATGCACACTTAGATGTAGTTAATAAATATTTGAATAATTGATGAGTGGCTTCAACTAATTTAGAATGTTGAACATAAACTTTTGAAGGGCAACACTACTTATATTAGCTTCTGGACTATGCTTAGTGCAATTACTTATTTGAAAATTGTGTGTTGAAAACTCCACTCTTACATAGCCCAGCCAAACTAAGGGAACACCGGCCAGAGAGCTGAGCTAAGTGGAATTCAGCAAATGGAAACCACATTTTATTGAGGACTTTCCCCCTCTGTGTGCTGTAACTATTTCAAAGGAAATGCTAATCCCTATGTTTGGAATTCATTTCCAGAGAGCTTCTCTGCTTAACAAGCGTGACTTTGTGCCCACAGAGCTTCATAAGCCAATTTTATCAGTTTTGTTGAAGAGGTGGCTTTTTTTTTTTCCCCACCTGGAAACACTCAATGATCTTCTATCTGGAAAGTCTCAAGTTGAGTACCAATTAAAGCTGGATAAGAATGAATCCTCTCAAGTTGGCACCACTTTAGCCTGTTCTTTTCTCAGTCCTAACATATTTAGTCACGTGTTGGCCTTGGAGATTAGGGTGGAAGAAGGAAGAGAAGATAAAGTGGGTTAGGGCTTAAAACAGAGGCTACTTTGTAATCTATTCTAAGTCTTATGAAGACCTGAGGTCTCCTGCCTCACACCTGCCTGCATGATGGAACTCCTAACTAGAACTATTTTGTACTTCGACTTTGTCATAAATGAGACAGAGCTGAGGTTTCCTTTTTGGACTCTGGATGTAAAAGGTTTCACAAGCAAATTAATCACGTTATTAAGATTTTACAGATTCTTAGCCTAGTTGAAGAAATGAGTTTTAGTTTCTATTAGCCCCACTGGTACAATCAACTAATGTACCAACCACAAACCACATAACTTCACAGTGGGATCCTTTACTTTTTACCTGTAGGCTCTTTACTTGGCAGTATCTTTTTAGCCCTTAGTTCCATTACTAGGCTTTGGAATTGAGAAATGGATATTCAGACATGCCATTAATGTATACTGACCCCTCTCTTTCCTTACTGTCGACTAGATATAAGGGTTTATGGTGTTATCTGCACAATGTGTCCGGATAAGTTGTTATTGCACATGGCTGCATTTGATTTTGTAGGTATTCCACATTTTTCGGCTTCCTATTCCCTCAATGAGACCTTTAGCATGGCAATTCAAGAATGAAAATATTCCCAACAGAGCTAGGACTAGGGTGAGGCAACCCAGGCCCCTAGGGAGCAAAATTTAAGGAGGCACTAACTTGCATATGCATGCCCTGGAAGTGAGCACCTTCTTAAATGTTGCGCCCTAGGCACCTAGCTTGCCATATTCTAGTCCCGGTCCTGAGTTCCAAATCAGAGAGCTCAAAGTACTAGTTGCTGAGATCATTTGGACGATTGAGTCAGCCCCAGTCCTTTTCCCCAACTTGTAGGCATGTGTATGCGTGACTGTAGAGATCCTACAAATGTACATATGAGACAATAAAAATGGAATTCTGCAATCATGATTTTATTAATCATATGAAGGTAAGACTGACATTCAATGTTTATTTGCCCTCTGTGCTGCAGTAAAACAGTCTTGACATAGATTTTTTAATGAGCATGCATTAATTATTGGCTTTGAGAATCTCCTTGAATTTAACTGTTGCTGTTGCTCCATGGTCTCAAAGTCCCCTGATTTTTCAGACCACCAATGGCACATCTAAATGTAGACAAATGCATCACTCTTATCCAAGTGCCTAACTATACCCATTTGCAAGGCATATGTGAATGCCACCTAATTAGTTGTGAAGTGTATTTTGGCATATGTCGGAAGTTAAAGCGACTTCCTTAGAGGAACTCGAACTCCGAATTTATCTTTATTAAGGCCTTGTCCAAATGATAAATATACACTGCCTCCTTGCTATCTACTGCTTGGAAATAAATCACTTTAGGATTGATTTGCTAACGGCTTTCTTCACTCTAAGGGTCCTCCTGCCTGAGAGGTCATACTGTCCTTCTTCACAAACGAACATTGATAACCAAACAGAAGACACTACACTGACCATACAGTGAATGAAGAAGGAAGTCTGGAGCGAGGGGAAGCATGATCCTTTGCACAGCCTAGAAAAAAACGAACCTTACCAAAGTGCAATATTATATTCTGGACAAAAGCCCCCAAACCACTTTTTAAGAATATGAGTGAACAAATGGGATATATTCATCTTTTTTTTCAGCAAAGTGCCATGAACGTTGGTACTTTAGTCAGGAATTACAAACCCCTCCAGGAGTCTGCCAAGTAATAGAAGTCAGTGAAACTGGCTGGGTATGAGACAATCAGGAGTGGTCGGGACTCCAGGGAAACAGAGAATGCACTTATCATCCACTGCAGCTGCTTTTTGTGACATGGGAATATGGGCCAAATCTTGTTAGATCTTCTGATTCTTCAAGAGAAGCAGGTAACTTGATTTTTTTAATAACATGATGGCTCCCATTTTTTAACTGTTGGAAAGTTAGCTTAAGAACATTTTAAGGTCACTGCGTGGGATAAATAAAATATCCCTAAAGGACAGAGTTGCCTCACTAAGTCTTGAAACCTGACTCCTTTCCAGTTGTGATTCCTTGCTCAGGACCATAACTCTGGATTCACATGGTGACTTTTAATGGCTCAGCCAATCATGCTAAAGTTGTATATTCTTAAGACGCCAAGATATTAAATTGTATTTTAGACAGTTAAGTTTACAATTATCTTTGTCTCACTGCACATGGGTGGCACCACCTGCCTGCAGTCTTAGCTCACTCTCTACATTATTGGCATAACACAACAGTGGACACTTGATTTCCATTAGCCAGATGTAACTGATTGTCCTACCTTCACCTTTAGAGTGGGGCCACAGGGGCCCCATGGAACCACCTGCTTCTTGAGGAAGAAGTACGTACATGGAAATAGTGCTGTCTTAACCAGCTTGGCTTTCTTACATTTTTAATATCTTGTTTGTCTCAACTGCTCATTCCATGGTCATTGTCACTTCTGTTTGCCTGTTTCTGAATCTGTCAGTTGTTGACTAATAGAGGTAGAACTTGAATCCAGGTGTCCATTTCTTAAGGGAATTTGTTCTGCAAATTTATTCTCTGCAGGTTGAACTGAGACGTCTTTGATTTGTCCTGTGTCATATATATTTTAAATTAGCTTGACATTTTCCTGCTCTTGTGATCTATGATGTGAAACTACTTCATGGCCTGTGGAAGTTCAAACACATTCCAAAAACTTCTGTTAACTTCCAGAGGAGCCTCATACTTCCCGGGCACTCATGCTGTCCCTGTCCCACACTATATTTGTGTGAAACATAGCCTTTGTCTCTCTGTCTGGTTCTGTCTCTCGTTCATTCTTTCTTTTTCTCTCTCTCTCACTCCTACTTCTGCTCTCACTCGAAATCCATCCATGAGCTTAGTAGACTTTCCCTAGTCACATTGCCCCTCCCCTTGCCACCAGGCTTCATGCATCTCGCTCTGACTGTACCCTTCCCATCATAGCTCCTCACCCCCTGCCTCTCAGCTTGCCCTGAGAATGCTGACTTCTTTTCCTTCTACAGTGATAGAGCAGCCTCCTTACTTTTATGTGGCCTTGCTGCCACTTAACACTAAAGTCATTAGAGTTGGGGGATGACGTTTTTGAACCTGTAAAAATAAACTCGGATTCTTTTTGTTAATTAACAAATGAACATAGAGCCAAAAAGCCTTGCTCTCTAGTATCTTAGGATGGGTCTACTTCTGAGCCAAGGCCTGATGCTGATGCCTTTAATGAATATCCCTGCTCTACCTTGAGACTATCAAAATGCTGCTTCATTTAAATTTTACCTCCCCTCTTCTCTTCTTCCCAATCTCAAATAACCTTATCACTTCATTTGTTTTGTGAGTTGCCCCACGTTTCCTCTGATGTGCGGTCTCCCTTGCTTTAGGAAGTTAATAAACTTAACTTTGTCAGACTATAGGGGTGTCCCTGTTGGTTATCATCAGAGGGGCTTTGCTACCTTCTGCTGCAAGCATTTATTAAAGTATTTGTCCCAATATATGCAGTTTACTCCCTAAAAGGACTTATCTTTCATTACAATATAACTTCCGTGAAGACAGGGGATTTAATCTGTTTTCTTCACTATTCTAAAACAATGCTTGGGTCATGTTGAAAGAATGAATGAACAAATTCTGTTAATAGCCCTTAAATTAATACAATGATCTCCACATCCTTATAAGAGTATGGTACCTCATTTCAGCTTCTGCTGAACTGTGCCTTTGGTTCTGAAATAAGAAAGACTCGGATAGACCCTGTTTTAGTCCCTTCAGGTTAATATAACAAAATATCACACACTGGGTAACTTATAAAGAACAGACATTTATCTCTCACGGTTCTGCACATTGAAAAGTCCAAGGCCAAGATGCTGACAGGTTTGGTGTCTACTGAGGGCCTGTTTTCTGGTTTTTGATGGTGCCTTTTTCAGTGTCCTCATGTGGTAGGAAAAGGGCAAACAAGCTCTCGTGGGCCTCTATTATAAAGGCGCCAATCCTAATCATGAGAAATCCATCCATACAACTTTATCACCTCCCAAAGGTCCCATCTGTTAATATCAACACCTTAGGGATTAGATTTCAACATATGAATTTTGGGGGAATATAAATATTCAACCATAGTAGACCCCCATTCCAACATTTAGCTGTATAATTTGGGATAAATTATTTAATCTCTTTATACCTCTGTCTTTTTAGCTGTGAAGTGGGGATGATGCTACGTATTGTATTTGGTTGGGAAGATTAAATGAAATGATTTATATGAAAGGTTTATTGTGGAATATGACACATGGTAAATGTTCAGTAAACATCAGCTAGTATTTTTCATTATAACTCTCCCTGGCCTTAATTTTTCCAGATTCCAGATACTTGCACATCACCGTGCTCCTGCTTCTATTCAGCACTGCATTTCATTTTGCTTCATGATATGGTAAGGTATGTATGTCTTCTTTGTTTAGTTGTAAACTCTTTGAGGGCAAGGTCCATGTCTTACTTACCCGTGTATCACTGTAGATGAATACATCTATGTATCACTGGTACATAGTAGTCACTCTAAATATCTGTGGTTGAAAAGTCTGTCTGGAAAAGAAGATGACAGTAAGAGTGCAGAACTGAGCCTGATTGGTAAATGCAGTGACTGCAGTGACTGTTAGCTGATTATGATAGAGCATTAATAGCTTCTTTACTGAGTGGTTTTATTTTTTATTTTTATTTATTTTTTATTATTTTTGAGATTGAGTCTTTCCCTGTTGCCCAGGCTGGAGTACAGTGGCATGATCTCTGCTCACTGCAACCTCCACCTCCCGGGTTCAAGCAATTCTTTTGCCTCAGCCTCCCGAGTAGCTGGGACTACAGGCATGTGCCACCACATCTGGCTGATTTTATATATATATATATATATTATTTTTTTTTATTAGAGATAGGGTTTTGTCATATTGGCCAGGCTGGTCTCAAACTCCTGACCTCAGGTGATCTGCCCACCTCGGCCTCCCAAAGTGCTGGGATTTCAGGCTTGAGCCACTGCATCCGATCTTGAGTGGTTTTAGAATATAACAACTAAACAGGAGGAGCAGAGGCAATGAAGGAGCTTTTTTGAGTGTCGTCTGTCCCTGCTGAGTGGTATTTGAATGACCCAGGGAAAATGAGAAGGGCCAAGGAAGTGGATATGGACCAACCTGGTCATTTAATTCCTCTAATTCTCAAGAATTGCCACTCCAGTCTAGCCTAGCAATTTGGAGCAGTGGGTAAATTATTTGTAGCTAATCTGTAAGCAGAGGTCATTGTGCTGACCTGTACTGGAGTTTTGCTCTCCTGGCTACCAGGTGGGGACCTGTGACTGCTTTGTCTTTTAGTTGCTCTAGAGACTGGAAATAAAGGCATAAAATGCCCTATGTTCACTTAGCGGGGCTTAACTCTGTGAGTGGCTCTCTACTTGTGAAAGTATTTATGACAATTGCTCTCCTGCTGCGCGCACGCGCGCGCACACACACACACACACACACACACACACACACACACACACTCTGCATGGCCCAGAATAAAGAACAAGTCTTAAAACCTAGGAGAAGGTAAGAGGGCAAGGTTTTCTCAACATCCCTTTCCTGCACATCCTGCACAAATTCACACCTTTTGGCTTTTCGCTCATTTCCCAGTGTCCCAACCCCACTTGCCCTCTTTAGTATTCTCCAAGGGGTTACATTTGATGATCACTAAGATCCCCGAGCCTGTGGTGTGCTGGTAAATTGGCTCTCTAGGGGAAAAAAGCCCTGATTTGTAGCTTTGTAGTGTTTCCTGATTCCCTTCCTCCTTCTTTTCCCCCTCCCTCCCTCCATTTCTCCCCACTCTTTTCTCTTTTTCCTGCATTCCAGGCATAATTAGTCCCACCCCTCCAGTTCATTCTGCCTAGTTTTTCTTGTTTTCATCTTAGTACACATAACTTGAATTTCTCAGCTGTGTATGGTAAAAGTATATACCATGTTATTTTTAAAATTTTTTTCTTGATCTGTATAGCTAATTGAAATGATTAGTGGTAGCAGTTTTTATCCAATCATTGCTTTAAACCACACTCATGACATCCACAACATAAGTAGGATGTTTTTGTCATTTTCTTGGAAATCATAGCCAGATAAATCAGGCAAGAGAAAGAAATAAAGGGCATTCAAATTGGAAAGGAAGAATTCAAATTATCTTTGTTCACAGATGACATGATCTTATATTTAGAAAACCCTAAAGATTCCATCAAAAACACTGTTAAAATTGATAAATGAATTCAGTAAAGTTGCAGAATACCAAATCAATGTACAAAAATCAGTAGTATTTATATATGCCAACAGTGAACAATTTGAAAAAGAAATCGAGAAATCAATACCATTTACAATAGCTACAAAAAATATAAAGTACCTAGGAAAATTTAACAAAAGAAGTGAAATATCCCTACAAGGTAAACTATAAAACACTGAAGAAAGAAATTGAAGAGGATACAAAAAATGGAAAGATGTTCTATGGTCATGGATTGGAAGAATTAATATTATGAAAATGATAATACTACCCAAAGTGATCTACAGATTCAATGCCATCCCTATCAAAATACCAATGACATTCTTCACAGAAATAGAAAAAGCAATTTTAAAATGTATATGGAACCACAAAAGATCCTGAATAGCCAAAGCAATCCTGTCCAAAAATCTGGAGGTATCATACTACCTGACTTTAATAGACTTTATTTTTTATGGTAGTTTTAGGTTCACAACAAAAGTGAGAGAAAGGTACAGAGATATTCCATATACGCTCTGCCCCCACATGTGTTGAGCCTCTCCGTTATCAACATCTTCCATCAGAGTGGTACATTTGTTCAATTGATGAATCTACATTGACACATCATTATCACCAAACACTCATAGTTTACATTAGGGTTCATTCTTGGTATTGTATATTTTATGGGTTTTGATAGATGCTTAATGATGTATATCCACTACTATAGTATCATAGAGAGTAGTTTTATTTCCCTTAAAAATCCTCTGTGCCCCACCTATTCATCCCTTCCCCCACTCCCTGGCAACCACTGATCTTTTTACTGTCTCCATAGTTTTGCCTTTTCTAGAATGTTATATAATTGGTATCATATAATATGTGGCCTTTTCAGATTGGCTTCTTTCACTTAGTAATGTGGATTTAAGTTTACTTCATATCTTTTAATTGCTTGATAGCTCATTTCTTTTTAGCACTGAATAATATTCGATTGTTTAGATGTACCACAGTTTATCCATTCACCTACTGAAGGACATCTTGATTGCTTCCAAGTTTTGGCAATTATAAATAAAGCTGCTATAAACATTCATGCTCAGCTGTCTGTGTGGATATAAGTTTTCAACTTCACTGGGTAAATACCAAGGAGTGCAATTGCTGTATCTTATGGTAAGAGTATGTTTAGTTTTGTAAGAAACTGCCACACTGTCTTCCAAGGTGTCTGTACCATTTCACTTTTCCATCAGCAATGAATGAGAGTTCCTATTGCTCCACATCCTTGCCAGCATTTGGTGTTGAGTTTTGGATTTTGGACATTCTAATAGATGTGTAATATCTCATTTTTGTTTTAATTTGCATTTCCCTGGTGACATATGACATGGAACATTTTTTTCATATGCCTATTTGCTATCTATATATCCTCTTTGGTGACGTGTATTCAGGTATTTGGACCATATTTTAATTGGGTGGTTTCCTTACTATTGAATTTTAAGAGTATTTTGTACATTTTGGATAATAGTCCTTTATCAGATACGTTCTTTGCAAATAATTTTTTATGTCTTTTTTTAAAAAAATATAAAGTAGGTTTTCAGGTTTCTTTTTTTTTCATTTTTCGGTGGAAGAAAGGTCTATATTTCAATGATACGGGGCTTACATTGTACTTCACATTTTCCTTTTATCCTCTCTCCCTTCCCCCATCTTGTTAAGCAGCACAATTCTTTTCTGAGCTAATGCATCTCTTGGCTTATTCTGACAATAGCAGCAAAGAACAGATGAGTCCAGCTACTGTTAGTCTATTTCCCTTCCTTCAAGGCATAAAGGAGTATGCCCTATTTTCTGCCTTTCAAGTTTTGTCGGCTGACATAGCTTTACCATACTTTGTATAATAGTTGCATAAGATGAGTTGCTGTCTGTCCAGGATTCAATGCAGTTTGGCATTGTCCATGACTTGATGCCAAAGAAGAATTCACCTATGTAATTTTTTTCTATCATCTCATTGCCCTGAAATAAATGATTTGATGGTGAAATAAAATGTGTTCTAGGAGAAGCTGAGGAAAATATGCAAAGTGCATAAGAGAAAAAAGGTTCTCTGTGTTTTCAATAAATGACCATTCATGATAATGATGATACAAGAGCACTTGAACATAACAGAGACCAAAATGTTTTTATATATAAAAACTAAGAAGCCCAGAATCAGTGTCATATTTTGAAAAGTATTATGTTATGGTAGATGCAAAACTACCTGGTAGTATCTATACTTCCACTTAAAATTCAACTTCTGCTTGGTTCATCTGATTCTTTCAAGGTCTTAAATGTTAAATGAAGGGGTAAAATAGGAAGGTATTTAAGTAATTAGTAGGCCTCCTGGGTCTTGATAACTTCAGTGCTTCTGGGAGCTGCCCAGTTGGCCACCAGTCTCTGTGGAATCCAGGGGCCTCTTCCCAATATGGATTTGACCAGCACTTTAATTGGTGAGTTTCCATTAGCATCTTAGCATTACTTTTTAATACAGATGCCTTATTTTCCAGGGTTTATGAAAGTTTAAGCGATAACCATGATTGCAGGAACAGATTGTTGAGGAGCTGTTTTTCAGTGAAAAGTCGGGTCAGGAGATTGATGGAGGCTTTGAAATTAGATCCTTGGATTGAAAAATAAAGTTGGCGGTCATGAGTCCCATCAGTGGCTTCTCTATTAAAAGTCTCTTTTTAATTGCGATAAAAATATTTTACTTGAGATCTACCATCTTAACAAATTTTAGGTTCACAATACAGTATTGTTAAGTATAGCAATATTGTACAATTATAGTAATTAGTTAAGTAATACAATGTCGTACAGCATAGCTTTAGAACTTATTCATCTTATGTAACTGAAACTTTATACCAAATGAACATCAACCTCCCATTTCCCCCTTCCCCCAGCCTCTGGCAACTACCGTTTTATTCTGTTTTTCCATGAGTTTGACTGTTTTGGATAACTCAGGTAAGTGGAATCATGCAGTATTTGTCCTTATGAGGCTTATCTCACTTAGTGTAATGTCCTTCAGGTTCATCTGTATTGTCTCAAATGGCAGGATTTCCTTCTTTTTTAAGGCTGAATAATACTCCATTTTATTTATATACTACATTTTACTTATTCATGTAGCCATACATGGACACTTATATTGTTTCCAGATCTTGCCTATTGTGAATAATGCTTCAATGAACATGGGAGTGCAGGCTATTTCTTTGAGATCCTGATTTTAGTCCCTTTGAATGTATACCCAGAAGTGGAATTGCTGGATCATGTGGTAGTCCAATTTTTAGTTTTTTGAGGTACTGCCATACTGTTCTCTACAGTGGTTACATCAATTTACATTCCCATCAACAGGGTACAAGGGTTCCAATTTCTCTTCATCATTACTGACACTTACTTTTTGTCTTTCTGATAATAGCCATCTTAACAGTTGTGATGTAGCCTTATTGTGGTTTTGATTTGTGTTTCCTTGATGATTGGTGATGTTCAGCATCTTTTCATATACCTGTTGGTCATTTTAATGTCTTCTTTGTAGAAATGTCTATTCAATTCCTTTGCCCATTTTTTTTTTTTTTTTTGACAGAGTCTTGCTCTGTCACCCAGGCTGGAGTGCAGTGGCACGATCTCAGCTCATTGCAACCTCTCCCTCCCGGCTTCAAGCAATTCTCCTGCCTCAGCCTCCTGAGTAGCTGGGATTACAGGCATCTGCCACCACGCCTGGCTAATTTTTGTATTTTTAGTAGAGAGGGGGTTTCTCCATGTTGGCCAGGCTGATCTTGAACTCCTGACCTCAAATGATTCACCTGCCTCGGCCTCCCAAAGTGCTGGGATTACAGGCGTGAGCCACCACGCCCGGCCCCTTTGCCCCTTCTTAAGTTGGGTTATTTGGTTTCTTTTGCTATTGAATTGTAAGGGTTCTTTGTATATTTTGGATATTATTTCTGTGATGTAAATACTCCCATCAAGGCCAATTTCAAGCTGCCAGCTTGAGGCCACTGAATTCTGTGTTCAGAAGAGACGTGCACAATTGGCTCTTGTAAAACAATTTGTCAGTTTGTGCTAGCTCCAGCATCCTATTGCCTTGAGCTCTGACATTTTTTTTTTTTTACTTTTGTTCCTGATCCTTTTTCTTTCCATTTCCCATTATAACACACATACAATAATAGTTAAAATACCCAAATTAAACTACAAAGCTTCTTCTTAATAACCAAACATGGCAAGAAAGGTTGAAGTGTTTCTTGCACACTTAACATATACACTAGGAAATCAAGGTTGTGTCAAGGATGTGTGCTAGCTGCTAATTTTTAGTACAGTAAGTCCTCAATGTCATCGACAGGTTCTTGGATGTTGCAACTTTAAGTTAAATGATCTATAAAAACAACAATTATTTTTCTCATCAAGGATGTTAAATGAAGACTTAATGTAGTAATTAGGGAAGGAACAGCAAGAAAGACTATGTTTTGTGGTTCTGTAATACTTTCTGAATTGACAAGAGCCTCTCTGAAAGTCAAGCTTCAGTTCTGATGATAGTAGGTCCCCTGAGACACCTTTTGTAATAGTTCTCTCTCCATCAGCTATGGCAAAGTCAACAGGGAGCAGTAGTATCAAAATGTAAACAAGTACTCCATTATACTCATTTTATTTATTGATTTACTTTTTAAAAAATGGAGTCTGTCTGTTGCCTAGGCTGTAGTGCAGTGGTGCAATCAGAGTCCCACTGCAGCCTCAACCTCCTGGCCTCAAGCGATCTTCCTGTCTCAGCCTTCTGAGTAGCTAGGACTACAGGTGCATGCCCCCATGCCCAGCTAATTTTTGTACACACACACATATATATATATTTTTTGTTTTTTTTTCTTTTGAGACAGAGATTTGCTCTTATTGCCCAGGCTGGAGTGCGATGACGTGATTCCGGCTCACTGCACCTCTGCCTCCAATATTCAAGGAATTATCCTGACTCAGCCTCCTGAGCAGCTGGGATTACAGGTGTGTGCCACCACGCCTGGCTAAATTTTGTATTTTTTTTTTTTAGTAGAGATGAGGTTTCACTGTGTTGGCCAGGCTGCTCTAGAACTCCTGACCTCAGGCGTTCCTGCAGAGACAGGGTCTCTCTAGGTTGCCCAGGCTGGTTTCAAACTCCTGGCCTCAAGCTATCCTCCCTCTTAGGTCTCCCAACATGCTGGAATTACAGGCATGAGCCACCATGTCCAGCTCATTATTTACTTTTGTATTTCAGCTTTTTCTCATGTCCTCACATGTGCTAAACAATGCTTCTTCCTAATTTAATACATCAATTTCTGCTGCCATTGGAAGCTTCTGCAAATTGAATGTGTTTACTCTAGCTTGGAAGACATGGATGAATGAAAAGAGTTATGCTTTCTTGCAAATAGTCCAGGAGTGGGAAACAGAGAGACAGCTAGAGCTAAGTTTGGCCTAAACTGCTTAACGTGTGTGAGATTTGGTCTTAATTCCCTCAGTTTCCCTAGGTATTACATGCTCATTCCTCAGCCTCTGCCCAGCTGCCTCACATAGTCCCTCCTTTCTTGACTTTGTTTCTCAGGCTAGATCCCAACAAATCTCACCTGGAGAAACTTGGAAAAATCTAAGCAATAAACTAAGAGTCTAGTGACTGCTGATATATATTTATATATATTATATAGTCTCCCTCAGAACAAAGGGACAAGGAACCTGTGGTGTGCTGGTAAACCGTGAACAACCAACTTTCCAGAACAAAAAAATCTGTGTGTGTGCATGTGTGTGTGTGCATGCACATTTTTACATTGTGTTGATATAAAGGATGAGTAGTACACAATTAAAAAATAGTATACATTACTCCTTATTTTAAATTCCACAAACCAGTTTATTCTTGCAGAATGCTTTTGTTAATTTTTACAAGTTCTTTTATCCATAGTCAATCTATGATTGTGATTGATGAATGAATGCAGTCCCTACATAAACGTGGCTGATATACTCATTTATGTTAATGAGTAGTGAAAGTGAAACAACAAAGATGCATGTCAGAACTTCACTTATTCATCAGTGACGTGGGGAATTCCTTTGTTGAATCAAATAATAGGTTTTGAAGATTGGAAGAACGTGTTCTTTTCTTGGTTAGTCAAAATGTAATGCCTATGGATATAACAGTTTTAAGTTTAATCTGCAGTATTAATGCTTTCTCTATCACTTTCTAAAGTTTGGACTATCAGCAAAACAATAAATCAAGCCTTGATCTTAAGCATTTCACAATTTTCATACTGTAAATAATCCCTACCATGGCTGATGTCAAGCTACAATTGTGATGTCACTGGGTAAAGAGTGGGAGGAGATGCACAGAAGCACACCATTATAGGGTGTTTCCACCATATGGATACTATAGATATAAATAACCGCAAGGGCATAGATAAACAAAATGTAATTCAAGAATTAGAAGGTGATGTGTTTTGACTATTACTTTTGGTTTTAATATAATTTCATTGTAGGTAGACATAATTGAATTTTTAATAATGGCTGTGTTTAAAAACCAGCTTACAGAATTTTTGAAGATATAACAACTGGCTCTTGTGAGCTAGAATATATTAACTCCCAGCACACTGGCAAGAACCAAACTTGTGAAGGACCTATTACGGGCTAGACATTGCATGTGTAACCTGTAAGATTCTTTAGCTCTCAACAGTCTTAATAATAATAGTATATAATCCAATGTCATTGGCTCTTGCTCCATCTGCTTCTTGCAGCATCCCAGTACCATGTTGTGTCTCTCAAACTCTTGACAGTCTCTAGTGGGTATCCCCTATATGATCATGAACATATTTGCTTGCCATGTGCTGTTGCTGCTTTGTTGGACATTAACCACACATTCATCTTGAACTACTGTCTCCCACTGAGGCACTGTTGTTTCCTGGGTGCTGCTGCTACTCTGTTGGAATCTGATTTCTCCTTTTCACCCTGTTGCCTTTCTGCTGAGAGCTGACGACAAAGCACAGGTGTGTTCATGGCCCCAGAACACCTGGATAATTTTTCTCAAAGTAGGAAAAGCATACATCTTTTTCATTTGAATTACATTTTATTGGAAAGTGTCTGATAGCAGGACTGCTGATAACCTTACAATGTTTTTGAATAATCCTTTTACTTTAGAGTAGTTATCTTTTTAGATTTACAGAAAAGTTAAGATTTACTTCAGGAATCTTTAAACTCATGTTTAAAGATTGGGTAGTATCTTGAGGGTAAAATATCTATATAAACTTTTTGGAATCTTCTGCATGGGAGATTTGTCTGTTTCCTCCCATTTATTTATTCAATAATTTATATCAGTATAGATTCATGGATATTTACTTTGAACTTCAAGTTATACCCTAATGTAGTCGATCCTTATTATTCATGGATTTCCTATTTGTGAATTTGCCTGCTTACTAAAATTTATTTGTAAACTACAAATCAACACTTATGGTGCCTTCATGTTCATTTGCAGACATGTGCAGAGTGGCAAAAACTTCGAGTAGTCTGATGTACACCTTCTCAGTTGAGGTGGAACAAGGTGATGTTCTACCTTCTTGTTTGCAGTTCTCATCCTGTAAACAAGTATTCTTTTTTTTTTTTCGTGTATTGATTTTCATGTTTTTCCAAGTTTTGTACTTTTTGTTGGTAAATCTATATTAAGGTAAACATGAATTTAAACTGATGTTTCCAGCTCTATTCTAGCCTCTCCACTTGCTCATCTGTGACCGTCCATTTCAACAGCAAGAAACTTGGCTCTTACCATCTGCTATTCATTTACTTAATTGTTCAATTCTAGTATACTGTACGTGTACAGCAGTATCAGAATTGTTAACCCATACCCCATGGGAAACAACTAATAGAGTATGGTGCTTCTGTGCAGTTCCTTTTGCCTTAACTCTTACAGTCCCCACTCACCTCCAAAGTTACTTATCTCAGCACGCTTTTCCCCTTCACAGCTTTCACTAATACTCTTGAACATCCTTGACTGTTCCATTACTCCCTATTCTGTCATAGGCCATGTGGGATTGGGCTAGGAAATAGAGCCAAATGGCAGATACTTCACAGTGCTTAGGATCCCTGATGACTTAAGCTGTTTTAACACTCCCATTCCATCCGCTGATCAACGTCAATATACCTTATTCCTTCCCTTACCATGATTCTCCTCCAGGAGCCTTCCCAGACCACACAAAAATAGGCTCTTTAGGAATTTTTAAAGTTCGTACCAGATTTACCCAAATGTGTCTGAGTCCTAATTAGAAATAAGCTGTGGCCCCTGCTCTATATATTCCACCTCATTTAATTATATTTAATTATCTTAGAAATAATTCCTAAAATGTATTAAGTGCTTACTATTGTCAGGCATGTTTCCTAAGTATAAGTGTTAACTTGACTAGGTCTCAAAATCTAATGAGGTAAGATCTACTGGTATTCTGCTTTTTTTTTTTTTAAATTTTTTAATTTTTGAAACAGAGTCTCACTCAGTCACCCAGGCTGGAGTGCAGTGGCACGATCTTGGCTTACTGCAACCTCCACCTCCTGGGCTCAAGTAATTCTCCTGCCTCAGTCTTCCAATTAGCTAGGATTACAGGTGCATGCCACCATACCCAGCTAATTTGTATATGTTTTTAGTAGAGACAGGATTTTGTTTTTTGGCCAGGCTGGTCTCGAACTCCTGACCTCAAGTGATCTGCCCACCTCAGCCTCCCAAAGTGCTGGGATTACAAGAGTGAACCACTGTGCCCAGCCTATTCTGCCATTTTACAAGTGGAAAATAGAGACTCAGAGAGGCACTTCTCCCATCCTTATCCATTTTTGACATACAGACATATTTCAATTCAATAAACCTGTACTGGGGCCAGGTGCAGTGGTTCATACCTGCACTCCTAGCACTTTGGGAGGCCAAGGTAAGAGGACTGCTTGAGGCCAGGGGTTCCAGACCAGCCTAGGCAATATAGCAAGACCTTGTCTCTAAGAAACAAACAAAAAGAAAACAACAACAACAAAAGCCCGTATTGAACACTTACTTTCTGCAGGCATTGTGCTAGACACTAGTGAAAAAAAGGGAAATGAATAAATTTCCACAACTCAAGGAGATTTCAATATGTATCAAAATATAATTTCAAATAATATGGAAAGGGAATAAATTGCTTTGTACCTGCCTGGTGTATTAGCCCATTTTGCATTTCTATGAAGGAATACTTGAGGCTGGGTCATTTATAAAGAAAAGAGGTTTATTTGGCTCATAGTTCTACAGGCTGTACAAGCATGGCACCAACATCTGCTTGGCTTCTGGTGAGGTCTCAGGAAGCTTTTACTCATTACAGAAGGGAAGGGGAGCCATCATGTCATGTGGTAAGAGAGGGAGCAAGGGAGACGCCAGGCTCTTTTAAACAATCAGCTCTCCCACGAACTCATTACCATGGAGAGGGCACTAAGCTCTTCATGAGGGATCCTCTCCCATGACCCAAACACCTCCCCCACTACCAACACTGGAGATCACATTTCAAAATGAGATCTGGAGGGAACAAATATCCAAACTATAACACCTGGTTCCTGCTTAACACTCACTGAGGAATACCCTGAGCTTTACCTTATTTCCTTTTGGTTCCCAGACCTCCCAGTCATGTTCAGGTTGGCATTTCCTGGCTTCCTCATCATCCGTTCTTTGTGTCCCCAGTCTAATTAGTAGATTGGTGGGAGGTAGCATGAGAAAGGCAAGGCTTTTCCCTGTGTACCCATTCTTTGCAGCAATCCAGCCATTTGGGCTTTAATTGGCTTCATAGGGCCCCTCAGTGCTTTGTCCTTTGTGCATCAGGAAGTTAATTACTTAATAAACCAAATGGAGTCTTTCAAAAGTGTAGTGTTAGCTCTTCTTTTTCTTAGGGTAAAACTTGGACCAAACTGAAGTACTCCAGTCACTGTGAGAACCAGCTGCCCTGTAATTTTTATTTCTCATTTTATGATACATAGCCATATTAGAGTACCTTCTCCAGAGATAACAATGTATGCATTGCCCCAAATTGGCTGTCACCCAGTAAAAGTCAACACTTAAACATTCTTCCCGTTAGCGCATGTATCTCTGTTCTCAAAAAGAATTTACAGTTCTAAGAAACAGCAATTACCCCAACCCCCAAAAAAAGCCCCAAACCCCGAAGCGATCTCTCTTCCCTTGTTTGTACAGAAATAGGCTTTAGTTAGCAGGCAGCAGGTGGCATGATAAGTTTTTATGCGGGGGAACAGCATGATAAAAGTGGTATTACAGTAGGACTGATCTGGCAATACCGTACCTAGTATTTCTCACACTGTGCTACAATTGCCTGTTTATTTGCCTTTGCCTTTCTCCCTCAAAAGAATGTAAATTCCTTGTAGGGCAATTACTTACTCATCTCTACCTCCAGTGTCTACTACAGAGCTAGTTGATTGAGGAAAGGCTACAGGCAGAAAGATCAATTAAGGATGTAGGAGTAGGGGTGGGAAGAGGCTACTGAGGTAGTCCAGGTACGTGTGGTGATAAAAGCTGGGATGAGAACAAGATCTGAGGGATATTTTGTAGGGACACATGCCAGGATAACATGGATGAAAGGGCGAAGAATATAAGAGGACGTCAGGATTTTGAACTTGAAAAATCAGAAAATAGGCAGTATTGTTGGGTTTTAGGGAGAAATAAGTAATACATCTTTGTTCCTCTCCTGAGTTCTGAAACAAGTGAGAATTGAGACAGTAAGGAAATGAAGTTCAAGATGTGATTAGTGTCCTGTGAATTATGCAGATTTCCCCATATGGTAATCGGCACACCAGGACAACTGTAGCCTCCCCTTCCAGGAGCACAGGTCATCCTGTAAGATTCCCATATGGCTGAGAGCAACCTAAAACACTCTTTCAGGGCAGGCAGAGGTGAAAGAGAAAGCCGCAGAACAGGGATCAGCCAACTTTTAGTACAAAAAGCCAGATAGTAAATATTTTAGGCTTTGCAAGCTATATGGTTGATCTCTGTCACAACTACTTGCCCCCGATGCTGTGGTGTGAAAGCAACCATAGACAGTTGGTAATGGAACAAGCATGGCTGTGTTCTAGTAAAACTTTATTTACAAAAACAGGTGATGAGCTAGAATTGGTTCACAGGCTGAAGTTTTCTGACCTCTGGACAGATGGAACAGAGTTGTATAGTTTCTTCATCAGCCTCACTAGTAAGCTAAGTCACACCTTGAGGAAAAGGGAAGGAGGTGCCCCAGAAAAGCCAGGCATGTTATCCTAGTGGTGACTCCATCAGGAAAACAGGAGGCCTGGGGAATGCAATGGCCTTCTAACAGATACCATGGACAGAGAGAAAGTAATTTGGAAGAGAAGGTTTGTGGAGAGATGCTAATCTTGGAAGGTGTGGAGTTTGAGGTGACAGCAGGACATCCAAGTGGAGGTTACCTATAGCCACAGTGATGTGGGGATCTGGCTTGTTCTGACTTGTGAGAGCCAATTGTGCACATTGTGCAATTTTCAACTCTGTGTTCAGTGACCTCATATTGGTAGCTTGAAATTGGCCATGGTTGGAATATTGATAGCATGGAAATTGGCAAAAGCTAGAAATCAGAGTCTGCCTTGCACCCACCGTCATGAGCCAATTGTTAAACACTTACCAGCACATTATTGCATGTAGAAGATGTGAATGCAGATCTGAAACACAGTGCAGGTAGGACCCAATAGGAGAGTCATCTGCATGATGGAGAGAGCTAAAACTTTGGGAGTGGCTAAGCTTACTGAGCACAAGGCAGAAAATAGCCAAGTAAATGAAACCAAATACTTGAGAAATATTCACAGTTTGGGGTCAGTAGAATAAGTGGATGGCAAAGGCTGGGAAGAGAGATGGGAGAGGTAGAAGAACAAGGAAGAAGCAGTGCTAGAGTAACTGGCCATCACTCACTACCTATGATAGTAGGGCTCTTGGAGAACATATCAAAAAAAGACCATTTATCTTTGTTAATTACAAAACAAGAAGCCCTCATCCTCCTGAATAGGCAATTTGAATGGAGGGTGGAAAAAGAGACTCCTGGGATTCTGTGGACCTTCCAAACAGACCCAAAATTTGTCCCTCTAAGGCTTCCCTGGTACTACATGCCGTTTCAGTCAAGA
Source organism: Piliocolobus tephrosceles (assembly GCF_002776525.5). Classification (NCBI taxonomy): domain Eukaryota; kingdom Metazoa; phylum Chordata; class Mammalia; order Primates; family Cercopithecidae; genus Piliocolobus; species Piliocolobus tephrosceles. Next base: position 25,474,962 of record NC_045445.1, read on the forward strand.
TCAAGGGGGATAGAATTTGGCACGTGATATAAAGCCACCCAACACTAACTATTTAAAGCCCCCAAATTTTACATTATTTCTCTTTAACTCATAAGAAATCTAGCTGCTATTGTGGTTTATAGCCTTAGACTATATTCCTAGCTGAGAAATATAACAAGGGGTTTTCCCCCTAACAAGAAAAAAAGAAGAATCTGTTGCCTAATCTCGTATACTAGAGATCAGCTAATGCTTACACTAGCTTCAGTGGTCTTCTGGTTTCCAGGTAAGCCATACCTAACTCTAGCAAAGACGTTGCCGGCCGGCGCTGTGGCTCAAGCCTGTAATCCCAGCACTTTGGGAGGCCGAGATGGGTGGATCACGAGATCAGGAGATCGAGACCATCCTGGCTAACACGGTGAAACCCCGCCGCTACTAAAAAAAACACAAAAAACTAGCCGGGCGAGGTGGTGGGCGCCTGTAGTCCCAGCTACTCGGGAGGCTGAGGCAGGAGAATGGTGTGAACTCGCGGAGCTTACAGCGAGCTGAGATGCGGCCACTGCACTCCAGCCTGGGCGACAGAGCGAGACTCCGTGTCAAAAAAAAAAAAAAAAAAAAAAAGACTTTGCCCTCTTCCCATGGGATTCTTAAACCTGTAAAAGTCCTACTTCTTTTGTAGTCTAAATACCCTAGGGTGCTTCTCCTGACTCTGGAGCTCGCTTTTATCTCTGTTCAAAGCTAAATCCCTGTAAGGCCCCAGACACCCCAAAGAAAGGTCTTTTCTTGCATATCATGGACCCATACCCAAGCCTGAGAAACCAGATGAAGCCATATTTAAAGCTCCAAACCCCAGTGCTAGTGAGGCTCACCACAAACTTTGGTGTCTTAACATAATGCTTTGGTCCACAAATAACACTCTTTGTGTTTATTTACTAAGTTTTCTGGGCCATATTGAAGATTTTTGAGGCTAGTCTGTCTACCTGTCTACCCTGCTTGGCTCTAACCAATTGAGAACAAACACAAGGAATTAGATGTAGATCAATGTCTCCTCTTTAGTATTTTTTTATTAGTAACAATAACTAAAATTTATTAATGGTTTTCCAGATATTTATTTGTATCATATTACCTAATCTTTATACCTATGAGGTAAATATGATTAATATTTTCAATATAGAGAGGAGGAAATTAAGGGACAGAAATCTTGAACAACTTATCCACAGTCACACAGTAGGTGTCAAAGCCAGAATGAAAACCCTAGTGGTCTAAGTCCACACACTCCACCATCTCTCTGCTTATATCTAAAAGACAAGATTCTCTGTTAAAGATTGACCAGAGGATAAGGTTTAGGCATGAGATAAAGTGAGACTTCTGACTACCCCAAGTTAAAATTAGCTGTAGTCTTAGAAGCTGGAGAATGGGAGACCTCTTTTGCAATTTAGAGTCCTCACTCAGATAGTCTTACAAAATGGAGACCAGGAGCTGAAAAATGCTAGAAAGAAAAGAGACAGACCCACATTATTCTTTCAATGAAGTGACTGTACTTTCTGGTTAAGTTTGCCCATTCTGTGGTGGAGAGGAGCAAATGCAGAATTCTAGCTCAGTTCCCTCCTAGGTATTGGAGCAGTTGTCCCTCTCCTCCATGGACATAAGGAAACAGGGAATTAGTATTCCTTGGAGCCATCAGCATGGTGTTCAATCTTTTGCAAACCTGTGATGATAATATATGAAAAGTGGCTGTTATATAGTAGGTATTTGATGCAGGTTACATCCTGTTGACGCCAGTCCATTTAAATTGATCCAGTCTGCTTATACACATGCACAAGACAAGACATTTCTTCCCTGGCTTTCAGCATTTGTCTCTCCTTACAGTCTATTAAAAGCTCTGACTTACAATTCCTTAATCTCACCTATTGTGATTCCTTGTTCTATCTCTCATTGAAGGAGATCAGATAATAAACAAAAAAAAAAAGTGCTATAATGTCAGGTAAGTGACATTAAGAAAAGAAAACATGGCAATGGGACAGAGAGTGGCTGATGGAATGGGCAACATTAGTAGAAAGGTCATCAAAGAAAGTCTCTCTGAGGAGGTGACATTTGAGCTGAAACCTGAGTGATGGGAAGGACTCATTCAGGCAAGGATATGGGAGAAGAGAACCCCAGATGGAAGTAATGGCAGGTACAAAGTCTCTAAGCCTGGAATGAGTGGGCAGGTCTATGGAACAGAAAGAAAGCCAGTGTGAATGGAGCAGGCGTTGAGTACATAATTTGGAGATGAAGAAGCAGGCAGAGTTCGGATCACTCAGGGTCTCATGGAGCATGATCGGAAGCTTAAATTTGATTCCAAGGAAAGTGGGAAGCCCCTGTTGGGTTTATCACTCTGACTTCTGAGATTTGCCTCAGGGTCTTCTTGTTTCCTGGCGTCCTGCTTCTTCCTGTAGCAAATCCTGTCCGGGTTTCACTGGCCTGGAGAAGTGATTAGCTCCCCAGTGATCGAGAATCATCCTTTCTGTATGGTCACTGCCACTCCCCAATTTCACCTCTCCCTCTTCTGACTCTGAGGGAGAATTCCCTGTTGCTCTCAACAGAGGGACACATACAGAATTTGTGGATCTGGTAAGAAAAAGAATTCCCCTTAAATGAAAGGCCACATGAATCTTCCCAGTGTAGGTAAGTGCAATTTTTGCAGCAGCACCCCTTAGACACATGCATGAAGGTGTAAGCTGCCAAGGTTGGGAAAAGTCCCCAGGAAGGCCTCCATCTCAGAGGAAATTCATAGGAGATATCTGAAATACCACTGATTTCCACATATACTTATGAGATATCAGAATGATGGAAGCTGTTGGTGTCTAATAAGAAATTTTGAAAAAGACAAGCTAGATACAAATCTGAGATTTCTCAACATCTCCAGCTGGGTCCAAAGGACAAAGACTACGTGTGGTGACTGAGTCCTTGGAAAGGTGATCTCTGTAGTGCAGTATGGAATTTTTGAGGATCTAGTGGAGTGGGATAAAATTCCCCATAGAACTCTCTAGTTCCCCCTTCTCAGATTCTATGTGCACAAAACTGCCTTCTTATTGCCAAAAACAACCACTTCCATTTGTACTGTACTCTCCAGCTCATCAAAGTGATTTCAAATATCATGCAAAACAATGCTAAGTAGTAAATATTCTCTTTTATACAGGTAAGAAAACCAAGGTCCAAGGAATTAAGTTACATGAATCTTTGAACCTAGGTTGATATGGATGCAGTTCATCTTCATTTTCACTTCTATAGAGTTGTTTTATGAGTTCAGTTTATTTCCTGAAGAACTAAATAGTGGGCCCAAGTACTCTGGTTGTTGGATAGGTTCATCCCACCATCATGTATGAATAACTTGGAGGTCCAGGCTGTGTCTGTTTATTGTGAGTTTTGCTATTGTATCAGTGCCCTGAGGCTACGGAAATTGACAGAACCAAGATCTTGTAAGGTAGAGTGCCAGAACTTGAATTGTGGTGACTCCACCTAAATGCAGACACCCTCAAAAGGCCTGGCTGGAAAATAATCTGCTGACCTTTTCCAAGCTGTCTTAACTGCAAGATCACTCAACTGTTTCCACTTTGTTTTGAAGCTGCTTAAAAAGGAGCAAACAGCTCTAATCTCTCTTAGCCGGTTTTCCAGCTGGAGACGCAGAATAGCATGGGGAGCTGATTAAAATGAGGTGGTACTTTAAAAACCAGGAGCCAATTGACCTTAACTGTGTTTCTTTCTGCTTTTATATGTTGTTGTTGAAACTGCAGGTAAGTGATTTGCTGGCCCTGGCTCTAGAGAGGTTTTATATATTGTTCGTGTGGTCATAATTCTCACCCATTTTCCTTTCATACTTCTTAGGTAGGGAAGTAATTACGGCTTTGGGCTCCTGCTTTTGGGGTATTATTATGTGAGTCACTAAAAAGCCTACCCTGTCTGTCTTTTTTTCTTCCTTCCTTCCTTTCTCCTTTTAATGTCTCTTTGTTCAGAAGAAAGAAATCAATTTTTGAATTGATTTCAAATTGCATTTGAATTTGGAAAATTAAAACAGATGAACAGCAAAATACCATTATTTTTAGAGCTCATAAGACAAAGCCTGACTGGCTTGGGGTTTTTGACTGTTGGTTCTTATAACAAATGGCTCCTTTAAGATGGCACCAAAGTCAATACTAATGGTTATTATGATTAAGTACAGCTCCCTTGGTGTCCGTTTCCTGCTCTTTGGCTTTCCTCCCCTCTGTCCAATGCACATACATGGTTTCTGTAAAGTTAAGTGCATCTGATATACACACAGGCCAAGTAGAGAAAGTTTGTAGCTGACCCCTCCACCTCCCTTTGTATGTCTTTCCTCTGCCTAACAACTCTGACTTCCCCTAGGCCTCACCAGGCGCCCACCCGTCCTCACCATGCAGTTGCCCCTCTTCTGGCCTACATTTACTCTCTAAAAGTCTTGTAAGCTTAAGGCATCTCAAGATTCTCTTCCCATCACCCCTTTCCTGAAATCGCTTAGCCTGGGCCCTGCTCCCAGCTAAGTCAATGCTAAGACAGCTGATATGGTTTGGCTCTGTGCCCCCACCCAAATCGAATCTTGAATTATAATCCCCACGTGTTGAGGGAGGGACCTGTAATCCCCACATGTCAAGGGAGGGAAGTGATTGGATTATGGGGGTGGTTTCCCCCATGCTGTTCTTGTGACAGTGATGAGTGAATTCTCACGAGATCTGATGGTTTTAAAAGTGGCAGTTTTTTCCTGCACTCTCACATCTCTCGCCTGCTATTTTGTGAAGAAGGTGCCTGCTTCTCCTTTGCCTTCTGCCATGATTGTAAGTTTCCTGAGATCTCCCCAGCCATGCAGAACTGAGTCAATTAAACCTCTTTCCTTTATAAATTACCCAGACTTGGATATTTCTTTATAGCAGTGTGAGACTGGACTAATACAACAGGTGAATGATAAGGTCAAATGCCCATATTAAAGGTACACAATAGTTTTCAATGTAATGTGTGTCTTCTATAGCATGAATCCAAAGGTGTGACTGATGGTACAGTTTTCAGGTGCTTCTAGGACATCCTAGAGACAAAGCAGGGGTACTATTTCAGGCATCTTTCATAATACCAAAATAATTCATGTCTATTCAGGACTCTATCAAATACTTTCTCATTAATTATTTTATTCCCCCCCCAAGAAGCATTATGAGGTAGGTGATATTAATTCAGATAAAAATGAGAAAAATGCGGCTCAGAGAGGTTAAGTGATTTGTCTGACATCACACAGCTTGGAAATGACCACACTGCAACTGGAACCCAGCTCAGCTGACTTGAAATTCTCTGTGTTTTCCGTTCTGTCACATGGTCTTATAATACTTTATTCCAAGAATTTTTGGAGTACTAACTGTGCCAAGTCCTGTGCGGAATACAGTAGGTGGGTGAAACAGGCATGGATGGCCTTGTCTTCACTGGAGTTTATTAAACTCTAAGTATGGTGATGCAGACAAAATGAGTTAATAAATATATCTTTAAAATTACAAATTATGGGAAATGCTGTGAAAGCAAGTGGAAATGAGGAATAATGGTAAGGGAGCTTTCCTTATAGATCTCTTGGAGATGGTGACATTTAGGCTGAGGCCTGAAGACTGAGAAGGACCTAGTAATGAGGGGTGGGAGGAAGAGACCAGACCAGGTAGAGGATGTACAAAAGTCCTCGAGGCATGTTCGCAGTACACAGATCGTTGCCTATCCCACCTACTTCATGTCCTTGGGAGCCATGTTCTGTACACACAGATGCTCACAATGCTTGAGGAAGTCTTATCAGGACTTGTCACACTATCATGCCAGTCATATACAAAAACTCTCTTACACAATGTGTTCATTTCCTTCTTGCTATAGGAAGGCCGTTAGAAACCAGGCGATTCTTCAAGAGAACTTTGCAAGGTTTCTGGTGAAGGTGGGCATTTCTCTCCAAGCTATGCTTCTAGCCTCATCTGTAATATTCACAAATATTGTGTCCCAAGTATAGGATTGTGGATGGCTCAGCCAAACCCATCCCCACTGCTGGAGACACAGCTCACAGGGGCCACACTGACAAGGGACCACCAGGATGTGCCCAGATGGAACTTTGTGTGTGAAAAACAGCATACTGAGCAACAGGTTGTGTGTCTTGGGTTTGCAAAAAGAGAGGATTTGGGCATCTTTTGCCAAGGGGGTTCCATCACACTATGATGATGCATGCTTTGCAATTAGTGTTTCAAAAAACTCTTAATAATGCAAGGATCTTAGGTTAAGCTGTCTACCTGACTCACTGCTAGTCTTCAGTTCTAGATGTTTCTAAACCAAACGTTTATTTAATTAAGCCCTGGCTGTGTGCCCCTTTTTATGCCAGGCCTTGAAGTAAATGCAGAAGTATAACCATCACAGTCCCTGCCTTTAAGGAGACTGCAGTCTACAGGAGGAGACAAAACGTACATATGTTTAACAATTACAAAGGGGCCCCGCCCCCGATGACGCGAGGCGCCAAGTGCGTGGGGATTCCCACAGCCCTGGCCACTACCCGGCCTGCCCCACAGCAAGATGGCGGCCTGAACGCAGCTGGCAACAGTAGAAGGAGCTGTTGGCTAAAGGAAGTGGAGGGGCCGTGGGATGCGGAGAGCTGGGGGCTAACTCCCGGACAGTGGAAAAGAAAGAGCTGCCGACAAACAGATGCAGGTGGAGGAGGTGTCACCTCCCAAAATGACCAGTGCAGCCCCTGCTAAGAAACCCTACCGTAAGACACCACCAGAGCATCGGGAGCTGCGACTGGAAATTTCCGGATCCGGGTTTGAGCAGGAGGAATCCCTGACTGACTTGGAAAGGATGAAGCTCTTGCAACAGGATAATGAAGAGCTTCGTCAGCGCCTGGCCTCGGCCACGAGATGCACTGAGGTGCTGGAATGTGAGCTGGAAATTGGGCAGGACTGCCTGGAGCTGGAGCTGGACCAGAGCCACGAGGAGCTGGACAAGTTTAAGGATAAGTTCTGCAGGCTGTCGAACAGCTACATGGCTTCCCAGCAGACCAACCAGGAGTTGGAGGACAGGCTGCACACACTGATCAAGAAGGCTGAGATGGATAGGCAGACGCTGAACTGGGAGATCATGGAACTGACCAACAAGCTGCCTGGATGCCAAGAACACTATCAACAAGCTGGAGGAGCTCAACGAGTGGTACCAGGGGGACTGCAACCTGCCTGTGCAGCTCCTCAAGTGCAACAAGTCCCACTTCCAAAACTATGAGTTCTCCCATCTGCCCTGTGAGCTACAGGATGTGGTTCGGAAACATCTGCATAGTGGTCAAGAGGCCGCCAGCCCGGGTCCTGCTCCCAGCCTAGCCCCAGCAGCTGTGGTGCCTACTTTGGTCATTGCCCGAGTGTTACAGAATCCAGAGTCTCTGCTGCTGAATTCAGCCCAGTCAAGCAGCGCTGGGCGCCCCGTGGCTGAAGATGTCTTTGTGCATGTGGACATCAGTGAAGGTGCCCCAGGTAATCCAGCCAGTCCCCCGGCTCCTGGCAGCCCCACCCCCCAACCCAATGGGAAGTGCCACTCTCTGGGTACTGCTGGGGGCTCCCCGGAGGAAGAGCTGCCCCTGCCAGCCTTTGAGAAGCTGAGCCCCTACCCCACCCCATCTCCACCATACCCACTGTATCCTGGCTGCAGGGTAATAGAGTTCTCCAAGGATAAGGTTTGGATCCCCTGCAACAGCCGCCTGCTCAACTGCACTTACGCTACCCGCCAGGCCATTTCACTGAGCCTGGTGGAGGAGGGGAGTGAGCGGGCCTACCCCAGCCCCGTGCCCAGCACCCCTGCCTCAGCCTAGACCTCACCCAACCACCAGCCCAGCTCAGTGCCCCCAACACCCAGTGCCTCAGCCAGGTCGGTCACCTCTGAAGAGGACCTGCTGGCCAGCTGGCAGTGGGCATTTGTAGACCATACTCCGCCACCTGCCGCTGTGGCTCAGGGTACAGCCTTTGAATGTGACGCCCTCCCTGAGCTGCAGCGCCATTTTGCCCATAGCCTTGCTGACAGAGATGAGGTGGTCCAGGCACCTTCTCCCCGAACCAGAGAGTAGGCTTTTGCTTCCCAGGGAACCTGACTCTAGCTTTCCCAGGGAGGAGGAAGAAGAGCTGAACCTGCCCATCAGCCCTGAGGAAGAGCGCCAGAGCCTGCTGCTCATTAACAATGTCACAGAGGAGGGTCCTGGCACTTCCCACACTGAGGGCAGGACCTGGCCACTCCCCAGCTCCAGCTACCCCCAGCGCAGCCCCAAAAGAATGGGGGTTCACCACCTGCACTGCAAGGACAGCCAGATCCAGGCCCAGGAGCAGGGCAACCAGCTCTACCAGGGCCTCTGTTGGCCTTCCTGCCATTGCTGCATGGGAACTGCAAGGAGGCCCCACACCTTGGCAGCTCAGGGTCCCCAGTCCAAGCCCTTGACCTCTTCTCTATCCAGGCCTGCACAGCTGTTCCCTGTGTGAGTGGGGTTGGGCAGTGGGCCGCACCAGGCCTGTCAGCTGCGTTGACTTTGACCACAGAGGCTTGCCTCATGGTTTTCCCCTTTTCTTAGAATATTTATTCTCCAGAGGTAACATGCAGTTGGGTCTCAAGACCTTTCCTCCAATCAGCCCAACCCAGCCCAGACTGGGCTGTTCTGGGGAGCTGAAGAGTTTATCAGTATTCATCTTCCATCGTCCTTTCATAGTCAAGTTTGTTATTTTGTTTTTTTGGGGGTGGATGTTGTTGGAGTTATTAATCTCTAATTTCTGTTTCCTACCTGTTTCCCTTCCCCCCAGTCCTCTGCTAGAGCTGTTAGCCACAAGGGGCCCAGCACAGCTGGCCTCAGGGATGAGGGAGAGGACCGACTCAGGGCTCTCCTCAGCTGTTTCCTCCCTCCCTCTGGAAGGGAGGGTGGGGTTCAGGGGTCTCAAGCTGGGCTCTGGGTGAGGCCTGGCCCCTCCTCCCAACACTGGCTCTAGACTGTTACTCCCAGCTTTGGGAAATTTTACTTTTTTTTTTTTTCTTGAGATGGAGTCTTGCTCTTTGGCCCAGGTTGGAGGGCAGTGGCGCCGTCTTGGCTCACTGCAAGCTCCGCGGCCTCGCAGGTTCACGCCATTCTCCCGCCTCAGCCTCCTGGGTAGCTGGGACTACAGGCGCCCGCCACCACTCCTAGCTAATTTTTTTGTATTTTTTTTTCTAGTAGAGACGGGTTTTCACCGTGTTAGGCAGGATGGTCTCCATCTCCTGACCTCGTGATCCACCCACCTCGGCCTCTCAAAGTGCTGGTATTACAGACCTGAGCCACCATGCCCAGCCGAAATTTTCAGTTTGATGACTATTTTAAAATCAAACTATTTTACTGGTTAAAAAAATTAACCGGGCGTGGTGGTGCATGCCTGTCATCCCAGCTACTCAGGAGTATGAGGCAGTAGAATCGCTTGAACCCGGGAGGCGGAGGTTGCCTCCCATGGGTGGGGTCCACGTTTCTGCACTTTCTACCTGACTCACAGATACAAATGGCTCCGGGAGAGAGATGCTTGGCTGTGGTTGTGCTGGTAATACCCTAAGGCAAGAAGTCTAATATGCTCTCACTTCCTCTTTTTCAGTCACCCTCCTCGGACTCTATATTGTATTTTATATTTGTTTCCCCTTTCAAGGATGCCCTTAAAGTTCATTTGTGTTTGCATTCACCTAGGTACAAAGACTGATGGTGTGTGTGCGTGCACACATGCACATGTATGTTGGAAGAATGATGTGGAGTTTGAGCAGATTGTTTTCATTACTGTGGGCATTTCTCAAGAATGCCCATGAACTTTACCCCTGGATGATAGTGCCCTGGTATGAGCTGAAGGGTAAAGTTAGAATCAATATAATTCAGGCTTGACAGGGCGGGGTTGGGAAGAAACAGTGATTACAAGTGAAGATACTGAGCACAACTAAGAACACTACCCAGTAATTTTAGAGCTGGTCACCAGCACCATAGTGATGCATAAGAAACAGGAGACATGGTCCATGCCCTCACAAACCATCTAGTATAATTGCTAAGACCCAGTACACGATGGAAACAACATCAGGTAGCAGGATCAGCAGACATATTCCATGTAGCTCCACAGGAAACATTGGGAGGCAGATGGAGACTGGGTAAAAGGATGGGCTTTTGATTATTAGATCTGTTCAATAGTGGAAGAGGCTGCCTCGTGGGGTGCTGAGCTTCCTCCCAGTAGAGGTGTTCCAAGGTGGGATGCTTCTCTATCAGGGATGCTGCAGTCCAAACGGAGTTTAGACTGCATGGCCTGCTCCCTCTTAGAGTCTGGGACTTTGCAGCTTTATGCCTTTTAACTGACCTCACATTTTGAGAGGTATGTAAGCCACACGTGGTGACAGCAAAGGCTTGACGAGCAGGTTGGAAGTGCTTACTAGACTAAGAATTCATCCTCGGGCTGTGCATCGGGATCTGTGTCTGACTAGGAAGAAAGCCTGCTAAAGACTTCACTGACTTGACTGCTTCGGGGCTGCTCTGGGAAAGTGGTTTCGGACGTCTCTCTTCATAGGCAGGTGTCAGCCAAATGTGTGGCAAGTCACCTTACCCTGGGAGGCGCTTTTATGCCTAAAGCCTGGGGAAGCACTAGAACTAAAACATCGCCTGAGGGAATCTGCTGCAGGTTTGGCTCTGCAAACTTTCCCATCCGGCTAATGAGGAAGTCCTGATTGAAAATGGCAGAGGGAAATTAAAAAACAGAGGAAGCAGCTTTAAACATAGCAACCTCTCACCCGCTTCACTAAGGCTAAGCTGGGTCCTAATATACCTGTGAGGAAAATGAGGCTCAGAGATATTTGAAGACACCTGCTTTAATGTCTTCTGAATTGCACTGTGGGCTCCTCCCTCGATACCAGAGTTATGTTCCGGAGGCTTGGAAAGAGGCTTCTTAATGGTCTCAGGGGACCACGTCTCCATTGAAAGCGAAAATCACCTCCCAGCCCTTCACAAATCCGGAGTGAAATGCGTGGAACTAGACTGAACACCATTATATGATAAACTAGTACTTAAATTTCATATAAGTCTCAGGGGGTATGACAGAGGCAGAGTTCTGCTTCTTGTTGATGCAGTTATTGGCCAAGATGTTGTTCTCCGCCACATATAAAGGAATTATTACAATGATTCATGTTCAGCGCTGATCCAATTTAGCTTTCCATTGCCAAGTTGCCAACAGGACTCCTTTGGGGGTGAAATGGGGAACCGGACCCTGAAATCAAGCTCAAAGCAAGCTATCTAACATTTATTGAGAGCCTAAAAGTTAGGTGTAACTTGGATTATCTTAGCAGCAATTTATACAATTATGGCTCTGCCATGAGTCATACATTTGGTTTCCTTCATGTCCCACCTTTTGGGGAAAATGTTTAGTATGTGAGTGTCTATATTATTTGCCTTCAATAGTGAATTGCCTCCGAACTTTACTTCCCTCAACCATGGGCTATGTGGTCCTCCACTCTGGCTTAAACTGGTAGTGGAGTCCGCTTTGCCTCAGCTTTTCTGGCAGGGGATCTTGTAGATTGGCAAGGTGTCCAAGATAACCCTGGGATTGTTCTCAATAAGGTTTTGCTATGCTCCAATTGGGATTAGATCTTTCGTTTACTCCAATATAAAGAGACTCGACATAGTAACTGCTCAGGACCAGGTGTGGCTTGAATAGCTCTTGCAGCAGGTTACTTAAAAGTTTCCTATGCCCGGGAGATACACCAGAGCAAAGCTGCAATTTTGTTAAACTTTGTAGGATTTCAAAATCCAAGGCTCCCAAGGCTCTGATACACATCCCTCCTCCGCCTCCGCTCCCACCTCCACCCCCACCCAGCATCTTCATCATTCTGGGCTCTCCGTTCTCTCTCCTCTTTTCTCCGTGTTGAAATATGTTTCTAATCTTCCAGGCCTCTCAAACGCATCGGTGTTTCCTGCTTCAGTGGTCCCGGTGGAGTCACTCATTCTGTATTTAATGTATTCCGCACTTTAAATGGGCCTGTTAATTACTCCCTCCTCACTCTGAATTTACTAATTTATTGATCAAATTTCTTTTTGTGCATGTGAGTTTTATTTTGTATGTGCAAAGAATTTATTTGGATCAATTTTATTGACCCCCTCCCACCCCCACCTCCTGGGATACTTTCCCAAACTTTAATTAAGTCTCTGGGAAGTCTCCTTGCTTAAAAGGGAGCTTCTTTCTTTCTCCTTTGTGAGCGTTGATAGCATCAACGCTCCAGGCTAAGGTCGGTGTAACCACATTCTCAAGCAGGGGGATAATTTAAAGGGCAACTGGGGGGAAGAACTAGGGCAGGGGTTCTCAAAAATATACTCCTCAGAACATCAGCCTCAGTGTCACCTGGAAACTTGTTAGAAATGCAGATTCTGACTCCACCCCATCTACTGAATTGGAAAGTGGAGTGGGATCCAGCACTTTTTTTTTTTTTTTTTTTTTTTTTTTTTGATGGAGTCTCACTCTGTCGCCCAGGCTGGAGTGCAGTGGCGCGATCTTGGCTCACCGCAACCTCCACATCCTGTGTTCAAGTGATTCTCCTGCGTCAGCCTCCTGAGTAGCTGGGATTACAGGCGTGTATCACCATGCCCGGCTAATTTTTTGTATTTGTAGCAGAGACAGGGTTTCACCATGTTGATCAGACTGGTCTCGAACTCCTGACCTGGTGATCCGCCCGCCTCAACCTCCCAAAGTGCTGGGATTACAGGCGTGAGCCACCGTGCCCGGCCCCAGCACTGTTTTTAAGAAATCCTGTAGGTAATTCTCATGCCCACTGAAGTGTGAGAACCATTGCTCTAGTCCAGGGTTTGTCAGCTTCAACACTATTGACATTTTGTGCCAAATAATTCCTTGTGGTGGGGGCTGTCCTGTGCATTGTAGAGTGCTAAGGCTAGTGGCCCCTCTTCACTGGGTGCCAGTGGCAGTCCTCAGTTGTGACAACCAACAACATCTCTAGACATTGCCAAATGTCCCAAAGGGGATAAGATCATTCCTGGTCGAGAACACTGAATTAGAAGATTCAAATCACCCTCCCTTCCTTCTTTAGAATCATCTCTTCTTTATTTGTCTTGGGGACCACATACATAAGACGAAAGTATCCATGAGGGAGTTTCTTACAACTTCTAGCATATGACCTTGTTTCATTTTTCACATATATATATTTCCTAACCCCAGGTACTAAGTACTGTGTCTTGGTCTAGGCCAATAATAAGCCCAAAAACCCAATTTGTTTTAACAGTTCATTTAACCACCTAGGATTAATGCCCCATTCCCTGGCCTTTATACAAAACTCCTGAACTTTTCCAGAGAGTGATCTGATTTTCATTTCCCTTAGAGACTTGAGATTATTTCCACGCTGTGAAAGAATTGGGTGGAGGGATTCAGACAATATCATCACTAAGGAGCTGGGTGGGAGTAGGAACTAGGCAGCAGCTTCTGCTCATGCCCCTCTCCTTGCTGAGAATGCCAAAGTATCACTGAAAAATGACAGAGGACAGGTGAAAGTTACAATTAGTGCCTAGATTAAATGGATCAGGTGGAATGAATTTGCTTTTGGAGCTAAGTCCTTTTATCTACTGTAACCCGCTTCCTCTATGCACACCCACTGCATTCTATCCCTCCTCTCTTCCGTGGCAAGCCTGCCCTTCACTCCCATGCCTGAGTGACTCCATCTCCTCCTCTCATGAAGTGCCACTACATGTATAGGGGCGAGAATGCAGATTTAGGGAGGTGCTGAGCATATGGTAATGCCACTGTCAACTCCAGTATGTGGTCCACTGAGACAAGCACCAGTTATAGGAGCAGTCGTGGACACTTGCCTCCCACTGCAGAAATATGCCGGAAAATTTAGTGTTTTTTTTTTTTTTTTTTTCATAAGGCCAATCTGGGAGATGTGGCCACTCCTGAGCAATACCCTTAACCTCACGGAGCATTCTTCCCCCACCCAGGCCAGTCATCCAGTGAGCCAATTAAGAGGCAGCCAGCTGGAAGGCTTTCCACAGTGCCAATCTAGATGGGCCCTAAAACATTACTGGAATAAACTAGCAATATCGTGCCAGTTTATTCAGGTTTCCATACACGACTTCACGGAACTAGTGACGTGTAAATTGGTTCTGCTCTTTCCAAAACTGACAACATCCTCAAGTGAAAATTAAAAAGAAAAACCAAACAAACAACACTACCACAAACTCACTTTACAGTCCAAATCAGTTGAAATTTTGACACCTAATTTTGACACCGAATAATGCATGACATAGTGCTGATAATAGCAGCAAAAGATTTATTAATTAAACTTTAAAATCCTTTAGTGTGACTCTCAGGAAATTGTTTGGCTCAAAAATATGCAAAAGAAAAATGGAGAACATGAATGAAGACTAGCAGGAAACATGCTGTTAAAATAGCTTCACAGTGAAAGTAAATTATTAAATGACTCTGTTTTATTAATAAAAAATCAGTTTTCCCACCCCTGTTAATGTTAAACAGATATTTGAAAGGCATGTCCAAAGCAATCCCAAGTCTCAGGCCTTCCCTGCTCAGGTCTGCGGAAAGCAGCTAAAAATGTACTGTATTCATTGGCTCAGGGAATTAAATCTTTCAGGCTCCTCCTACATTCTAACTGCCTGCACCGTGCCTTGCTATGTGTGCATCTGTGTTTTCAGACACCCTTGGGTTTCTGTCTTGGCTCTCCTTTCTCACCTTGCTTTCTTTAGACTTGGTAGCCTGGTTCCCATAGAAGCCGCCCGTAGGAATTGCCCCATGCTTCCAACTTTAGAAATTCTGTTCATATGCACCTGCGGCAGCAATGAATCTCAGTCCCAAACTCAGGTGTGCATAAAATGTAGCTTTCTTAATTTTCTCAAAGTTGTTGTGGTAAAAAAGAATGGGGACTCAGAATTTTTAATTCTTTACTGTTTATAAGAAGTGTTCATTCTTTACTGTTTATAAGAAGTGTATTATGCCAAAGATGTAGAGAACTATTCACTAGCTAGAGGCTGGGGCACACTACACTCTAGATCCTTGTGTCAAAATTGCAGGCTCTTTTATACATGAGTATAAGCTAAGATCCTGTTGCAAGAATTGTCTTGTGATAGTGGGGGATGGGTATTTTTGTAATCTTCAGCCAGAAAAGGTGAAACCCAGTGATACTCAGCAAAGTGCAAGAAATAGACATTAGTTAACAAACCTCCAAAAGGTTATTTAAAAGTGGTACTGGTAACAGTCATTTGAAAAGGAAAGGAGGTCACTGTGTTTGTCTGGTGAAACATTAGGGATCTCTCATTTTGCTGACACTTTTTCTCTTCTAATCATTGACATGCAATGTCTTTTATTATAGGAGCTAATTTCCTCTTATAGTCCATCCTCTGTGGATTTGTGAGTCCACACATTTTTACCTGTACATGAACTTGGCTATGCATATGCCTTGCCAAGGGTTACACTTGTTCATCATCACCGTAAGAGACATTCCAGGGAGATGAACATGGTGGGATGCAGGAAAGAAACACCTTCCTGGTAGATGATGGCAAACTACAATAGTAAGCAAGGTGAGCACTGTTAAGAAGACTTGGCTGGTATTAGCTCAGTTGGTTCCCAGTTCATATAATTAGTCCTGGAGTTATCTATCCATGCACTTCATTGAGACTTCATTGTGGTCTTTACCTCAGTGAATCATGGGTGCCAAAACTGACTCCCTTATTCCTTCTAGACTAAAGATGACACAGGGCTTTCGAACCTAAGGGTTCTCATCTAGCCTTTAATATCTTAATTTGTATCTGGATTTTGCTGAGGCGTTAGATTTGCCCTGTTTTTGGTGGGGGTTGTGGTTTGAATCCTTGGCTCTATAGTTCATCGGTGGGGAAAAGCTTGCAGTTAGGTTTATGTTTCTGTTGGGTGGTCTGGAGTCCACACAGCTGTGTATGTAGGTGAGTCCAGGGAACTCTGAAGGATCTAGCACTTCTGAGTTTGAGGTGGTTCATTCTCTGGAATTTCCTGCATAGACCTAGTCCCCTGGCTGACATGGATATCTTGGTGTGGGTTCCCATGTTGGTCTGTAGCCTGAACACATACTGAAAGGAACTGTAGACATTAGCTCTTGACTTTAAGACTGCAATGTATCCTTCAACATTTGAGGGCAATCACTGGACTACTAGCTAGAGGACAATCTCATGAAGGTTTAGTGCACAGTCCAGTGACTTGCAGCCCACAGGAAGTTTACTTCTTTTAAACATTCAAAATGTGAAGGGCTTTAGGCCTCTTATTAAGGCCTGTTTCATGGCAGAATGTACTTAGTCCTTGCTTAATATTGGACATTTTGCCTCTGCTTCCACTTTGTAAGAGTTTTGAGGGTGGTAAAGAGTGTGTGTCTGAAATTTGTTTTTCACAGCTTTAGATAGGTGGTGAAAATTTTGTTCCATAAACTAGAAGACTTGGCCTGATTTCATATTAAGAGGAATTTTCCAGTGAAAAAATGTATTCTTGAAGCATTAAAAAAAAAAAAAAATCAGTAATAGCACTATCCTTCTATTGCAGAGGAAAGCCTTGGGCCATCCAGAAAAAAAAAAAAAAAAAAAAAAGGCACATTACTACTCAGACATGGGAGTATCCCTCTACCTGCAAACAGTCAATAAAATCAATTTGCAGGTAAAGGGCCTTCAACTCCAGTTGTGTCCTATGTTACATTTGTTGCAATTTTCCTGCATTACAAGTAGCACAAAGAGTAGCTGACATATATTGAGAGAGGCTATATTGGAAAATCCTAGTATAAATTTGGTATTTTCTATTTATTCCATCATCTACCACCCTTTACTTATGGGTACCCTATGGGGGGAGGCTTGGACTAAGATGGGAGGAAGGACTCAGAAGTCACAAGATTCCTGGCAGGATATGGTAAACAGGCTAGGGAAGGCAGGCTGCTGAGGAACTGTCAGCAGTGAACACTGTCCAAGCAGTGTTCCTTTTGGTGAAGCCCCATTGTGGGGATGGGGCAGATAGGACCTGAGGACAGGATAGAGGGCTGACAGTCCATGTATCTGTGCAAAAAGCAGCATTAGCAGCTGCCCCACCTTGAGCGTGGTCCTTTTTAATATTTTAGTGGTCTGATAAGCAAATCTGCCTGGGAACTAAATACTTGTAAAAACTTAAATCTATAAAAATAACATGCCTAAAGGTCTTAGATGTTTCAGTACTGAAAATTTAATAAGATTGCACTTTGAAATCATAACTGTTAATTAATTACACATTTCAAATTATATTTACATGGCTGTCACAAGGTGAAATCTCTCATGGATCATGAATATATAATTAGATATACAGAGCTTCCTTCTTAACACAAACATATAAATACATTAGTTTACTTCTTTTAAACATCTCCATACCTAATTCTATGTTATCCCACCTAGGGAAAAATTATACCAAATCAATGAGGATATTTGCTGCCAAAGATTTAGGCATGGAGGCCAACTGGATTCTCATTCATGACCCTAATAGGACCTCCTGAACCCCATTTATGTTGTTTTAAGAGTGATTCCATAACCTCAAGAGGTAAGTGATCAGTGACTTTGCCCATTTCCCTGGGATAATGTTATTACATTACATAATAAGTCTGTAGTTTCCATCCGAGTTGATAAAATCTTATGATATTGTAATGTAATTCTCCTCACTCTAAAGAACGTAGAAGTTGATGGGTTCTTGAGATATGTTAATACCTTTCCTGTTGATTCATATTCTTAGGGCCATACATATCTTAAGGATACTTACATTTATATACAATTGAATTCCAGATGTTTCATTTCTCTTTGTCTGACTTGAGATTGCAGTTTATTGGCCATTCTGATATTCCCCTGGCATCAGAAAATGCCCTTCAACTGATGTATTTACTAGTTTCTGTATTCTGTATTGATACAATAATCAATAATGCCTCATGAATGAGAAATAAAACTCCATAGAAATGCATTCTGTTCTTCTTTTTTTTTTTTTTTTTTTTTTTTAATTGAGACAGAGCCTCACTCTGTCACCGAGGCTGGAGTACAGTAGCACTGTGTCGGCTAACTGCAACCTCCGTCTCCTGGGTTCAAGAAATTCTCCTCCCTCAGCCTCCCGGGTAGCTGGGATTACAGGCGTCCACCACCACGCCTGGCTAGTTTTTATAGTTTTAGTAGAGACGGGGTTTCACCATGTTGGCCAGGCTGGTCTTGAACTCCTGACCTCAGGTGATCCACCTGCCTCGGTCTCCCAAAGTGGTGGGATTACAGGCGTGAGCCACCGTGCCTGGCCATTCTGTTCTATTCACCTACTCTTGAAATCATTTGTTATGGTTTCTTTTTGTGTATCATTATGGAAGCATGGTTTTTCATAGACTTACTGTATTTCAGTCACCTATAGTAATTATTTTCTTTTTAATGCTGAAGACTTTAAAAACTTTTGCTCCATTCCTTATAACATGAGCCACTAGTCATTGAAAGTTTTGTTGCTTTCTGGTACAATCCTATTTTCCCGGCTCTCCTTGTGCCTTTCTGCCCCAGATATGGATTCACTCATGTTTGAAGGAGTCATGGTTCCTTTTAGCGAAAGAATAGTATCAGAGACCAGAATCTGAATGCTAAGGGGACACAGTGTGGGTATCATTGTTCTTGGCTCATTTCAATGAACAGAGCTAGAAAAGGTTTGTGATTTTTCTCTTTTCATATTGTTATTTTACATTTATCTCTTACGGTGGAGAATTCCTTCCTAAAGTTTTGATTTTGAACACAGTAAATATAGTTACTTATTTGCTTAATCTGGTTAAAAAAAGAATAGTTTCAAAATAACAATATAATATTAAACAATAAACCTACAACGTTCAAGATTTTCTATACAGTTCTTTTTGTTCTTAGCTGCATCCCACTAAGAATGTACAGTCACCTTTCTTTATCCAAATCATCCATAACTCCTCATTCTGTATGGTTAAATAAGTATTTGATATTTTCATTCAGTTATTTGTTTGCTTTCAGTTTGAAGGCCTTGTCTTTTAGTAGTTGATATTTCTTTTTTTTTCTTTTTTGAGAGGGAGTCTCACTCTGTCACCCAGGCTGGAGTGCGGTGGCACAATCTCGGCTTACCGCAACCTCTACCTCCTGGGTTCAAAAAATTCTCCTGCCTCAGCCTCCCGAGTAGCTGGGATTACAGGTGTGTGCCACCACGCCTGGCTAATTTTTGTATTTTTAGTAGAGACAGGGTTTCACCATGTTGACCAGACTGGTCTCAAACTCCTGACCTCAGGTGATCCACCCACCTCGGCCTCCCAAAGTGCTGGGATTACAGGCATGAGCCACCATGCCCAGCCAGTAGTTGATATTTCTTAGTTTTCAGAAAGTGAAGGCTTTTCCTGGTGGAGGTAGGAATTAAAGAAAATGGGAGAGTCCCCTTACCTCTCTACATGGAGATGATAAAAAGATTCAGATGCTCAGTTTTCAAGGTTCTGTTTAATATAACCCAGGGGAATGAGCTAAATCACTGACTTCTTCACCTCTTGAGGTTATGGAATCACTCTTAAAACAACGTAAATAGGGTTCAGGATGTTCCATCAGGGTCATGAATGAAAATCCAGTCAGCCTCCACACCTAAATCTCTGGCAGTAAAGATTCAGATGCTGTTTTCAAGGTTCTGTTTCATATATAATGGTACAAGGTTCGTGTATATGAGTTTTGACTGAATAATTCTGACTCTCGTTATTTAATTTCTAGTAACATTAGAACCTCACATTTTCACATATTCAGTTGAACTCTACTGAATTCTGTATTCATCTTAAAACTTCCTAACTTCTTGATTTATTTTCTGAGCTACATGTTCTTCTCTTTTTCATAACATTGCAGTGCTTCCTTAAAAACTATATATATCATACTATGTACTGATAACCAAAGTTTGCAATTTATGACATGATTTTTCTAATTAGTATTATTTTAATGCAGTGATACTCGTAGTCTTTAATTTTCCTGCTGGAAATCAAGATGATACCTTGAATTCCATATAATTAAAAAAAAACAGTACTTATAAATATAAGTTCTGAAGGTTTTGCCCCCAAACCCTCTTTTGGTTCCTGGCTCACCACTCTGATTTTACTTTGCATATATGTACCAGTATCTTTCTTTTAATTGTATGCATTCCCGTTATAGAATTTCAGTTTCTTGGAGGCTTCTGGATAACTACTTTATTGCTATATGAACCCAAACTGCTAGAAGCCAATTAAAAATGTAAGAAAATAGAACCAGATTATATTAAAATATAGTAATTCCTGAAAAAATACATCTTTAAACTTTTTCCAGAAGCTTCACGTTGATTTTTTCTGTAGATTTGAAACATTCCCAGATTATCTATTTGTTCTACAATTTATAAAAGAGTACATTTTTAGAATTATAGCAATTTCTACTGAGATTCCATGGTTTATGTTTCATTTACATAAAGCTTTGAGTAGTTTATTTCAGTGCAGAAATCTGATCCTTGCGTCAGATTAATTATGCCCTCATTCCCAGTTTTGCTTTCTGTAGGTACTGCACAACATTGCTTTTTTTTTTTTTTTTTTTTTTTTCCTTTTTTTTTTGGCAGAGTCTCTCTCTGTCACCTAGGCTGGAGTGCAGTGGCATGATCTTGGTTCACTACAACCTCCACCTCCTGGGTTCAAGCGATCCTGCGATTCTCCTGCCTCAGCCTCCTGAGTAGCTGGGACTACAGGCACGCGCCAACAAGCCTGGCTAATTTTTGTATTTTTAGTAGAGACGGGGTTTCACCATGTCGGCCAGGATGGTCTCAAACTCCTGACCTTGTGATCTGCCCGCCTCAGCCTCCCAAAGTGCTGGGATTACAGGCGTGAGCCACTGCGTCCAGCTGCATTCTTTAATATTAAGGTAAACTGAAAATGTTTCCTATTTTCTTAAACAATGTGCTTTTCACTAATCTTTTAGAATTTAAAAGCTACTCAATACTAGATTCCAACATAAATTATACATATTTTAAAAAACAAAATTCAAAAATGAATATTTTATACCAAATAGGAAATTTAAAATGAACTGACACATTAAGATGAGAAAAAGTCTTGCAATGTACAGATTTTGTCTATGTCTCGTGGTTTGTCTCTGCTTTTTTGGTACTTCCTGTCTGAAATGTGGAATATTTGTCTCTTCTTGTCCTTTGGACTGAAAAAAACACCCATAGGCAGTCCATCTAGTTAAGAGACAGAAGACTACACCCACATTTTTGAGGTCCTAGTAGAGAGTATTCACTACAAACTTATACTGACAGTATGGATTCCTACCTGAAATGACAAAGCCTTTCTGAACTGAAAAGGGTTCAGGTACAGAGGATTTCCAGGCAGCGGAGGGGAGGTGAGGAGTGAGGATGAGGTCTTAGTAGGTATACACTCAGCCAACATTCTCTCATCCATCATTTGGGGTCTGTGTTGCATTTTCTTTTGTAAGGACTTGCTGTTTCCTCACCTGTAACCAGAAAGTTGTTAGTTCTGGATTCCTCTTTTCTGCAGACCCACGGATCTCACTCGCTGGCATCTTGTTGCTGCCCTGCAGGCAGGGTCAAGAAGTAGGGTAGAGAGCACTCCTCTCTCCTATCTTACTTCCCCCAAATTGGGGAAAATGGTCTCCGTTCATAGTTCAGGCTAAGACATTTTGTTTTTACCAGAGAATCCCCTTCTCCTGAGTGTTTCAGCTTTGGGAACTTAAAAGCCAGAATGATTTGCCAGCTAGTTACGTTTTTTACTCTGCCACACACCTCTCCTGAGAGTAAGCAAAGAGCTACTTGTTTGAATAAATGGAAGGGAGGGGAGAAATGCCAGGATGAATCTACTTCCACCCTGTAGATTAGCAATAATACATATATATATATATTTTTTTTTTTTTTTTTTTTTTTCCTTTTTTTTTTTGAGATGGAGTCTCGCTCTGTCTCCCAGGCTAGAGTGCAGTGGCGTGATCTTGGCTCACTTCAGCCTCCATTTCCTGAGTTCAAGTAATTCTCCTGCCTCAGCCTCCCTGGCGGCTGGGACTACAGGTGCCCACCACCACACCTGGCTAATTTTGTTTTTTTTAATATATATTTTTAGTAGGGACAGGTTTTGCCATGTTGGCCAGGCTGGTCTTAAACTCCTAGGCTCAGGTGATCTGCCTGCCTTGGCCTCCCAAAGTGCTGGGACTACAGGCGTGAGCCACCATGCCTGGCCAATAATACTATTTAAAAAACTGTCACGGCCACATACCAAAGCCCAGGACCTTAGGAAATGAAGGCTATAGGAAGGGACCACATCTGATAACAGCCCAAAACTAATCAAGGTGCTTCTTGGTCCCAAAGATCTTGTAGGAACAGTGTTAGAAGAAATCTTTTAGATATAAGAAAGGAAGGAGCACATTGGCTGGTCAGTTTAGGGAGAATTTAGGGAAGTCTATTGCTTCTAAATTTAGAAGTTGTGTTTAGCATCTTACTACTCCCAAAGCCCATTTTCCCCCTTCATTGTAATTTTTTCTTTTGGAAGAAGTGGTTGAGAGGATTCCCTAGTTATTGGTGATGTTTTGGAAGAAAATAAGCCAAGTTTTAAAATCTCACTTTACCCATCCAGTAACCTTTGGGCAGCGGGCAGGATGAGGTATTGAGTTATTTCCAATTTGTGAGGACCTCCATGTTACCTTACTGTCTCCCGCAAAGCCCATTGCCAGACCATGAGCCTAGAGAGAGGACAGAATAATACCAATGTAGGAGATGACAAAAGGTAGACAGGAAGAAAGAAGAGATGGTTTTCTTCCCACTCAGTTTTGTGATCAGGGATGAGGAGGCTGGTGAATTGGGACCCTGGTGAACAGGAGTAAACACCTGTAACCAAATCCTATGGCTCCAGAGAAGAGTGTGCAGTACAGAGTAATGCAAGAGAAGGGCAAGGCATGGCTAACTGATGAGGATGTGGACACTTACTTCACAATGGAGCTGTGCAGTGCACATTTACATTGCATGTCTGTCAAGAATTCTTGGATGTGTCCAGAAATGGCTACATCCTAGAACAATAATGATATACTGAAATTTAATGGCATGAAAACAAACAAAATCCATCCCCTCTCAATGCAATAAACCTGTGACTGTAGCATCCCCCAACATTATTTGGGTGATGAAAGATTGAAGGACATTTAGGCAAGTGAAGTTACCAACTGACTAAATTATCTTTTATGATAATTTTCTGAGAAAGATCCCAGAATACTGACCCTATCAATAAGTCCATATTTTATATTTTATTCCAAAAGACAAGCTAGAATATCTCAGACTGGATCCAGGTGGAAAACAAACAAAACAAAAACAGGTTAAGAGAGCTTACTGGAGATCTAGTAGTGACCTGTGTGAACCTATTACCTGCTTCTGTTTTTTTTTTTTTTTCTTTTTTGAAGTAAAACCAATATCACTGTCCTGGTATACAGAACAAAACTGAGGAAAGCTCCTTTAGAAGCTCCTGAGCCATCATGTGGGGAGCAGCATTCAGACAGGCTTAATAGTCCAAAAGTCTATTAAAGTCACAAGCACACACCCTGTGCTTAGTAATTACCGAGTACACTTATGCTAATTAGTCCAGATTTACAGATTAGCAATGCATTTTAACGATTTAATTATAATCCCAATGTGATACATAAGGGATGAAATTGAACATTGCAATGCTGTTACTGATTGGAGCTTCTTTGTTTTCTTATTATTTTTAAAGGTGTGCACACATGGGCTGGGGCAGAGGGAAGAGATTTATAGGTGTTCTAGGAATGCTCATGTAATAGATCCCTGGCTTATGATAAAATAACTAGAGCAGAAAACTGTAGCATTGTGCATTCAACAGAAGGAGTTTCCCAAAAGGGTCCAGTCTCTGAAAGGATAAACTGATTAAGGGGCTATCTACCTCCAAATGCCCTAGTAAGGGCCACTTAATAAAGAATTTTGTTAATATTGGTAAAATTTAGCCAGTGTTAAGGCATAGTAAGCTAATCGGAGACAAAGATAACGTATAAGTAATAGCTTTTAAGAAATTCACTTATTTGAATTGCTCATTTAGCACCCCCTGTCATTTAATCGAGAGTAGGATCTCCAGGAGAGACCAAAAGCTTGATACGAGTTTAGCAGAAAGAAAAGGAAAAAGAGTTGGCAGAACAAGGCCCTGGTTACGCTTTCCCTGGCTTTGGGAGTTACAGCATGAGGGCATCAGGGCCGGGAGAGAGAATATCAAAGACAAATTTTATTCACTTCCAAATTTGGCTCTAGTTAGTTTTATTATTCACTTCACCAGGAAACCTGAAACTAGAGAGATAAGCCCTTACATTTTTATAACACGTTCTAACTTTGTAATGAGCTCTGTTCGTTATCACTTTTGATCTTCACAGAACCCTGTGAAGTTAGCAGAGTCAGGTTTTATTACATCCATTTGGCAAATAGCCACCTGCATTGTCATCTTCTTCACTTTTGTGGTGGATCATTCTTAAGCAGGGAAAAGGCTCAAGAAATTGCATAGATACTTAAAGAAATAAACTGCTAAATTAAAACAAAGATAATACTGTTCTATCTGGATTGTGTTTCCAAAGCAACTTTATTTAGGTAGAATTGACATATATAATATAACTGCACATATTGAAGGTATACTCTTTGATAAGTTTTGACATATGTACATACCTGTCAAACTATCACCACAATCCAGGTGATGAGTATATCCAACGCCTGCCAAAAGTGTCTTCGTGCCTCTTTGTATTTCTTCCCTCCCTGTCTTCCCTGCTCTGGTTTTTTACTTTCTTCTCCTTAATTTGAATTTCATATGCCCTTCTTCTAGTTTCTTAAGGTAGAAGGTGAGGTCATTGATTTGAGATCTTTCATCTTTTCTGACACAGGCAGTGAGTGCTATAAATTTCCCTCTAAGTACTACTTTGGTAGTAACCCCAAACTTTGATCGATTGTGTTTTCAATTTTATTTGGGTCAAAATACCTTCTAGTTTCTCTCTGGAATTCTTCCTTGACTCATGGGTTATTTAGAAGTATGTTATTTAGTTTACAGATATTAGGGGATTTTCCAGATATTTTCCTACTAATTTAGAATGTAATTCCATTGTGGACACAAAATATCCTTTTTATGACATGAATCCTCTGAAATGTATTGAGACTTGTTTTATGGCCCAGAATATGGTTTGTCTTGATAAATGTTCTATGTGTACCTGAAAATAATTTGCATTCTGCTGTCGGATAGAGTACTTGCTCTATAAATTAGGTTAAGTTGGTTGGCAGTATTTATTATTATTATTATTATTATTATTATTATTATTATACTTTAAGTTCTGGGGTACCTTTGCAGAATGTGCAGGTTTGTTACATTGGTATACATGTGCCATGGTGGTTTGCTGCACCCATCAACCCATCACCTACATTAGGTATTCCTCTGAATGCTATCCCTCGCCTAGTCCCCCAGCCCCCGACAGGTCCCAGTGTGTGATGTTCCCCTCCCTGTGTCCATGTGTTCTCATTGTTCAAACTCCCTCTTATTCTCATGAGTGAGAACATGCAGTGTTTGGTTTTCCATTCTTGTGTTAGTTTGCTGAGAATTATGGTTTCCAGTGTCATCCATGTCCTTGCAAACGATATGAACTCATCCTTTTTTATGGCTGCATAGTATTCCATGGTATGTATGTGCCACATTTTCTTTATCCAGTCTATCATTAATGGGCATTTGAGTTGGTTACAAGTCTTTGCTATTGTGAACATTACCACAATAAACATATGTGTACATGTGTCTTTATAGTAGAGTGATTTATAATCCTTTGGATATATACCTAGTAATGGGATTGCTGGGTCAAATGGTAATTCTGGTTCTAGATCCTTGAGGAATTGCCATACTGTCTTCCACAATGGTTGACCTAATTTACACTCCCACCAACAGTGTAAAAGCATTCCTGTTTCTCCACATCCTCTCCAGCATCTGTTTTTTCCTGACTTTTTAACGATTGTCGTAATAACTGATGTGAGATGGTATCTCATTGTGGTTTTGATTTGCATTTCTCTGATGACCAGTGATGATGAGCTTTTATTTCATCTGCTTATTGGCCACATAAATGTCTTCTTTTGAGAAGTGTCTGTTCATATCCTTCACCCACTTTTTGATGGGGTTGTTTATTTTTTTCTTGTAAATTTGTTTAAGTTCTTTGTAGATTCTGGATATTAGCTCTTTGTCAGTTGGATAGATTGCAAAAATTTTCTCCCATTCTGTAGGTTGCCTGTTCACTCTGATGATAGTTTCTTGTGCTGTACAGAAGCTCTTTAGTTTAATCAGATCCCATGTGTCTATTTTGGCTTTTGTTGCCATTGCTTTTGGTGTTGTAGTCATGAAGTCTTTGCCCATGCCTATGTCCTGAATGGTATTGCCTAGGTTTTCTTCTAGGGTTTTTATGGTTTTAGGTCTTATGTTTAAGTCTTTAATCCATCTTGAATTAATTTTTGTATAAGGTGTAAGGAAGGGATCCAGTTTCAGCTTTCTGCATATGACTAGTCAGTTTTCCCAGCACCATTTATTAAATAGGGAATTCTTTCCCCATTTCTTGTTTTTGTCAGGTTTGTCAAAGATCAGATGGTTGTAGATGTGTGGCGTTATTTCTGAGGCCTCTGTTCTGTTCCATTGGTCTATATATCTGTTTTGGTAACAGTACCATGCTGTTTTGGTTACTGTAGCCTTGTAGTATAGTTTGAAGACAGGTAGCGTGATGCCTTCAGCTTTGTTCTTTTTGCTTAGGATTGTCTTGGCTGTGTGGGCTCTTAAGTTCCATATGAAATTTAAAGTAGTTTTTTTTTTCAATTCTGTGAAGAAAGTCAATGATAGCTTGATAGGGATAACATTGAATCTGTAAATTATTTTGTGCAGTATGGTCATTTTGATTATACTGATCCTTCCTATCCATGAGCATGGAATCTTTTTCCATTTGTTTGTGTCCTCTTTTATTTCCTTTGGTAGTGGTTTGTAGTTCTCCTTGAACAGGTCCTTCACATCCCTTGTAAGTTGTATTCCTAGGTATTTTACTCTCTTAGTAGCAATTGTGAATGGGTGTTCACTCATGATTTTGCCCTATGTTTATCTGTTCTTGGTGTACAGGAATGCTTGTGATTTTTGCAGATTTATTTTGTATCCTGAGACTTTGCTGAAGTTGCTTATCATCTTAAGGAGATTTTGGGCTGAGACGATGGGGTTTTCTAAATATATAATCATGTCATCTGCAAACGGAGACAATTTGACTTCCTCTTTTCCTAATTGAATACCTTCTGTTTCTTTATCTTGCCTGATTGCCCTGGCCGGAACTTCCAATACTGTGTTGAATAGGAGTGATGAGAGAGGGAAATGAGGTCTCTGCTAACTTCTCTCAGGCTGTTGCAATAATCTAGATTAGAGCTGATGAGGTTTTATTATGGCACTAACAATGAAAAATAAGGAAACTAACCTAAAGAACATAAAAACCAAAATAATTTAGAGACGAATGTGATACAAGGGGAGGAAAGAGAAGATCTTAGGATGTTTTCAAAACAGCCAAGAAATATATATGTACGATCTAAGAATGATACAATAGACTTTGGATACTTGGGGTAAAGGTGGGAGGGGGGTGAGGAATAAAAGACTATACATTGGGTACAGTGTATACTGCTTGGGTGATGGGTGCACCAAAATCTCAGAAATCACCACTAAAGAACTTATTCATGTAACCAAACACCAGCTGTTCCCAAAAATCTATTGAAATAAAAAATAAATTAAATGGTATATATATGTATGCCCTGATTTCCAGGACCCTATTTAAATTTAACACAATGATTTAACATGAAAGTGCATAAACACACTTTCGATTTACAATATTATCAACTTGGAATGCTTTATCAGGATTTAACGCCATCATAACTTGAGCACCTACATTCATTTTCTATTGCAGTATGTAGTAGACAGAATGACCCCTCAAAGATATCTGCAAACCATTCCCCAGAACCTGTTAACGTTACCTTATATGGCAGAATGAACTTTGCAGATATGACTAACTTAAGAATGGAGAGAGAATTCTGATTTATCTGGGTGGGTGCAGTATTATCATGAGAGTCTTGATAAGAGGGAGGTGAGAAAGTCAGAGTCAAAATAAAGGTATGATGAAGGAAGCAGAGGTAATAGAGATAGACAAAAACCCGAAGTTGATGTGCTACTGGCTTTGAAGATGGAGAAAGGGGCCATGAGTTAAGGAGTGCAAGTGATCTCTACCCTAGAGGCTCCAGAAGGAGCCCAACCCAGCTAGCACATTGGTTTTTAGAATTTCTGACCTCTGGAATAAGACAATAGTGGATTGTTGTAAGTCATATGTTTGTGATGATATGTTACAGCAGCAATAGGAAACAAATACACTGTGTAACAAATTACCCCAAAGTTAGTGACTTAACACAGCATACATTTATTATCTCACAGTTTCCATAGTTCAGAAGTTTGGGTGTGCCTTAAGTAGGTTTACTGCATGGTGTCTCACAAGGCTGCAATCAAGCTGTCAGCCAATGTTCTTATCTAGAATCTCCACTGGGGAATAATCCATTTCCAAGCTCATTCAGTTTGTTGATAGGCTTCATCCCCTTCACAGCTGTAGAACTCAAGTTCCCATTTTCTTGCCAACTGTGGACCAAAGTCTGCTTTTAGGAATTAGAGTCTGTCTGCAGTTTCTTGCCATGTGGCCCTCTCTGAAGGCCCTTTTACAGCATGTGTGTTTGTGCGTGTGAGCACATATGTAATCACAGGAGTGACATCCCATCATCTTTCTCATCTTCTACTAGTTAGAAGCAAATTACAGATCATTGCCACACTCCAGGAAAGGACATTATACAGGGTGTGAAGGTGGGGGCCATCCTAAGTTATGTTGGCCATACTTGATGTTTAAGAATCACAATTAATCCTGTCGTCTTCTGTTAGTAAAATTTTGAATCAGGAGCTTTGAGCTTGGCAGAGATGGGGAAGCTAAAGTTCATGAGAGCATATATATGTTCTTCAAAATACATATGCTAGAATGTTTATAGCAACCATATTTTGGACAGCTAAAAAATAGAGAAACTACCCAATTTACCCTCAGTAGTAGATTGGATACAATTAGTATTACTTTGAAGGAATGTACAATAAACAGAAATGAACATGAACATTCTAAAACTATGTTCAACCATATGAATGAACCTCTAAAACATAATATTGAGAAAAACTAGATATAAGAATGCATACTGGAGGGTTCAATATGTATAAAGCACAGAAACACATAAAATGAATCTATACTGTTGCAAATGATAACATTTCCTTTTTAAAATTTTGTACATATACCACCTTTTATTTGTTCATCTGTTGATGGATACTTAGGTTGCTTCCATGTCTTGGCTATTGTGAAAAATACTGAAATTAACATGGGAGTGCAGATATCTGACATACCAATTTCAATTCCTTTGGATATATACTCAGAAGTGGGATTACTGGATCACATAGTAATTCTATTTTTAGTTTTTTGAAGAACCTGTATACTATATTCTAAAATAGCTGTACTAATTTACATTCCCACCAATAGTGTACAATGGTTCATTTTTTCCCCCATATCCTCACTAACACTTGTTATCATTTGTCTTTTTGGTACAGTCTTTCTAGCAGGTGTGAGGTGATATCTCATTGTGATTTTAATTTGCAGTTACCTGATGATTAGAGATGTTGAATATTTTTCATATATCGGTTGGTCACTTGTATCTCTTTTGCGAAATATCAGTTCAGATCCTTTGCCTATGTTTTAATTGGGTTATTTGTTTTCTTGCTATTGAGTTGAGTTCCTTATATATTTTGGATATTAGCCCCTTATGATAGAACTGAAGAACATTATGCTAAGTGAAATAAGCCAAGAAAAGACACATACTGTGTGGTTTCACTTATTTGTGGAATCAAAAAATGTCATAATCTGTTAAAATGACTATTATAAAAATGCAGAAAATAACAAATGCTCTCAAGAATGCAGAGAAAGGGGGACTGTTTACACTGTTAAAGGACTAACATTACACTGTTAGTGGGAATGTAAATTAGTGCAGCCACTATGGAAAACTTGAAGCTTCCTCAAAAACCTAAAAATAGAACTACATGATCTAGCAGTCCTACCACTAGGTATATATGCAAAGAAAGGAAATCAGTATATCAAAGGGATACCTGCACTTTTATTTATTTCAGCACTATTCACAGTAGCTATGATATGGAATCAATTTAGTTGTCCATCAACAGATAAATGGATAAAGTAAATGTGGCATACATACACAACAGAATATTATTCCACCATAAAAAGAATGAAACCCTGTCATTTGAAACAATATAGATGGAATTGGAGGTCATTATGTTAAATAAAATAAGCCAGGCACAGAAAGACAAATGTCGCATATTTTCATTCATGTAGGAGCTAAAAATTGATCTCATGGAGTTACTGAATAGAATGATATTTATCAGAGGTTAGGAATGGTAGTGAGGAGGGAAACATAAAAAGGAGTTGGTTAATGGATACAAAAATAGAAGGAATAAGATCTAGTATGCGGTGGCACAATATGGCAAATATAGTTAACAGTAATGTATTATATTTTAAAATAGCTAGAGGAGGGGATTTCAAATATTCTCAACATAAATATTTGAAATGGTGGATATCACAACTATCCAGATTTGATCATTATATATTGTATACTTTTTCAAAATATCACATGTATCCCATAAATATATATATAGCTATTATATATCTATAACAAGACAAATTAAAAAAATAAAAAGTTGATATAATGGAAACCAAATAAAAAGCTGGTTACCAGAGGCAGGGGAGAGGGGATGGTAAGGGAATGGGGAATGGGGAAACGCTGATTAAAGCGTACAAAGTTTCAATTAGATTGTAAGAATAATCTTTAGTGATCTATTACATTGCATGATGACCACAGTTAAAAAGAAGGTATTGCTAGCAAACCAAACCCAACAGCACATCAAAACAAAATAATTCACCATGATCAAATGGGTTTCATTCTAGGGATACGGGGATGGTTCAACTTACACAAGTCAATAAATGTGATTCATTATATAAACAAAATTAAATGCAAAAGCCATATGGTCATCTTAATAGACACAGAAAAAGCATTGATAAAATCCAGCATCTCTTTATGATAAGAATGCTCAACAAACTAGGCAAAGAAGAAACATACTTCAAAATAATAAAAGCTGTATCTGACAGACTCATAGCCAACATCATACTAAATAGGGAACAGTTGAAAGCATTCCCGCTGAGAAGTAGAGCAAGACAAGGATGCCCATTTTCAACACTTCTAGTCAATGTAGAACTGGAAGTCCTAGCCAGAGCAATCAGGCAAAAGAAAGAAATAAAGTACATACAAATTGGAAAAGAGGAAGTCAAACTGTTTGCTGATGATATGATCTTATATCTGGAAAACCCTCAAACTCCTCCAGAAAACTTCTAGATCTGATAAACTCAGTAAAGTCTCAGGTTACAAAATCAATGTACACAAAATGGTAGCAATGCTAAACACCAACAATGACCAAGCTGAGAATCAAATCAAGAACTCAGTCCCTTTTACAATAGCTACAAAAATTAAAATACCTCAGAATATATTTAACCAAGGAAGTGAAAGATCTCTACAAGGAAAGCTACGAAACACTGCTGAAAGAAATCATAGATGACACAAACAAATGGAAATACATCCCATGCTCATGGATTGGAAGAATCTATACAGTGAAAATGACCATACTGCCCAAAGCAATCTATAGATTCAATGCAATTCCCATAAATATACCATCATCATTTTTCATAAAATTAGAAAAAATACTAAAATTTATATGGAGCCAAAAAAGAGCCCAGATAGCCAAAGCAATCCTAAGCAAAAAGAGCAAATCTGTAGGCAGCATATTATCCAATTTATATTTATACTACAAGGCTACAAGGCTATATCAGCATTGTACTGGTATAAAAGTAGACATATAGACTAATGGATCAGAGTAGAGAACCCAGAAATTAAGCCAAATACTTACAACCAACTGATCTTTCATAAAGCATACAAAAACATAAACTGGGGAAAGGACACCCTATTCAATAAATGGTACTGAGAAAACTGTCAAGCCACATGTAGGAGAATGAAACTAGATCCCCATCTCACACCTTATACAATAATCAACTCAAGATGGATCAAAGACTTAAATATAATACCTGAAACCATAAAAAATCTAGAATAATACCTGGAAAAAACTCTTCTGGATATAGACCTTGGCAAAGCATTTATGACTAAGACAAAAATAAACAAACAAATGCAGCAAAAATAAAGATAAATAGATGGGGCCTAATTAAACTAAAAGGCTTCTGCACAGCAAAAGAAATCATTATCAGAGTTAACAGAGAACACACAGAATGGGAGAAAATACTTTTAAATTATGCACTTGAAAAAAGACTAATATGCAGAATCTACAAGGAACTCAAATCAGCAAGAAAAAAATCAACTAATCCCATTAAAAAGTGGGCAAAGGACATACATAGACATTTTTCAAAAGAAGGTATACAAATGGCCAACAGATATATGAAAAAAATGTTCAACATCGCTAATCATCAGAGAAATGCACATTAAAAAACAATGAAATACCAGCTTAACCCAGTCAGAATGGTCATTATTAAAAAGTCAAACAACAATAGATGTTGGTGTGAATGCGGTGAAAAGAGAATGCTCTTACACTGCTGGTGGCAGTGTAAATTAGTACCACCTCTATGGAAAACAGTGTGGAGATTCCCTAAAGAACTAAAAGTTGATCTACCATTCAATGCAGGAATCCCATTACTGAGTATCTACCCAAAGGATAATATGTCATTATATCAAAAGACACCTGCACACTTATGCTTATTGAAGCAAAATTCACAATTGCAAGGATATGGAATCACCCTAAGTGCTCATCAACTGATGAGTGGATAAAGAAAATATTATATATATTGCATATACACCATGGAATACTACTCAGCCATAAAAAGAATGAAATAATGCCTTTTGTAGCAACTTGGATAGAACTGGAGGCCACTATTCGAAGTGAAGTAACTCAGAAATCAAAAACCAAATATTATATATTCTCACTTAAAAGTGAGAACTAAGCTGTGGGTACATGAAGGCACACAGAGTGGTATAATGGAAATTGGAGAGTCAGAAGTGGGTAGGGGTGGAGGGGGATGAGGGGTGAAAAACTACCTATTGGGTACAATGTATACTACTCTGGTGACAGGTGCACCAAAAGCCTAGACTTCACCACTATAAAATTTACCCATGTAACCAGAAACTACTTGTACCCTTAAAGCTATTAAAAAGTTAAAATATGACACTAATAATGTACGTTTCAAAATATCTAAAATAGATTTATGACATTCTTACAACAAAATGGTGAGTTTGTTTTTTTGTTTGTTTGTTTTTGAGGTGGAGTCTCAGTCTGTCACCCAAGTTGGAGTGCAGTGGCATGATCTTGGCTCACTACAACCTCCGCCTCCTGGGCTCAAGTGATTCTTATTCCCCAACCTCCCAAGTGGCTGAGATTGCAGGTGTACCACCATGCCCAGCTAATTTTTTTTTTTTTTTTTTTTTTGTAGTTTTGGTAGAGACAGGGTTTCATCATATTGCCCAGGCTGGTCCTGAACTCCTGGACTCAGGTGATCCACCCACCTTGGCCTCCCAAAGTGCTGGGATTACAGGTGTGAGCCACCATTCTTAGCCACAAAATGATACATTGACGAGGTGATAGATCTGTTCATTAGGTTGATTGAATCTTTTTGTAATGTATACGTAGATCAAAACATCACATTGTATCCCATAAATATACATAATTGTTATGGCAATTACAAATTTTAAAAACCTAAAAATTTAAAAGTTAAAAAAGAATATAAAAATGAACTTATGCTAGAAGTCAGTGTAGTTGTTACCCTTGGGTGATAGTGTCTGGAAAAAAGCTGGAGAGGTTTTGTGGTGCTAGCAGTGTTTTATTTTTTGGCCTGGGAATTGGTTACATGGACATATTTGTGAAAATTTACTGTGCTGGATGCTTATGATATGTGCATTTTCTTGTATGTATATTTTACTGCAATTAAAAGCTTTTAAGTCCAAAAGCAAAAAAAGGAAAAGTAAAAAGCCAAGGTTTTGACTGGTGGAATCCAGTGAGATGTATGACAGTGGCCTAAGCGCAGCAAGGACTGTAGTAGAGTGGTTCAGCTGGATAATCTGTTCAAAGTAGGGATACAAAATTGCGGCCAGACAGCTCCCTAGGGTTGGCACTTGGCGCCTTTTCAGGAGTTATATAGTGTTCCCCAAGCCCTGGATTCAGTACCTAGTGGAGGTGACCTTGAGAGTGCTGGTGTTTATGGCTTCTTTCCTGTTACATAAGACAGTTTTTAAAGCAAACGGTCTGTGGATGTGCAAAATGGACCTCCTTCTCCTAGGCACCTGGTAAACTGGTAGTGTGGCCTCAAGGAGCCTTCTATACCTGTAAGAAACCCATGTTGGCTGGGTTCCTTAGGGGCCTTCTTGTGAACTCACCCTAATCTGTCATCTGATGCTAGTGGGAAGTAGCAGGGCCTAAGATGGGAACAACCACTCAAACACTTGCTGAGGTCATTAGCTTCCCCAGTGGTGCATTCTGATTTGTGGCTTTAAGTCACAGGATTCATTTTGGCCTTCATGGACCTTTCATTTACTTTTTAGGGCTCTACTGGAGCCCTAAAAAGAGGAAGTCCAGAGGAAGCAGCAAGAAGATGGCACAAAGACAGAGTCCTCCACTAGTGAGCCTCTTTATCTTCCTTCTACAGAAGCTCTGTGCAGAAACAGCAACTCAGGCTGTCCCTTAAGCAGCTTCATTGTCAAAGGCTCAATAGAATTCTCCTTCTGAACCAAGGGAGATACATTTCTTTATCTGTCTAATTAATGCTTAGACTTAAAAAGAATGTATTCAGTCTACAGCTTAGAGAGGATGAGCTACCTGAAATAAAAAAGTATTTTCTTTTGGAAGAAAAATAAAATGTTGATGCTGTCTCTGCTATATGGATTTTTACATCGGTTAGGGAGCTTGATAAATAGATATTAGAAAAAAATTCCAGGAGGTCTATTCTACCCCAGCCTAGACATTCAGGCTCCAATTCCCATTATCTAGCAGTCCAGTGGGTTGAAATTGAGCAAATGCAGATCACTGTGAGATACAATAAATGTGTGTTGCACCAACCACTGTTTAATATGTGCAATGCTTTCTTCCCTCACAGTTATGCATTTTCTAGTTTTGTGCCAAAAGACCAATCATCAAAATATAGTATGCTGGTGGGGAGCAAAAACAAGTATAGAATGCATTCAAACATTGTCTTGCAGATCAATTCTAAACTGACCCTGCTGGCTTAGGGAACTCGGTACATGGATCTGCTAAAGCTTATCACCCTAAATACATCTCTTCTCTTTCCTTTTCAAACCTCCAACCACAATGTGTCCCTGCTATTTCTGCTTCTTTTTGTCTTGCTGTCTGTCTCTTTTCTACTACTTTCTGGGTAATTGGACCATGGTATCTTCCTTGTCACATCACATGTGATCATTTAAATATCCCACAAGAGCCAGAAAACAAGTAAAAATCATGCTACAGCACAATAAATGTTTAGTATTTTAACTTGATGAAACAATATTTCGAAATAGTTTAGCAAAAAGACATGGAATCATTGTAACATGCACTGACAGAAAATAATCTAACAATTGAAATAGCTGTGGGCTTGTATTCTATATGTACTAAAAAGCTCAGCCTTCAACTATGAGAGACGCTATGAACATAAAGTGATAAGCACAAAAAAAAAGAGAAGCCAGCTAGCAGAGCACATTTTTCTATTCTGCTCCCTTGGAAAACAGATAGGTGTTTCTGTAACTGAAGTGAAGCCTGTATTCCCTAGATTCTCTCCTTCTGAGACCAAAGATCCTCTCCAGAGCTAGCAAATTCAGGTTTCATCCACAGGCATTATACCTTGTCAGAAATTTCAGTCCTGCTTCCCTCCTTTAGTTTGGAATCCATTTTCCCCAAAGCACCTGGTCCAGCGCCACCCTTTTGCTGCATTCTTGGCTAGATGTTAGCAGAGCTACCCCTAGGCACAGCTTTGACTTAGGCTTTCCTGTCAGTGTCTATCACAAAAGGTCATCTGGTTGGGAGGTGTGAGGCATGAAACTTTATGATCTAACACAGCAGTGCTGTCTAACCAAGACATATAACTCCAAGGAGGAAAAAGAAGGAAGTTGACAGAGGAGTAAGAGACTTGGCAGCAGAGAAGCTACAGCTCATCAGCCATGGAATTGCCCTCAAAGCCCGCACACTCAGTCGCTACCCCAGAGGCATTGCTCTAATCTTCCTAACTGTTCCAGTTCTTCTCATTCTCTGTACTCACTCATGTGGAGCTTTGTTTGCTTTAAAAGATTATTGTTTCAGTCCATTCTGGCTGCTATAACAAAATATAAAATGTTTGCTTATAAACAACAGAAACTTATGTCTCATAGCTCTGGAGGCTAGGAAGTCTAAGATCAAAGTGATGGCAGATTCAGTGCCTGCTGAGGGCCTACTTCCTGGTTCAGAGATAGCCATCTTCTCACTGTGTCTTTGCATGGCAGAAGGGGTGAGGGATCTCTTTGGGGCCTAATCACCTCTCAAAGGTCCCGCATCCTAATAACATTTCCTTGGGGGTTGGAAATTCAACATGTTAATTTTGGGTGAATATAAACATTCAGACCATAGCAACTCTCTTGCCTGAAGCTAGTTACATCTTTTTGTTTTGAATTTTATGGTAACCACACCTAGAGTCTGCCACCCGAGTCATCTCATTTGGAAAGTCAAAGGTATGAAGTTTTGTGTAAGGTCTATAGAAAGAAATTAATACTATGACCCTGACTAACCAAGAAATAGTACTACAAAAAGAGAAGGGG
This sequence comes from Piliocolobus tephrosceles, assembly GCF_002776525.5. Classification (NCBI taxonomy): domain Eukaryota; kingdom Metazoa; phylum Chordata; class Mammalia; order Primates; family Cercopithecidae; genus Piliocolobus; species Piliocolobus tephrosceles. The sequence continues at coordinate 25,511,981 of NC_045445.1, forward strand.
GTAAGGAGAAATATAGAGTCCTACCCCCTCACCCTCCCCAGCCTTCCCAACTTTTCCATTCTGCTTTTTCCATCTGTCTGCAAGTTGTGAAATGATCATTAGAGCCTATGACAGCAGGCATCACCCCCTGCAACCTCAGAGTCCCTTCCTCCCACACATGTGTACAAAATAATCTCCTTTTGATTTGTGTTCATTCTACAACTCCCATTCCTGAAAGTTTCATCCTCAGTCCTCATCTCTGACAAATAGTCAGGGGAAAAGGGTACCTCACTGGTCTCTCTATCACCCATCTTTGACCACTCCTAGGAGGCCTCCTCCTGTCAGACATTCCAACTACTTCTTTTCAGGTTTCTCTGCCCCATGGGCCCAGCCTTCTGCTAAAATTCTCCTTTGGAAATGTTTTTTAAAAAATCTATTTCTGTATTCTGATAGACAAACTTGTATTTTCCCCCTTTACACTCCTCCCCACTATTGTGGAATCCTAACTATTACACAGTGGATAAGTATCATTTACTCATTGGTATATGTCTTCACTGTCTGGGTTAGCTGTAAACCAAATTGTGAACTGCTTATTGAGCATTCATGATCTCCCAGCATTATACCAACATCTCATTTAAACACCGGGACATCCCTATGAAGTAGGCGTCATTATCTTTGTTGCATTGGTAAGGAAATTAATAACCAAAAAGGTAAAGTAAATTATGTAAGATTAAGTGACAGAGTCAAGAGTCAAAGCTAAGGCTGCCTGACTCCAGAAGCTTTCTTTTAACCAGCTCCCTGCAGAGGCTATTTGGCAGAGTTTGGCCCAAGTGGTATTATCCATCCTTTATTATTCCCCCATGTCTCCGTCTCAGCTCCACCTGGGTACCTGGCACCCTCAGGTTTCTCCAGGGCCTTTCTGGCATTGTACTTGATGTGACTTTCATCTGTCTATCTACTCTGGAGGAAAAATGGGAGCTAGAAAAAAGCACCAGAAAGAGACATGTCTAAGTAGGCTATCTCAGTTTATAAAATTTCCTGGTCAGGGATGGACTTTGAGGTGAGGTGGTGTTCTTTGCTCCTCAAATGATGGGACAGAGATGAGTGCTGACTCCATATGTTAAGCTAGGCTGGAAACCACGTTTGACATGTTTTAAACTCTTACAGTTTGGAGAAGGAGCTCAAGAAATGGTACTGGTGCTTTATCTCATGCTTCTTAGCATCCTGCCACTGGCAATACTCTGAAATCCTAGAGGAGACTCCCTGGGTTCTCCCAAGAAATGTCTATGCTCTCATATCTTTTGTTTCCTTGTGCTTCTACTAGAGTACCCATTGCATTTCCTAGTCTTTCCCAGTTAGTTTTGTCCTTCTCACTTCCCCTGTATACTAAATCTTAAAGCCTGGGGACCACATCTCCTACGTAGTCTAGCATGGTGCCTCACTTTAAGTAGATGTCCTATATATCTCTGTTGGATTGAAATAATGTCAAAAGTAAAAGTGCTGTTTGAAATTTCAGATTTTGTTGCAGGCTAGAGAGAGCTCCCTATTTGACATAAGGCAGGCTTTCATTACAAAAACCATAGATTCTTCTTTCTTTTTTTCTTTCCCTATTATTTCCTTCTCTGGCTCCTTGCTTCCTCCCTCCCCTATAACACACCATCTGATATAAGGCACAGAGAAAGCTAGAAAAGATAAAGAAATCCCAAAGTGAAATCTTGGCATGGAAGCACAGTGTTTTGAATCAGCTCTATACATTAATAACAGGAACCAGTGAAGGGGCATTCTTCAGGTTGAAAGGAATGCCCTGAGATTAATAGCTCTTAGGTTCCTGATGGATCCCTGTGTCTCTTTTTGGGCCTTGGCAAGAAAACAGTTCCTGGATTCATCTGTGATCATAGGGCCACAGAGATCACATCACAGGGAAAGGCACTAAGGGGACCTGCCTTATTGTGCTTTCCATTCCTGGGGAGCTGGGCCTCTGAGTAATTGAGGGTCATGGTAATCGGGGGCACACACAGGGTTGCCATAGCTAGAGATTAAACCTCTTCCAACTGTGTGTTAGTTTCCAATTGTCAAGGGACAATAGGTGATACAGCTGCAGTTGGATCTTGCTTTTTGTTAATGTCTCCATGTTGAAAGCCTGGCAGGGAAAACCTTAATGGGAGAATTGTGGCAAATGGAACAACCCTCAGCGAGGTCACAGCATGATCTGAACATCCACAGAGCTTATAGGAACTTAGAGAGTCTAAAATGTAGTGACAGAGGTGCAATGTGGACCCGTCTGCTGACATTGTGTGCTCTTAAATTGGACAGAAAAACATTGGCTGAGTCACTTTGAGAAAACATGACAGGATTTTCAGTTGGCATTTGCTTTTGAGGCTGGGTGGCATGGTAAGGCCCACAAGATGCCTGATGAGTTGCATGGAATTGAGAGTGCCACTTTGTTTTGGTTAGGTACCACACTGGGGCCTATTTGATGGACAACAGAAAACTCACAGCAGTGTACTGTATTCCTTTTCCTAGAATATCCACCATTCCTATTACTGATAAATTATAAAGCCAAAACCTAGATGAGATCTCGCCAAAGTCCACCACTACATTATTATCCCAGTAATTAATATTAATAATGCTATTGTTATGATTACTAATCACAGTATTAATCATAGAAAAGTCAAACATTAATATAGAATTAACAGTGAACTAGGAAGGGGGTACAGAAACATTTTAAACTTTGCTTCCAGCCCCATTCTCAGTCAGGATCCTAATTGTCAGAAAGTCTTAAAGATTTTGAGTGACCACCCACCTATGGCTTTCCTTTGTTTCTTTCTTCCTTCCCCATCTAATTGAGCTGAAATACCTGTCACACACTCATAGCTTGGACCCCATTATAGACCCCCTGTAAACAAGCATAAAGGTGGGAAAAGAGGAAAACGTATGTTTCTCCAGCCTGGTACATAAAAATCAAGAATTCAAAATTTTTGAAGTTTGGCATGATTATCAAGGAGTGCTGTCATGGCCTGGTTTGAAAATCAACAAATGAGATAAGACAGTAAAAAATACAGTATCGACTGCGTGTGGTGGCTCACGCCTGTAATCCTGGCACTTTGGGAGGCCGAGGTGGGTGGATCACCTGAAGTCAGGAGTTGGAGACCAGCCTGGCCAACGTGGCGAAACCCTGTCTCTACTAAAAATACAAAAATTAGCTGGGCATGGTGGTGCGTGTCTGTAATCCTACCTACTCGGGAGGCTGAGGCAGGAGAATCCCTTGAACCAGGGAGTCGGAGTTTGCAGTGAGCCAAGATCGCGCCGCTGCACTCCAGCCTGGCGACACAGCAAGACTATCTCAAAAAAAAAAAAAAAAGAAAAAAAAAAAAAAAAACTCTATATATATATATATATATATATATATATATACAAAGACTACCATGGGCATAAATGGAAGGATATAGCCTCAAGCTAATTTATATTGTTTCTTATTATCTTTCCACTACCACCCCCTGCTTGATTATATGCCTGTTGTATCTAGGAGGGGGACAGATTTAGGAGAAGGGGACTGGAGAAGTGGGGCCTATAAAAGCTTTGTGAAAGCCTCTCTCCCTGCAACAGTCTTGAAGTGTGGATGTTGATATTTATGATGAGGAATTTGTTATGTGTCCATATTACTTATATAGATTCTGGTTGGTCAGTCTCCATTCTCTGATTCCATTTGCATTTGTTACCCCAGGATCCTGGATGCCATGGCTATAGGGGCAATGAGTCCTGGCTATAGTAAAAATAAATGTGTCTGGATCATTCTCTTCTCTCATTAATGTTATTTAATGATCAGATTAATTTAACTTAAACCAAGATTAGAATGGGGGTGGCTGGATAAATGGAAGCTTCAGGGAATACTCACCAAGAGTTGTAAATACACTGCTTAGATCTTTTTTCTGTGCTCTACCTTGTAACATCTTGGGTTTTAAACATTTTTATTGTATATATTTAAGGTGTATAACATGATATTTTGATATACATATACAGTCATCCACCACATAATGATGTTTTAGTCAACGAAACATCAGACCACATATACAGTGATGGTCCCAAAGATTATAATACTGTATTTTCACTGTTCCTTTTCTATGTATAGATATGTTTAGACACATAAATACTTACCATTGTGTTACAATTGTCTACAGTTTTCAGTACAGCAACATGCTGTACAGGTTTGTAGCCTTGGAGCAATAGGCTATACCATATAGCCTAAGTGTGTCTTAGGCTATACCTAGGTTTGTGTAAGTACACTCCATGATGTTTTCACAATGATGAAATCCCCGTCGTTAAGTGATGCACGACTGTACATAGTAAAACAATTACTACAGTCAAGAAAATTAACATATCTCTTGTCTCATATAGTTAGCTTGTGTGTGTGGGAAGGGGTAGGGGTGCGTGTGGGAAGCGGTAGGGGTGCGTGTGTGTTGTGGGGGGTGGTAAAAGTACCTAAAATCCACCCTCAGGAAATTTTCACTATACAATACAATATTATTAACTACAGTCCTCATGCTGTACATTAGATTCCTAGACTTTGTACCTTTTGACCTGTATCTCCCCTACCTCCTGCCCCTGGTAACTAACATTCTACTCTCTGTTTCAATGTATTAAATTATTTTTTTCCTTTTGCTTGAAAAGACCATTGATCTTAAGGGTATAATTTCTTCACTCTAGAAGATAGAGTCCTTTGGAGTCCCTATTGAATTTTTGTCCCTGTGTGGTTATAGTTTGCTTTTTTATTCATATTGCACATGTGATACCTTCTATTGCACTAGTCTTTTCCAGTTTATCTCATTGATAAATGAGGTTTAGGACATTTCCTGACTGCCCCAAGTAGAAGTTTAATTAGATACCTAATCAGCTGCTGTACATGTAGTCTGAAATGTGTATGTATGTGTGTGTGTGTATATATATATATATACACTCTCTATCATTAGTATTGTCTATATCTAGATATTGCTTTTGGACCTGTCAACTTTCTGATTTATTTATAAAAGAATTTTTTGTAAGGCACCAGTTATCCCCAACAGATGGTTTATTAACTAAAAATCAGCTTTAAAACAAACATGTCACAATTATTTTATTCTCTGCAGCAGAATTCCTACTGTTGATGAACTCCTAATTGGAATTTGGTTCTGGCAAGGAATGAAAAACAGAGACATACTGTGAGGACAGAGTGCCAAAAATAGCACACTGAGTAATACAAAGGACCACAGCAGTCCCACCTCGTTTTTTCTTTAGGCCCCCTTTCTTTCCTTTCATGTGGAGGGGACAATTTGGCCTCAGTACAGTCTCATTTTGTGGACCAGAAATGGAAACACTAAGAGGCATGGTCCAAGCCATCAGTGAGGAACGATTCAGGAAATCTGATGAGTTCTGCCCTAGTTGTGCTGGAATTAATAAGGCCCCAAGCTCAAGTCCCCTTCCTACTCCTTCATAAATACTCAGGATGACTGTTGCTAACGTGCCTCTAGAACTTCCCTATTAAAATCTGAACAGTTCTGGAGAGGAGTAGTATCAGTAGCAACATCAAAATGGCTAAAAACATTTGGACATTCGTTATAAGATAGGCTCTGTGCTGAATGCTAGACATACATGATCTCATCGAATACTGGCAAATCCCCTGACAAAACATCTGGTTTGCAGATGAAATCAAATGGAGGCACACCGTGATTTAATGACTATCTCAAGGTCAGGCAGCTAATAGCTGATAGAGCCAGCATTAGAAACCAGCTGTATTTGACTCCTAACCCCTATGCTACCAACCTGACACATTTTTATATGATCGTTAGGATATTAGTTTTCATTAATACAGTAGGCTGGATATGGTTATTGGATTAGCAGTCACTCATTCATGTGCCTGAATTAATGGCACATAGGACAGGGGAGTTTTAAAATGGGAGCTCAGTGTGTGTGGGGGAAGCATATGTGCTCACATGAAAATGGAAGAATAAGTCCAGAGCAGGTTCTACACCTCATCTATTGAAGTACAGTAGTAAAAAAATCCAAGATAGCGATGTGGAATATCAGCAGGGCCATCATGAAAATCCCTGAAATTAGGTGTTATTAATGATAATTTCTAATAAAGTAGTTTTACTGGCCCAACGACTGAAATCAGTACAAACTCTTCCTTTTAAGCACACTGACTACCTCATTGTTGGCTGCACTGAAACATGTAGTTTGAAAAATCCTCCTATGCTTGACACATCTACCAGTTTTTGCTGGGGGAAACAATGCAGTCTCATGTCCCCGGGGATGTCACAGTGAAAGAACCCCAGGTGGCCTGCAAAATTATCAGCTTCCGAAAGGTAGACTTTTCTCTGAGCTGAGGGCGCCAGGCACGCTTGGCTTCTAACTCACCATATGGCATGCGTTATTGGTCCGGGCTGCTCTGCTCAGTCTCTAGTGTGATGTGGCTCTTAGTGCTGTGGAATTATTTCCTTACTCAATTAAAAAAAAAATCCTGCTCTAAATTCTCATCTGTTTCTCCCCACAACCTTCCCCCCACCCCACCCCACCCCACCCCACCCCTGTGCCAATCCCCTAGGCACTGAATGCATTTTTCTGCTTTGCTTCTTGCTTGTCCTTTCCTTTTGCTTTTCTATTCTAACACTTTTTCTCCTCTGACTTAAAAGTGCAGCAGGAAAATGAAGCAAGGTTGCATTCACTGAGCCTAGATTTACACAAAGCAGTTAATTCCTGAGATCCCTTCATTCCTTTTCTGAGGAAGGCTTTTGTTTTTTTGTCTTTTGGTTTTTCTCTTTTGCCATATTTTTCCAGGATTCCATTTTCACTAAAGTTTTTCAAGGCCAAAACCAAACAACCAAAAAAGAAATACACAAAAACCAAAATGAAGGTACTTTATTAGGAGACTCATTGAGTTTATTTGTGTAGCTCCTCAACCTTTGGCTTAGTTCTTCTCGGTCTCTAATCCAATCTCCTCTACGGTTGTGCTTGTATGTAGTTGTTCAAATAATCACTTTGCATTTTTATCATATTCCTCCTCTGGTCAGGAACCTCGAAGCCTGTGGGATTTCCCAAACTCAGGAAGATTCTCAGGCCCCAAACATTTCTCCCATGCATCCACTGCAGAGCTTGACAGTCCTAAGAGTTGAACGGTATCTCTTAAAGGCCCCAGTGAGCTGTGCAAATGGTTCCTGGGATAGATCCTACATGAATTTACGAGCATTGGTCTATCCAGAGTTTGCATCAGAATTACGTGGGGAGCTTGTTACAATGCATATTCCTGGGCCATACCCTTAATCTACAGAATTAAAATATTAAAATGTGTGTGTGGGGGAGGGGACAGATGTCAGGCCCAAGAATCTGCACTTTAAAAATAAGCTCTTTAAATAGTATACACAGAAGTTAGAGAACAATTATCATAAAATTCTTAAGCAAGGAAGAAGTATGATGAGACTTTTTTTTTTCTTTAATTTAAGAAACATCTGGTGATGATGTGGAGGTTTTCTGACCTGAAGCAAAACAAGGACTCAGATAGGAAAAGCAACTTAAAAACTGTTGTAGAGGGGGCAAAATAACAGGTCACTGGCAGGAAACTAATAGCATATTCTGCTTTTAGATGTTAGGGAAGAAGTTGGAAATCTGAAATGCGTGGTTACAGTCCCTGAAACTCCAATGTCAGTCCTGTCCTCTAGCAAATTTCATCCTTTATTTGAAAATATTTTAGAGGACTGTTTATTTCCCCTTGTCCTTGTCCACTGCAAGAAAAGAGCTCACTTCTCCCATTTAGACTAGAACTCAGATATATAATGCCATATCTGTGTGAAGGATTGTGCTACTGAACCAGTGCATCCAAATAGTGGTTGTCAAAGTGTGATATTTTGATTGCCTCCACCTGAGTCAGCTAAAAATGGTGGTTAAAATGCAGATTCCTGGGCCTCAGACCTACTGAATTAGAATGGCTCCCCCAAATCTTCATTATAACTGACTTTCCAGGTGACACTGAGGTGTAATAAAGTTTGAAAGACAATATTTTACAGTATGTCTTTGCTCTTACTGGGAATTACCTTCCCTCTATCTCTGACTACGGAAATCTTGCTTATCCCTCTAGTCCCAGCCTTCTCTGATCCATTTGCTCCAACCCCAACAGATGTGACCTCTCCTTTTGCTATAGGGATAGAAAATATGGGGAGACATCATGGCTGGAGTGCAAGAGAGAGTTGAGGAGTACTAGGATGGAGCAACTTGACTGGAGGTTGTGGTAGGGACCCAGAGTTTGTACTTGGAATGTTTGCACTTGAATTGAGATTGAAAAAAGGTAGGAAACCCATGAAAAAACTACAACAAAATGACCTATGCTGGTCTCAGCTGTGACTTCAGCCACCATGGTAATCATGTTTAGAGGTGAAGATTGGAGGTTATGTTAGGACTGAAGTCTAGAGTAGAAAATGAGACAAAATGCCAGCCACCTGACAACTGCACTTGGGGGAAGGAGGATGAACCAGCCTAGACTCTCCTTCTCCATCTTTGTCTGTGGAAACCCTGTCCCACAGGGACAGGGTTTGTGATGTCTTCAGCATCACAATTGCCTGCCCAGGCTGCTTGGGCCACCCCATTTTGACAATAACAACTGATCCCTCATGCTTTCCTGCCCCTTTTATTTGAGAATACGATGATACACTTTTCCTGGGCTTTGCCACTGAAATCTTTGAAATCTTCAGAGGTCCTGGGGTAGAAAATAGTAGTACTAGAAGTAATCCATATTTGTTAGGAGGCCCAGGATATAGGGAGGTCTGTCCAGGAAAAAGTGAGGTTAGGGGACCACCTGCCTCACTGTGTTAGTCAGCTTGGGCTGCTAGAAAAAATACCATGGGCTGGGTAGCTTAAACAACAGAAGTGTACTTGCTTACAGTTCTAGAGGCTGGGAAGTACAAGATCAGGGTGCTGGCATAGTCTGTTTATGCTGAGGGACCTCTTCCTGGCTTGCAGATAGTCACTTTGTCCTGATACGGCCTTTCCTCTGAGTGCACGTAGAGCATGGATAATGGAGAGGGAGGGGGAAATGAAAAGAGGGAGTGAGAGAAGAGGAGTGGGAAGCAGAAGGGAGAGAGACAATAAGGGGAGAAAGGGGGAGGAGAGGGCAGGAAGAGAGGAAGAGTGGAAGAGAGAGAGGGTGGGACTGGGAAAAAGATGGGGAGAGGGAAAGGAGAGGAGGAAGGGCAGGGAAAAGTGAAGGCAAGGGGATGGGGAGATGAATAGAAAGAGACAGGGAGACATGGAGGGAGGGAGGAGTAGAGAAAGAGAGCGTATTCTCTTTTCCTCTTGCAAGGCCACCAATTCTATGGCATTAGGGCCCCACTTTTCTGACTTTGTTTAATATTAATTACCTCCTAACGGCTTCACTCCAAATACAGTCACATTGGTGGTTAGGGTATCAACATATGAATTTTATGAGGACACAGTTCGATCTATAGCAATTAGCATCACCTGTAAGTGCCTATTTGAAAGGCTCTGTCCCACATCTCCTCAATCAGAGTCTCAGTCAGGGTCCAGCCAGAGAGTCTGCAAGTACTTCAAGTAATACTGATGGACACTGATGTTTAAAAACCACTGCTTTAAAGGATATGCTTTGTTTGTTTTTAGTTTACCTTTTGCCTGATCTCAATTTTTTGAAGTTTATTTTTACCCTATCACTTGGTGAGTAGCATAGTCCGTATTTGTAATTACTCTTGGCTGAAGTAGGGCTTTCTTTCATGTGTCCTAAACTAAACCAGTGGTTCTCAAACTTTAGCGTGCATAGAAGTCAACTGGAATCTTGTTAAAATTAACATTCTAATTCAGTAGGTCTGTGGTGATGTCTGAGAGGCTACATTTCTTTTTTTTAAATTATTATTATTATTATACTTTAAGTTCTAGGGTGCATGTGCACAACGTGCAGATTTGTTACATATGTATACATGTGCCATGTTGGTGTGCTGCACCCATTAACTCGGTCCTTTACATTAGGTATTCCTCCTAATGCTCTCCCTCCCCCCGCCCCAAGCCCCATGACAGGAACCAGTGTGTGATGTTCCCCACCCTGTGTCCAGGTGTTCTCATTGTTCAATTCCCACCTATGAGTGAGAACATGCGGTGTTTGGTTTTCTGTCCTTGCAATAGTTTGCTCAGAATGATGGTTTCCAACATCATCCATGTCCCTACAAAGGACATGAACTCATCCTTTTTTATGGCTGCATAGTATTCCATGGTGTATATGTACCACATTTTCTTAATCCAGTTTATCATTGATGGCAACATTTGGGTTGGTTCCAAGTCTTTGCTAGTGTGAACAGTGCCGCAATAAACATACGTGTGCATGTGGCTCTATAGTAGCATGATTTACAATCCTTTGGGTATATACCCAGTAATAGGATTGCTGGGTCAAATGGTATTTCTAGTTCTAGATCCTTGAGGAATTGCCACACTGTCTTCCACAATGGTTGAACTAGTTTACAGTCCCACCAATAGTGTAAGAGTGTTCCTATTTCTCTACATCCTCTCCAGCACCTGTTGTTTCCTGACTTTTTAATGATCGCCATTCTGACTGGTGTGAGATGGTATCTCATTGTGGTTTTGATTTGCATTTCTTTGATGGCCAGTGATGATGAGCATTTTTTCATGTGTCTGTTGGCTGCATAAATGTCTTCTTTTGAGAAATGTCTGTCCATAGACTTTTCCCACTTTTTGATGGGTTGTTTGATTTTTTTCTTGTAAATTTGTTTAAGTTCTTTTTAGATTCTGGATATTAGCTGTTTGTCAGATGGGTGGATTGCAAAAATTTTCTCCCATTGTGTAGGTTGCCTGTTCACTCTGATGGTAGTTTCTTTTGCTGTGCAGAAGCTCTTTAGTTTAGATTCCATTTGTCAATTTTGGCTTTTGTTGCCATTGCTTTTGGTGTTTTAGTCATGAAGTCCTTGCCCATGCCTATGTCCTGAATGGTATTGCCTAGGTTTTCTTCTAGGGTTTTTATGGTTTTAGGTCTAACATTTAAGTCTTGAATCCATCTTGAATTAATTTTTGTATAAGGTGTAAGTAAAGGATCCAGTTTCTGCTTTCTACATATGACTAGCCAGTTTTCCCAGCACCATTTATGAAATAGGGAATCCTTTCCCCATTTCTTGTTTTTGTCAGGTTTGTCAAAGATCAGATGGTTGTAGATGTGTGGTATTATTTCTGAGGACTCTGTTCTGTTCTATTGCTCTATATCTCTGTTTTGGTACCAATACCATGCTGTTTTGGTTACTATAACCTTGTAGTATAGTTTGAAGTCAGATAGCGTGATGCCTCCAGCTTTGTTCTTTTGGCTTAGGATTGTCTTGGCAATGCGGGGTCTTTTTTGGTTCCATATGAACTTTAAAGAGAGGCTACATTTCTAACAAGCTCCCAGATGATGCTGATGCTGATGCTGATGCTGATGCTGATGCTGCTGATCCATGGATCACGCTTTAGTAGCAAGGTCCTAAATGATTTTTTCTCCCTGTAACTCGGGGAGAGCAAATTTAAATGGTTTCACTGGGCAGGCAAGCAACTGACTGTAAATGTGTAAAACTATCAGGGTTGGTTTGAATAGGGCGTGATAGAACTTACAGTCATTCACATACGCATTTTTAAAACATACTGGGCTGGCCAGATAGTCTATAAAGTGCTTCCACCTGTCACAACTGGTATGTAACTCTTTTGCTAATACAATTATTTTAAGATTTGCCAGTAAGTATTTATTTTCCCCATTGCCCACTTTATGGGTTTTTAGACTTCAACCACAATCTCTTTCACTCTTCCTCTCCCCGCTCTTAATTGGCACTGCTTGATGTTTCTTTGTAAGCATTTTTAAGGGCTATTATAATTTTTAAATGTGTGTTCTATATAAGCAACCAGGTCATAACTCTTCAAGGACAGAAATTGGGCCTTGTTTCTTTTGTTGCCCCTCAATAATGTTTACTTCTGTGTTCAGCTCACAGTGGGTACTTGGTCACTGATGGCTAATTGGCTCACTGTCAGAACCAGGACAGTACTTTAGAAGAGAACTGACTCCACTAGCGTAGCTGAGATTTGCAGATAAGGACCACATCCTATGTGATCAGCATACAGTTCTTCCTAGTTTGAAGAAGGCAAGCCAGTAGGTTTGTTTTGCTTTGTTTTGCTTTAAAGGAACATTGTATTTTTCCAATATTTAAACACAGGTCAGGCTTGCTCAACTGCTATTGTTTTGAATTTTGCAGGATGTGTTGTGTTTGCAGCTTCTGGATTTACTTGATCTGCTATTTTTGGTGTTCCTCATTAAATAGATTGTTGATATGTAAATATACAAGTTGCTATGCAAAATTGCCCTGATTTTTCTTGCGAACTTTCTTCCTGCATCTTGTGGAAAGGCAGCATTTTACTTCTTCATATTCAAGAATATTTTAAGTACTTGTAGCTAAATTGTGCTAAACCAATTGTCAAAACCTGGGAGTGTTCCATAAAATACAATTGATATAGATAAAGTCAACCATTTGTATGGTCTTCCTTTTATTCATATGTATGCAAATATATCTCTATGTGGCATAGATATATGCATATATTGTGTTATGGCTAAAGATTCAACTAGAGTTAGTAACTACACATAGGGAAAAACGATTAGCAAATTAATTAAGAACCTGTCTGTCATGCTATTGTAAAACGAAGTCATTTGTTAGCTTAAAGAGGACTCGTTCCCTCACTGAAAACTGTGGTTCTATAAAATATTTGTTGACCTTTGTTACAGCAGAGGCTTCTGTTCAAATAAACAAAAGGCTGTAGATGACTAGTTGACCAGAGAAGTGTAAATGTGAACTGAATTGCGTACCTTTTGATTATAATTGCCTACTTACTCATTTGTTCAACAAATATTGACTGATTAGAAAGCTTTCTATGTGCCAGACACAGTATTGGGCACAGGGTGAACAAGGGGCTATAGTACTGAACCAGATACTCATGGTCCTTGCCTTCTTAAACTTAAGTCATCAGGTGTGCATGTGTATTTTTATATTATAGTAATTAGAACACTTTTACATGTTTTCTTTATGTAATCAAAGAATTATAAAGTTGGAAGGTGCCTTGAAATGCTATTGAACATATTCCTTCATCCTTCAGGTAGCTGGAAGAAGTTGTTGGTTGCAGCAGACGCTGTTGTGGCCACACCCACATCTCCCGGGCCCTCACCATTTCTGTGTACACCCATCTGACAGCTTTTAACTGCAAGCACCTGCAACTCATTACCTGTGTGCTTTCTCTGGTCTCTGGAGCCTGTAGGACCTATGCTGGAGTTAATATACCTCCTCCCCTCAATGAAGCGGACTTCACCTAAATACCAGGGGGAATTGAGAGAGAAATACTCCCAGCTCCTGGTTCTCCTATTGGGATAGCTCTGAGGTGTTTATACTCTCTCGCAGAGTTCTCTAGTGGGATAGAATACCAGTTACTCAGTGGTAACCTGTTCAGTATTGTACCCTGTATGGGCTTCCTTCTTTAACCTGCCACATTTTCCTATTTTTCTACCAGTGCTTTCTGGGATCATCTGCCAAATACACCACTTGCACTTACATTCTTGTGTCAGTGTCAGCTTCTGGGAGGAATCCAACCTAAGTCATAGATCAATCTTGGCTGCCAAGAATACATGATGGAATTGTATATTCAAGGGCAAGACAAGGGCAAATTTATTTTGAAAATTATATATAATGTAAAATACATGGTTTTCATTCCTGGACAAAATATTAGGTCATTTATTTTCCTCAAGCATTTTGATGCAAATGATTAGGCAATTAAGTGCATTTGATGAAGTCCTTATATTTGAGAAAAAGTAAAATATTATTATATTCCAATTTTGATAATAGAACCCCACTTTTGGCCAGGTAATTTCACAGTTTTGCCTATTGGAGTTTTAATATTGTGAAAGTTTGTTTTAGGATCTGGCCACATCTTTTAATTGCTTCCCACCTCTTCTCCTCCCATAGCACAGTTCTTCCAAGGATAGTGATAGAGTATTGGGCTGGGTGGTTACAACATACCCTGAAGCTAACTTTCCCTTCTGTTTGTTTGATTTTCTGTTTTCATTTTGTTGCTGTTTTCTTTCATCCACAGCATGTGTCTGCTTTCCTTTGTCTTGAATGGAATCTTACCCCTAGTTTTATAGAGACGATCTCCAACATTTCCCTTTGCAGCCTCATAAACCCAGTGCATATATTTCTCTCTTCCCTTTATTGGTGGTGAGGAAGTCATTTGATTTTTATCTGACTTGGAGTATTTCAATCTATGAATAATGTAATATGAGAAACAAAAACAGACAAGCAACAAAACTGTTCAGCTTATGGAGGACTTACAACATGCACTTTTTATGTTTGTACATTTTATGTATATGTGCCAGAATTTATTTATCTTTCTCATTTTAACTGTATTCTTCCATTCAGTCACCTGCAGCTTTTAAGATTCTTTCATTTGCGAGCTTGAGGGTGGCCATGTCCAGGGAGTGAAGCTTGCCTTGGATAGAAGTACAGACGCGACTCCCTGATTAGAAAGGGGGGGCTTGCCTTCAGTTACCAAGACTTTTTGTTGCTAGAACTCCATATCTCCTGCCTCAGTTGCTGGTCCGGATACTTGAACTCATGCCTTTTCCTACAAAGGACTCGGTTCAGGATGTTTGCCTAGATGTTGGACTTTACATTTCTGTCTTGTTTTCATTTTCTATATCCAATGTATGTACCTAACTCACTGCCTGTTATGAATTCTTGCACATAGTAGGTATTGAATAGATATATCTTAAATATTGGATACATTGCCTGATTCTCACTTCCATGATCCTTTTATGGCTTCTAAGACCCAAGTCCTTGATTTCTGACTTCTAACTTTGTATTGAACTCACACTCCTGGTTAATTTCACAGGGCTAGTAAGCTCTCCTGCCTGGATCTTTCCCTTCACTTGTAGCTTTGCCTCAGTTTCTTGAAGTTCTACTTTCTTATTTTGTATAACAACTTGCTGACTTTCTGCAATGCTGACAATCCAGTGCAGATAGTATAACTAGAATGTTCACAATAAGGGAGGAAGTTAACAAATCTGAGATCCACAATCCTGTTTACACTTTTATTTTGAAGAACAATTATGTCTTTGCTTAAGTAAGACCCTATGTATTGAGTGCAGATGTCAGAGCAAGAAAGTGTTGACTAAGACTGGGTCCCTGCTGTGAAGTGCAAGATGCGTAAAATTCTAGCATATGTGCAGAAATTTAAACCCATCATTTACTGACAGGCTATAATTACTTGAATGAAGTCAGGAGACTATTTTAAACATGCAATTATGGTTAACAATAAAATTGTAAACAGGACCCTAATTAATGAATTTTCAAACTGTATTTCCCACCTCTGTGGATGCTATGAGCTATAAAAAGAGTGAGAAGAATAATTAATATTTATTAAGTACTTATATCGTGCTGGGCACTGTGTCAGACACTTTACATATACTGTCTCATTTAATCCTTATAACAGCACTTTGAGGTAAATACTATTATTCCCATTTTTGCAGAGGAAGAAACTGGGACTCACAGATGAAAAACATTACCCAAAGCCACATAGGTTAGCAAATGGTAGATCTGTGATTCAAAGATAGGTTAGGCTGACCCTGGAACCCAAGCTCTTTACCATTTTACTACATTGACTTAGACTATATAGTATATATGTAAAACCCACTTTTCAAGTTTGTCAGTCAGAATGTGCTAATAGAAAAGATGTAATACATTTAGATTAGAATAATTTGAAGAGGATCTATTCATAAAGAAACTATTTACAGAGGTGTGGGATACTAGGTATAGCATAGTAATAGCAAAAGTAGCTATTACTATTTCTAAGCTGAAGGGACAAGAAGAGGGAGTAGTTACTGGTACCAAGAAGGAGAGAGTCATGTCGGGGAGGCTGACTTGACAGGAGCAGTGTCTTTTGGATTACGGGCAGAGCCAGGCCAGAACAACTTTAGGATTAAATACCCTGACCTTATTTTCTCCCTCCCTCTGATCCCTTCCTGGGCTCACAATTGGCCAAGTCTATTCAGAAGCCGTAGAGAAAGAAGCCAACTTATAAGGTCCATATAGGTGAGCTTCTCAAGGCAGGAGCAAAGCAAAGGGTGGAGAGTGAAAATGGGCAAATGGAGGATATCCATCATACCATGCATTAATAAATATTCTCGACAGGGCGCGGTGGCTCACACCTGTAATCCCAGCACTTTGGGAGGCCGAGGTGGATGGATCATGAGGTCAGGAGATTGAGACCATCCTGGCTAACACGGTGAAACCCCATCTCTACTAAAAATACAAAAAATTAGCTGGGTGTGGTGGCAGGCGCCTGTGGTCCCAGCTACTTGGGAGGCTGAGGTAGGAGAATGGTGTGAACCCAGGAGGTGGAGCTCGCAGTGAGCCGAGATCACGCCACTGCACTCCAGCCTGGGCAACAGAGCAAGACTCCATCTCAAAAAAATAAATAAATAAATAAAAAATAAAAATAAATATTCTCATTTACCAATGTGCTCTGCATAAGTTCAAGTAGCTTTTCACAATTTTTAGCTGAGTGGAAAATATGAACCCTTCACAAAGTGTGACTTCTTTTCCTTTCTAAATGGTTATAGCAAAGTTAGCATTTAATGTCTCATGAGCCCCTGATAATGCAGTCAGTATTTTCTTTATTCTGTTGAATTTAAGTCAGAGTTAACTTGACATTTACAAGTCTTCTCAGGATGTTGGTTAAGTTATTTATAAATGTTTCTAAAGTTGTTCTATAACTTTTATTTTTATCTCCCACTCCTCAAGACTTACCCGTTTCTGTCAAAAATACCCCAAACTGGAAAACTGGGGTCCTCTTTGTCATATGCATCTTGTTATCTGTATTAGTCCATTTTCATACTGCTGTAAAGAACTGCCTTAGACTGGGTAATTTATAAAGGTAAGAGGTTTGAATCAAATTAGTTGACTCACAGTTCAGCATGGCTGGGGATGCCTCAGGAAACTTACAATCATGGTAGAAGAGGAAGCAAGACATCTTCTTCACAAGGCGGTAGGAAGGAGAAGTGCTGAGTGAAGGGGAAAGAGCCTCTTATAAAACAATCAGATCTTGTGAGAACTCACTGTCATGCGAACAGCATGGAGGAAACTGCCCCCAAGATTCAATTATCTCCACCTGGTCTCTCTGCTGACATGTGGGGATTATGGAGATTACAATTCAAGATGAGATTTGGGTGGGGACACAAAGCCTAACTGTGTCATCATCTAAAACCAAATCAGTCACTGATTATAGTTAATTCTTTCTGTAATTTCTGTTACAGCCCCAATTTCTCTCTCTACTACTGTAACAACCCAAATACGAACCTTTATCACTTCACACCTAGCTTTTAGTGGTTTCTTAATAGCCACATTAATCTTCATAGATGGTAATTTTGATCATGAAACTCTACTCTTAAAAATTTCAATGGATCCCCAATATATGAAAGAACAGGGCCACACTCCTTAGCATGACATTTAAACTCCTCCACAAATCAGTTGTCACCATTCTTTCGAAACTTGTCTTCCAACAGTTTTACCAGGCAACTCTAGTCCAGTGAAATCACTCAACTTCTTATGCCCTGAATTTGCAGTATACATTTCCCCTTCAATGTGTTGGCTCAAGTAGTTCCTTTTTGAAATGGTCTCTTTCTTTCTTCTTTGATTATCTAAATTCCATCCTTCATTTGGGGCTTAGTTCAGCTCCTGTTTCCTTCAAGACTGCCTGTACTCAGTCCTCTATGAGATCTTCTGCATGCCGGTAGCACTTACTATCTATTATTAGATATAGTAGTACTAGTACCTGTTTCCTAGGGTTGTAATAATAGTACATTTCTCATGGGTTTGTTGTGAGACTTACCTAAGTTAATATATGTAAATTTTTTGGACTAATTCCTGGTATATAGTAAAATCTCAATAAATTTTAGCTATCAAAATTGTTTACCATTATGATTTCAACTCATTTGGCACTGAGCATTGTACTTTGTATTGTTATTTTGATTTGCATGTATATAGAATATTTCACTAATTAGATTACCATCTCCTTGAGGGAAGGGTGTGTGTTTTTTAATTAATTGCTGTATTCTCAACAACTAGCATACAGCATGGCAGATGGTGGGTCTGAATAAATACTTATTATGTGATAAAGAATAGTGATGATGATGATGCCTGCTCCTTTATTTTCTGGTTTTGGAAAACGGCTGCAGTATATGTCAATTTATAAAATCATTGATTGCATTATGAAGCTGATAAGTACCTTAGAGATAATTTAGTTCTACACCATCATTTTCTAGATGGTACAACAGAGGCTCAAGGGGGAGGAAAGAACTTGTCCAGAGCCACAGAGTTGCCAGTTAATGACAGAGTCATTGTAAGAACTCAGAGTTGTTTAGTGAATTGAACAAATATTTATTGAGCACCCACTGTGTTTCAAGTACTATGCTAGGTGTTGGGTATACATCTATGACCAGGACAAAATCCTTGCCTTCCTGACACCATTTTTATTGATACATAATATATATATTGATGGGGTACATGTAACACTTTGTTACATGCATAGAATGTGTAATGATTAAGTCAGGGTATTTGGAGTATCTATCACCTCGAGTATTGACCATTTCTGTGTGTTGGGAATATTTTAAGTCCTCTCTTCCTGCTGTTTTGAAGTACACATATGTTGTTGTTAACTATAGTCACCCTCCTCTGCTATTGAACATTAGAACTTATTTCTTCTGTCTAGATGTATGTTTGTACCCATTATTAACCACACTCTCCTCATCCCCCTTCCACACCCTTCCAAACCTCTGGTATCTATCATTTTACTCTACCTCCATGAGATCGACTTTTTTAGCTCCCCCAAACAAGTGAGAACATACGAAGTTTGTCTTTTGCTCCTAGCTTATTTCACTTAATGTAATGATTTCCAGTTCCATCACTGTTGCTGCAAATGATGTGATTTCATTCTTTTTGTGGCTGCATAGTGTTCCATGGTATATATACCATATTTTCTTTATCCATTCATCCATTGATGGACACTTAGATTGATATGGGTCTTTACTAGTGTTAATACTGCAATAAACATGGGAGTGCAGGTATCCCTTTGACGTATTGATTTCTTTTCTGTTGGATAAATTCCCAGTAGTGAGATCACTGGATTATATAGTAGTTACATTTTTAGTGTTTTAAGAAATCTCCATACTGTTTTCCATAGTGGCTATCCTTATTTACATTCCCACCAAGACCATATAAGAGCTCCCTTATCAATGGGATTCAAGATGGTTCCTTAGGCCAGGCGTGGTGGCTCATTCCTGTAATTCCAGCACTTTGGGAGGCTGAGGTGGGAGGATTGCTTGAGTCCAGGAGTTTGAGGGCAGCCTGGGCAATATAGTGAGATCCCCATCTCACAATTTTTTTTTTTTTTTTTTAAATAGTTGGTCATGGTAGTATGTGCCTGTGGTCCCAGCTACTCAGTAGGTTGAGGTGGGGAGATTGCTTGAGTCTGGGAAGTGGAGGCTGCAGTGAGCCTTGATCATACCACTACACTCCATCCTGGATAACAGAGCAAGACCCTATCTCAAGAAAAAAGAAGATGGTTGACTAGAGGAATCTGGTATTCATCTCCTCCACAAAAAAGAACCAAAATAGTGAGTAGATAATCACACGTGAATAGGTCACTAAGAGAGAATGCAAAATTCAACACAGAAGGAAATTTTAGGAATTTCCTTCCTAAAGCAAGGAAGGAAAGGAAAGTGAGGCAACCTGCTTGGCTGGGATGGGCTAGAAACCTGGAGAGGCCACCCATTGTGGGAAAAGTATAAGTGAGTGACCTCTAGCAGTCTACATTCCCACTGTGGACTTCTGCAAACTTAGCCACAGGAGAGCCCCTCAACCCATATGGGTCCTGAGACTTACATAGGGATCTGTCTGGAGACTGTGTGATGGCATTACTCCAGAGCGGGAGCTCACACCAAGTCCCACACACCCACTGAGTCCTAAGCAACTACAGCAGGGTACCATTTTGAGAGCCCAGCCCCCACCAGACTGCACCCTGCCCTGTGACCCAACAGCCCTGTATCTTCACATCCCTGGAGCCCCAGTGAAATTTCCAACCTACAGCCAGGTGCTGCTGCTGGCTGCTGCTTCCGGAGTTCAAGCATAAGCCCTGCGCAGCAACCCAGCTACCCCAGTCTCAGGGCTGCCATGCATTTAAAAGCACACTAAGGAAAGGCCACCTGGTTTATAGCCACCCCTTGGGGCTGAATTGCATATTCCCCAGGCACTTGTTTATCGCTGCTGCTACTGAAAGCAACACAGACTTCCCCAGAAGTAGGACCACAGTTCAAACACTGATATCTCCACCAAAGCATTCCACCAGGAACCTGGGAATCATTCTACTCTTGCCTACCACACCTGGTTCCCACATACACCACTAAGGGGCACTACTGGCCTGGCTCCACCACTCCCCACACAGTGCCCAAGCCTGCCATCCAGGTCCTGGGAATTTCCCTGCCCTATCCACCATTGGCACCAGCAGCATACTCTTACCAAAGGCCTAAGGACAGGTGCACCAAAACTGAAGCTACCACCACAGCTGGAACCCACCCACATGTGCCACTTGCAGGCATAGGTACTGGACCACCACACATTCCACAGCAGCTACTGCCAACACCAGTGCACACTGCTTGGAAGCCAGAGGGTTATCCTGCCACTGCCATTGCCATTGGCTATGCCATTCCCACTGCTCAGTGACCCAAGGACTTGCCTGCTAACCTAGCCCACTGCTGGTACTCAAGCAACCTGCCTGGAGGCTCAAGAATTCACTCTCCTGGACCTTCTAACACTGATTCCAGTGTATGCCACCCTGGGTCACAAGACAGGCACACTTGGTCTGATGCTTTCACTACTGGAGCCCAAGGAGTGATTCACCTGACATCCCCATCCCCCACAAAATTTAACCACAGCCTCCACTAACAACTGCACCCTAAACCACTGAAGAAATTACATATACTACTGATGCTGCTTACAGTTGAAGAAATAATATGTAGACTACACTATTGCACACGCCCAGAATCAAAGGTAAATTGCCTCACTCAATCAACACCATAGATACATATTTATGAAAAAGTTCTCTCCTATGAAAGCAAATCCAAAAAGTTGGAACAGATAACTTATATCACATGTATAGATACCAATGAAAGAATACAAGAAACATGAAAATGAGAAGAAATAAGACACCTTCAAAGGAACACAACAATTATCCAGCAACATATGCCAATCAAATATAAATTTATGAAATTCTAAATAAGAATTTAAAATAATTCTATTAGGAAAGCTCAGTGAAGTACAAGAGAAACAAGAAAACACAAAGAAAGGAGAAATACAATTCAGGATATGAATGAGAAATTTACTGAAGAGATAGATATAAAAAGAACCAAATAAAAACTCTAGAATTAAATGATTGAATGAAATACAAAACACATTCAAAAGCTTCAACAATAGACTAGATCAAGCAGAATAAATAATTTCTAAACTTGAGGACAAATCTTTTGTAATAACCCAGTCAGACAAAAATAAAGAACATAAAAGAATATACAAATCCTATCTGGCATATAGCAAACCACAAAGCAACCAAATATTCAAATTTTCAGTGTCCCAGAAGGCAACAAGAAAAGGAAAGTGATAGAAAACTAATTTAACAAAACAATAGCTGAAAACTTCCCAAGTCTAGCAGAAGATTTAGACATCCAGATACTACAAACTCAGCAATACCCCAAAATATACAATTCAAAAAAGTTTTCTCCATGGTGCATTATAGTCAAACTGTCAAAAGTCAAAGACAAAGAGAATTTTAAAAGCAGGAAGAGAAAATTGTATAGTCATTGATAAGGGAACCCCAATCAGACTAACAGTGGATTTCTCAGTAGAATCCTTACAGACCAGGAGAGAATGGCATAATATATTCAAAATGTTCAAAGAAAAACAACCCTGCTAGTCAAAAATACTATGCCCACCACAGTTATCCTTTATAAATGAAGGAGACTTAAAATATTTCCCAGACAAGCAAAACCTGAGGGAATCGAACACTGCTAGACCAGTCCTACAAGAGATGCTTAAGGAAGTCCTACATGTGAAAGTAAAAGAATGATATCTACCATCATAAAAAAATGAAATTATCAAACACATTGGTAGGGCAAACACAGAAAGAAGGAAAAGAATCAAGTATTGGCTGGTCGCGGTGGCTCAAGCCTGTAATCCCAGCACTTTGGGAGGCCGAGACGGGTGGATCACGAGGTCAGGAGATAGAGACCATCCTGGCTAACATGGTGAAACCCCGTCTCTACTAAAAAAAAAAATACAAAAAACTAGCCGGGCGAGGTGGTGGGCGCCTGTAGTCCCAGCTACTCGGGAGGCTGAGGCAGGAGAATGGCGTGAACCTGGGGAGGCGGAGCTTGCAGTGAGCTGAGATCCGGCCACTGCACTCCAGCACGGGCGACAGAGCGAAACTCCGTCTCAAAAAAAAAAAAAAAAAAAAAAAAGATTCAGGTATTAACATTATAGAAAACCACCAAACCACAATGATAAACAATAAGATAGAAAGGAACAAGGAATATACAAACAACCAAGGATTTAGTAATAAAATGACAGAAATAAGCCCTCACATATCAATAATAACTTTGAAGGTAAATGGATTGACTTTTCCACCTAAAAGAGATAAACTGACTGAATAGATATTAATAAAAAAAATGAACCAACCATATCATACATGTAAGAACCTCATCTCACTTGTAAAGACACATATAGATGGAAAATAAAGGGATGGAAGCAGATAATCCATGTAAGTGGATACCAAAATGAGCAGGAATAGTTACACTTATATGAGATAAAGCAGACTTTAAGACAAAATAGTAAAAAGAAACCAGGTCCTTATATAATGATAAAGGTATCAATTCAGCAAAAGGATATAGCAATTCTAAACATATAGGCACCCAACACTGGAGCACCCAGATATAGGAAGCAAATAGTATTAGATCTAAAAGGAGAGAAAGATTCCAATACAGTGATAGTGGGGGACTTCAACATCTGACTCTCAACATTAGACAGATCATCTAGACAGAAAATTAACAGAAACATTGGATTTAACTGCACTTTGGAGAAATGAACCTAACAGACATGAACAGAACGCTTCATCCAGCCACGGAGAATGCACTTCCTTCTCATCAGAACATTTATGGAACATTGTCCAGGATGGAGCATAGTTTAGGATACAAAACAAGCATTAACAAATTAAAACGTATCAAAATCATATCAAGTATCCTGTGAGACTACAATGGAATAAAACTATATTTAATAAGAACAACTTTGGGAATTCTACAAATGCCTGGAAATTAAACAACAACGTGCTGTTGAATGACCATTGGGTGAAGGAAGAAATTAAAGAAAAACTCAAAAAATTTAGCAAATAAAAATCAAAACACAGCATACCCAAACCTGTGGGATACAGCAAAATTATGCTAAGAGGGGGGTTTATAGCAATGAACGCCTACATCCCAAAATTAAAAACATTTCGAGTAAACAATTTGACAGTGAACTTCAAGGAAATAGAACAGCAAAAACAAACCAAATGCCAAATTGGTAGAAGAAAAAAAATACTAAAGATTAGAGCAGAACAAAACAAAACAAAACAAAACAAAAACAGAGAATAAAAACAAATACAAAGGATCTATAAAATGAAGGTTAGTTTTTTGAAAAGATTAACAAAATTCGTAAAAAGATAGCTAATCAAGAAAAAAGAAGACCCAAATAAATCAGAAATGAAAAAAGAAACATTACAATTGGTACCACAGAAATACAAAAGATCATGAGAAAATTATGAACATAATATTTTAACAAACTGGAAAATGCACAGAAAATGGATAAATTCCTGAACAATTACAACCTACCAAGATTAAATCAGGAATAAATATAAGACCTGAAAAGATCAATAACCAGTAATGAGATTAAATCTGTAATAAAAGTCTCCCAATGAAGAAAATCCAGGACCAGAGGGCTTCACTGCTGAATTCTATCGAACTTAACAAAAGGGAACTAACTCTAATTCTCCTCAAGATATTTCAAGAATTTGAAGAGGAGTGAATTATTTCTAACTCACTTTACAAGGCCAGCATTATCCTGATATCAAAAGAAGACAAGGGTGCAACAACAACAAAATAATAAAACTACAAATATCCCTGATGAACATAGATACCAAAATCCTCAAGAACGCACTAGTCAACCTAATCCAACAGTATATAAAAAAGATAACACTCCATGATCAAGTGAGATTTATCCCAGGGTTGCAAGAAAGGTTTCACATATGCAATTCAATAAACATGATACATCACACAAAGAGAACGAAGGACAAAAAAACATGAAAAACTCAGTAGATGCAGAAAAAACATTTGATGAAATTCAACATACTTTCATGATAAAAACTCTTAACAAACAAGGCATAGACGTCAAAATAATAAAGGTCACATATGATAAGCATACAGCTGCCATCATAGTGAATGGAAAAAAGCTGAAACCCTTTCCTCTAAGGCAAGGATACCTCCTTTCACCACTCCTGTTCAACAGAATACTGGAAGCCGTGGCCCAAGGAATCAGTTAAGATAAATAAATAAAAGGCACCCAAATTGGAAAAGAGGAGGTCAAGTTTTCCCTTTTTGCAGATAACACAATCTTATATCTAGAAAAACCTAAAGACTCCACCAAAAAAGTCTTAAATCTGATAAATTCAGTGAAGTATGAGGATACAAAATCAACATAAAAAACCAGTAGTGTTTCCATATACCAATAATGAACTGGCTGAGAAAGAAATCAGGAAGACAATCCCATTTACAATATGTACAAAAAAAGAGAGAAATACCTAGGAATAAATTTACCAAAGAGGTGATTAACTTCTTTAAGGAAAACTATAAACTACTGATGAAAGAATTTAATAAGACATAAACAACTAGAAATACATCCCATGCTCATGAATTGGAAGAATTAACATTAAGATGACCATGTTAACCCAAATCTACAGATTCAATGCAATCTCCATCAAAATGCAAATAATCGTTTTTTCACAAAACTATAAAAGACAATCCTAAAATTCTTACTGAATCAAAACTGCCTAAATAGACAAAGCAATCTTGAGCAAGAAGACAAAGCTAGAGGCATCACAACACATAAATTCAAAATATTATTATAAGTCTATAGTAACCCAAAATGCATGATATTGTTATAAAAACAGACACATAGATCAATGGAATATAATAGAGAACCTAGAAATAAATTTATGTATGTGCAGCTGAATTGATTTTCAAAAAAGGTGTCAGGAACTTACATTGGGAAAAGAACACCCTCCAAAATAAATGGTGCTGGGAAAATTGGATACCCATACGTGGGAGAAATAAATTGGACCTCTCACCATATACAAAATCAACTGATGATAAATCAAATACTTAAATGTAAGACCCCAAACCATAAAAGTACTAGGAGAAACCATAAGGGAAACATTTTGGGACATTGGTCTAGGAAAGGATTTTATGGCTAGGACAGCAAAACACAGGTAACAAGACAAAAATAGACAAATGAGACTATATTAAACTAAAAAGCTTCTACACAGCAAAGGAAACAACAAATTGAAAAGACAGCCTGTAGAATGGAGAAAATATTTGCAGGCTATTCATCTGGCAAGGGACTTATATCCAGAATATACAAGGAACTCAAACAACTGAACAGTAAAGAAACATAGCCCCATTATAAAGTAGGCAAATAACATGAATAGGTATTTTTCAAAATAAGACACACAAATGGCTAACAAGTATATTAAAAATGCCCAACAATGCTAATCATCAGGGAAATACAAATAAAAAGCCCAATGCAATGAGATATCATCCTGCTGCAATTAGAATGGCTATAATTAAAAAGACAGAAAATAACCGATGCTGGCAAGGATGTGGAGAAAAGGAAACTCTTATAACACTGTTGGTGGGAATTTATATTAGTATAGCCACTGTGGAAAACAATATGGCGGTTTCTCGAAAAACAAAAAATAGAACACTATTATACTCCAGCAATCTTACTATCGGATATTTATCCAAAGTGAAATAAATCAGTATATCAAAAAGATATCTGTACCTCCATGCTTATTGCAGGACTATTCATAATAGCCAAGATCTGGAATCAACCTAAGTGTTCATCAATGGATGAATGGATAAAAGAAATGTGGTATATATACACAATGGATGTATCAGTCTGTTTCCACACTGCTGAAAAAGACATACCAGAGACTTGGAAATTTACCAAAAAGAAAAAGAGATGTAATATATTTACAGTTCCACATGGCTGGAGAAACCTCACAATCAAGGCAGAAGGTGAAAGGCCTGTCTCACATGGTGGCAGACAAGAGAAGAGAGCTTGTGCATGGAAACTCCCCTTTTTAAAAACGGTCAGTTTTTGTTAGCCCGACTCACCACCACAAGAGCAGCATGGGAAAGACCCGTCCCCATGATCCAACCACCTTCCACCATGTCCCTTCCATGTCACATGGGAACTGTGGGAGTTACAATTCAAGATGAAATTTGGGTGGGGACACAGCCAGACCACATCATTCCACACCAGTCCCCTCCCAAATCTCATGTCCTCACATTTCAAAACCAATCATGCCTTCCCAACAGTCCCCCAAAGTCTTAACTCATTTCAGCATTAACTCAAAAGTCCACAGTATAAAGTCTCATCTGAGACAAAGTAAGTCCCTTCTGCCTATGCACCTGTAAAATCAAAAGGAAGTTAGTTACTTCCTAGACACAATGGGGGTACAGGCATTGGGTAAATGTAGCTGTTCCAAATGGGAGGAATTGGCCAAAACAAAGGAGCCATAGGCCCAATGCAAGTCCAAAATCCAGCAGGGCGTCAAATCTTAAAGCTCCAAAATGATCCCCTTTGACTTCATGTCTCAAATCTAGGTCATGCAATGCAAGAGGTGGGCTCCCACAGCCTTGGGCAGCTCTGCCCCTGTGGCTTTGCAGGGTATAGCCCCTGTCCTGGCTGCTTTCATGGGCTGGCATTGAATATCTGTGGCTTTTCCAGGTGCATGGTGCAAGCTATTGGTGGATCTACCATTCTGGGGTCTGGAAGACAGCGGCCCTTTTCTCATAGCTCCACAAAGTGATGCCACAGTAGGGACTCTGTGTGGGGGCTCCAACCCCACATTTCCCTTCTACACTGCCCTTGCAGTGGTTCTCCATGAGAGCACCACACTTGCAGCAAACTTCTACCTGGGCATCCAGGCATTTCCATACATCTTCTGAAATCTGGGCAGAGGTTCCCAAACCCCAATTCTTGACTTTTGTTTACTGGCAGTCTCAACACTACATGGAAGCTGTCAAAACTTGAGGCTTGAACCCTCTGAAGCCACGACTTGAGCTCTACATTAGCCCCTTTCAGCCATGGTTGGAGAGGCTGGGACGCAGGGCACCAAGCCTCTAGGCTGCACACAGCATGGGGACCCTAGGCCTGGCCCAAGAAACCACTTTTTCCTCCTAGGCCTCCAGGCCTGTGATGGGAGGGGCTGTTGTGAAGACCTCTGACATACCCTGGAGACATTTTCCCCATTGTCTTGGGGATTTACATTCAGTTCCTCATTACTTATGCAAATTTCTGCAGCCAGCTTGAGTTTCTCCTCAAAAAATGGAATTTTCTTTTCTATTACGTTGCCAGGCTGCAAATTTTCTGAACTTTTATACTCTGCTTCCCTTATAAAACTGAATGCCTTTAACAGCACCCAAGTCACATCTTGAATGCTTTGCTGCTTAGGATTTTCTTCTGCCAGATACCCTAAATTATCTCCCTCAAGTTCAAAGTTCCACAAATCTCTAAGGCAGGGGCAAAATGCCACCAGTCTCTTTGCTAAAACATAACAAGAGTCACCTTTGCTCCAGTTCCCAACAAGTTCTTCATTTCTATCTGAGGCCACCTCAGCCTGGACTTTATTGTCCATATCACTGTCAGCATTTTGGTCAAAGCCATTCAACAAGTCTCTAGGAAGTGCCAAACTTTCCCCCACTTTCCTGTCTTCTTCTGAGTCCTTCAAATTGTTCCAACCCTTCCCTGTTACCCAGTTCCAAAGTCGCTTCCACATTTTTGAGTATCTTTTCAGCAATGCCCCACTCTACTGGTACCAATTTACTGTATTAGTCTGTTTCCACGCTGCTGATAAAGACATACCTGAGACTGGGAAATTTACAAAAGAAAGTGGTTTAATGGGCTTACAGTTCCACATGGCTGGGGGAGCCTCACAATCATGGTGGAAGGTAAAAGGCACATCTCACATGGTGGCAGACAAGGGAATAGAGTGTGTGCAGGGAAACTCCCCCTTTTTAAAACCATCAGGTCTCATGAGATCTACTCACCACCACAAGAATATCACGGGAAAGATGCACACCCATGATCCAACCACTTCCCACCAGGTCCCTTCCATGACATGTGGGAATTGTGGGAGTTACAATTCAAGATGAGATTTGGGTGGGGACACAGCCAAACCACATCAATGGAATACTATTTGGCCATTAAAAAGAATGAAATAATGCCATTTCCAGCAACACAGATAAAACTGGAGGTCATTATGTTACATGAAGTAAGCCAGGCACAGGAAGACAAGTATTGCATGTTCTCACTCATATGTGGTAGCTAAAATTGTTGCTCAAATGGAGGTAGAGAGTAGGATGATAAAAACTAGAAGCTGGGAAGGATGTGCGTATATTTGGTGGGAATGAGAAGAGGTTGGTTAATGGGTACAAACAAACAGATAGAAGGAATAAGTTCTAATGTTTGATAGCAGAGCAGGGTGACTATAGTTAACAGTATACTATATATTTCAAAATAGCTAGCAAAGAGGACTTGAAACATTTCCAACACATAGAAATGATCAATACTTGAGGTGATGGATACCCTAAATGCCCTGACTGGATCACTACATATTCTATGCATGTAACAAAATATAAAATGTACCCCATATGTAAAAATATTATGTGTCAATGAAAGTAATTACTCTTTCTCTGCATTCTTACAGACATCTTTTTTTTGGTCTTTTTAATAGCCATTCTTACTGGTGTAAGATGATATCTCATTTTAGTTTTGATTTGCATTTCCCCGATGATTAGCCATGTTCAGCTTTTTTTTTTTTTTTTTTTTTTTTTTTTTTTTTTGAGACAGGATCTCATTCTGTTGCTCAGGTTGGAGTGCGGTGGCATGATCATGGCTCACTGCAGGTTTTATCTCTTTGGCTCAGGTGATCCTCCCACATCAGCCTCTTGAGTAGCTGGGACTACAGGCACATGCCACCACACTGGGCTAATTTTTTTAACTTTTATTGTAAATTCATGTGTAAAAGCGCAGGCTTGTTATATATGTAAACTTGTGTTACGGGGTTTTTTTGTACAGATTATTTCATCACCCAGGTATTAACCCTGGTGCCCATTGGTTATGCTTCCTGATCCTCTCCTTCCTCTCACCCTTCACCCTCAGATAGGCCCCAGTGTCTGTTGTTTCCCTCTATGTGTCCATGTGTTTTCATCATTTAGCTCCCGCTTATCAGTGAGAACATACGGTATTTAGTTTTCTGTTCCTGAATTAGTGTGCTAAGGATAATGGCCTCTACCTCTATCCATGTTCCTGAAAAAGATATAATCTCAGTCTTTTTTATGGCTGCATAGTATTCCATGGTGTAAATGTACCACATTTTCTTTATCCAGTCTATCATTGGTGGGCATTTAGGTTGATTCCATGTCTTTGCTATTGAGAATAGTGCTACAACAAACATGCACGCATGTGTCTTTATGATAGAATAATTTGCATTCCTTTGGTTTATACCCAGGAATGGGATTGCTGGGTCAAATAGTAGTTCTGTTTTTAGGGCTTTGGGGAATTGCCACACTGTCTTCCACAATGGTGGAACCAATTTACACTCCCACCAACAGTGTACAAGCATTCCTTTTTCTCTGCAACCTTGACAGCATCTGTTATTTTTTGACTTCTTAGAAATATCCATTCTGACTGGTGTGAGATGGTATCTTGTTGTGGTTTTGATGTGCATTTCTCTGATGATCAGTGATATTGAACTTTTTTCATATGCTTGTTGGTTGCATGTATATCTTCTTTTGAAAACTGTCTATGTCCTTTGCCCATTTTTTAATGGGGTTGGTTGTTTTTTTCTTGTAAATTTGTTTAAGTTCCTTATAGATGCTGGATATTAGACCTCTGTCAGAATCGTAGTTTGCAAAAATTGTTTCCCTTTCTGTAGGTTGTCTGTTCACCCTGTTGATAGTTTCTTTTGCTGTGCAGAAGCTCTAAAGTTTAATTAGATCCCATTTAACAACTTTGGCTTTTGTTCCAATTGCTTTTGGCAACTTTGCCATGACATCTTTGCCTATTCCTATGCCCATAATGTCATTGCCTATGTTGTCTTCCAGAGTTTTTATAGTTTTGGGTTTTAAATTTAAGACTGTAATTCATCTTGAGTTGATTTTTGTATATTGTGTAAGGAAGGGGTCCGGTTTCAATCTTCTGCATATGGCTAGCCAGTTATCCCAGCACCATTTGTGGAATTGGGAGTTCTTTCCCCATTGCTTGTTTTTATCAGCTTTGTCAAAGATCAAATGGTTGTAGGTGTGTGCCCTTATGTCTGGGCTCTTTATTCTGTTCCATGGGTCTATGTGCCTTTGTACCGGCACCATGTTGTTTTGGTTACTGTAGCCTTGTACTGCCATTTGAAGTTTGGTAGTCTGATCCCTCCAGATTTGTTCTTTTTGCTTAGAATTGCCATGGCTAGTCTGGCTCTTTTTTGGTTCCATATGAGTTTTAAAATGTTTTTTATAGTTCTGTGAAGAATGTTACTGGTAGTTTGATAGAGATAGCATTGTATCTATAAATTGCTTTAGGTGGTATGGCCATTATAATGATATTGATTCTTCCTATCCATGAGCATGGAATGTTTTTCCATTTGTTTGTGTCATGTCTGATTTCTTTGAGCAGTGTTTTGTTATTCTTATTATAGAGATCTTTCACCCCACTGCTTAGCTGTATTCCTATGCATTTTATTCTTTTTTGTGGCAATTGTGAATGGAAGTTCATTCCTGATTTGGCTCTCAGCTTGACTACTGTTGTTGTATAAGAATGCCAGTTATTTTTGTACATTGATTTTTGTCTCCTGAGACTTTGCTAAAGTTATCAGCTGAAGTAGCTTATGGGATGAGACTACAGGGTGTTCTAGATATAGAATCATGTTGTCTACAAACAGGGATGGTATGAATTCCTCTCTTCCTATATAGATGCCCTTTATTTCTTTCTCTTGCTTGATTGCTTTGACCAGGACTTGCAATACACTGTTGAATAGGGATGTTGAGAGAGGGCATCCTTATCTTGTGCCAGTTTTCAAGGGGAATGCTTCTAGCTTTTGCCCATTTAGTATGGTGTTGGCTGTGGGTTTGCCATAGATAGCTCTTATTATTTTGAGGTATGTTCTTTCAATCCCTAGTTTAAGAATTTCCAGCCGGGCGCAGTGGCTCACACCCATAATCTCAGCACTTTGGGAGGCCAAGGTGGGTGAATTGCCTGAGGTCAGGAGTTCAAGATCAGCCTGGCCAACACAGTGAAACCCCGTCTTTACTAAAAATACAAAAAATTAGCTGGGTGTGGTGACGGGCACCTGTAATCCCAGCTACTTGGGAGGCTGAGGCAGGAGAATCGCTTGAACTTGGGAGCAGAGGTTGCAGTGAGCCAAGATCGTGCCACTGTACTCCAGCCTGGGTAACAGAGTGATACTCCATCTCAAAAAAAAAAAAAAAAAAAAAAAAAGAATTTTCAACATGAAAATGTGCTAAATTTTACTGAAAGCCTTTTCTGCATCTATTGAGATAATAAAGTGAGTTTTGTCTTTAGTTCTGTTTATGTGATGAGTCATATTTATTGAATTGTGTATGTTGAACCAACCTTTTATCACAGGGATAAAATCTGCTTGATTATGCATACTGGGCCAATATTTTTATTTATTTTTTATTTTTTATTTTTTGAGATGGAGTCTTGCTCTGTCACCCAGGCTGGAGTGCAGTGGCCAGATCTTAGCTCACTGCAAGCTCCTCCTCCCGGGTTCACGCCATTCTCCTGCCTCAGCCTTCCAAGTAGCTGGGACTACAGGCACCCGCCACCTCGCCCGGCTAGGTTTTTTTTTTGTATTTTTTAGTAGAGAAGGGGTTTCACCGTGTTAGCCAGGATGGTCTCGATCTCCTGACCTCGTGCGTGATCCGCCCGCCTCGGCCTCCCAAAGTGCTGGGATTACAGGCTTGAGCCACCGCGCCTAGCCTATTTTTATTTTTTGTAGAGATGAGGTCCCACTATGTTGTCCAGGATGGTCTCGAGCATTTTTAAACATACCTTTTGACCATTTGTATGTCTTTCTTAAATTAATTTTTATTTTTAATTTTTGTGGGTACATAGTTGGTATATATACTTGTGGGTTGGCTGAGATATTTTGATACAGGCATGAAATGTGTAATATAATAATCACATCAGTGTAAATGGGGTATCCATCACATCAACCATTTATCCTTTGTGTTAAAATCTAATTATACTCGTTTACTTTTTTTTTCTTTGAGATGGAATCTCCCTCTGTCACCCAGGCTTGAGTGCAGTGGTGTGGGGTCTCGGTTCACTGCAACCTCTGCCTCCTGGGTTCAAGTGATTCTCCTGCCTCAGCCTCCAGAGTAGCTGGGACTACAGGCACACAGCAGCATGCCTGGTTAATTTTTTGTATTTTTAGTAGAGATGGGGTTCCACCATGTTGACCAGGCTGGTCTCAAACTCCTGACCTCAGGTGATGTGCCCACCTCAGCCTCCCAAAGTGTTGGGATTACAGGAGTGAGTCACTGCACCTGGCCAATTATATTCTTTTACTTATTTTTAAATGTACAATTAAATTATTTTTTACTGTAGTCACCTTGTTGTGCTAGCAAATACTAGGTCTTATTTAGTCTTTCCAACAATTTTTCTTTATACTCATTAACAGTCCCCACTTCCCTTCCCAGCCTCTGGTTACCATTCTTCTAGTCTCTATTTCCATAAGTTCAATTGTTTTTATTTTTAGATCCCACAAATAAGTGAGAACACGCAATATTTGTCATTCTATTCCAGGCTTATTTCACTTAGCATAATGACCTCCAATTCTACCTGTGTTGTTGCAAGTGACAGAATCTCATTCCCTTTTTGTGGCTGAATAGTACTCCATTGTGTATATGTACCACATTTTCTTTATCCATTCATCTGTTGATGGATGCTTAGGTTGTTTCCAAATATTAGCTATTGTAAATTGTGCTGCAGTAAACATGGCAGTGCAAATATCTCTTCAATATACTGATTTCCTTTCTTTTGGGTATATACCTAGGAGTGAGATTGCTGGATTTTATGGTAGCTCTACTTTTAGTTTTTTGAGAAACCTCCAAACTATTCTCCATAATGGTTTTACTAATTTACATTCCCACCAACAGGGTGCAAGGGTTTCCTTTTTTCCACATCGTCAATGGCATTTGTTATTTCCTGTCCTTTGGATATCAACCATTTTAACTAGGGTGAGATGATATCTCGTTGTAGTTTTGATTTGCATTTCTCTGATGATCTTTGATGCTGAGCACCTTTTCATATACCTGTTTTTCGTTTGTATGTCTTCTTTTCAGAAACATCTATTCAGATATTTAGCCCATTTTTAGTTTTTAAAATTATTTCAATAGATTTTGGGGAACAGGTGGTGTTTGGTTATATGGATAAGTTATGTAGTGGTGATTTCTGATATTTTGGTGTACCCATCACCTCAGCAGTGTACACTGTACCCAGTGTATAGTCTTTTATCTCTCATCCCTCTCCCATCCTCCCCTGCACTGAGTCCCCAAAGTCCACTGTATCATTCTTATGCCTTTGTATCCTCATAGCTTAGTGCCCCGTTATGAGTGAGAACATACAATGTTTGATTTTCCATTCCTGAGTGACTTCACTTAAAATAATGATCTCCAACTCCACCCCGGTTGCTGCATCCATTATTTTGTACATTTTTCTGGCTGAGTAGTATCCCACAGTGTTTGTGTGTGTGTGTATATATATATATATGTACATATATATATGTGTGTGTGTGTATACATAATGTAGATATGTAGATATATATGTGTGTGTGTATATATATATATAAAATTGCCTTTATTCCCACATTGGTGGATGGACATTTAGGCTGGTTCCATATATATATATTTTGTTTTTGAGACAGAGTTTCACTCTTGTTGCCCAGGTTGGAGTGCAATGGTGTAATCTCGGCTCACCGCATCCTCTGCCTCCTGGGTTCAAACAGTTCTCCTGCCTCAGCCTCCCAAGTGACTGGGATTACAGGCATGAACCACCATACCTGGCTAATTTTGTATTTTTAGTAGAGATGGGGTTTCTCCATGTTGGTCAGGCTGGTCTCGAACTCCTGACCTCAGGTGATACACCCGCCTTGGCCTCCCAAAGTACTGGGATTACAGGCGTGAGCCACTGTGCTGGGTTGGTTCCATATTTTTGCAATTGTGAATTTTGCTGCTATAAACATGCATGTGCAAGTGTCTTTTTCTTATGATGACTTATTTTCCTCTGGGTAGATACCCAGTAGTGGGATTGCTGGATCAAATGGTACTCCAACTTTTAGTTCTTTAAGGAATCTCCATACTGAGGCCGGGTGCGGTGGCTCACGCCTGTAATCCCAGCACTTTGGGAGGCAGAGGCAGGCGGATCACGAGGTCAAGAGATTGAGACCATCCTGGCTAACATGGTGAAACCTGTCTCTACTAAAAAAAATACAAAAATTAGCCAGGTGTGGTGGCACATGCCTGTAGTCCCAACTACTCAGGAGGCTGAGGCAGGAGAATTGCTGGAATCTGGGAGGCAGATGTTACAGTGAGCTGAGATTGTGCCACTCTACTCTAGCCTGGTGAAAGAGAGAGACTGACTCCATCTCAAAACAAAACAAAACAAAAACAAACAATAACAACAACAAAAACACTTTGTAACAAACCTGCACATTGTGCACATGTACCCTAGAACTTAAAGTATAATAATAATAATAATAAAGGAATCTCCATATGTTTTCCATAGTGGTTATACTGGTTTACATTCTCACCAGCAGCATAAAAGTGTTCCCTTTTCACCACATCCACACCAACATCTGTGATATTTTTATTTTTAAATTATGGTCATTCTTGCAGGAGTAAGATGCTATCAAATTGTGGTTTTGATTTGCATTTCCCTGATAATTATTGATGTTGAGCATTTTTCCATATGCTTGTTGGCCATTTATATATGTTCTTTTGATAATTATCTTTTTATGTATTTCCTTAGCCAACTTTTTGATAAGATTATTTTTTTCTTGCTGATTTGTTTGGGTTCCTTGTAAATTCTGGATACTAGTCCTTTGTCAGATGCATAGTTTACAAAAATTTTCTCCCACTCTATGGGTTGTCTGTTTACTCTGCTAATTATTTCTTTTGCTGTGCAGAAGCTTTTTAGTTTATGTCCCATCAGTTATCTTTGTTTTTGTTCCATTTGCTTTTAGATTCTTGGTCATGAACTCTTTGCCTAAGCCAATGTCTAGAAGAGTTTTCCTGATGTTATCTTCTAGAATTTTTTTATGGTTTCAGGTCTTAAATTTAAGTATTTGATCCATCTTGAGTTGATTTTGTATAAGGTGAGAGATGAGGATCCAGTTTCATTCTTCTCTTCTGCCTGCTTTCACCATGTGACATATCTGCTACCTTTTCACCTTCTGCCATGATTGAAAGCTCCCTGAGGCCTCCCCAGGGATGTTTCTATCCCAGAGAACCAATAGGATAAATATATACATAAATAAAATAAAGATTTGGTTCATGTGATTATGGAGGCTGACAAACCCCAAGATCTGCAGCTGGCACGCTGGATGCCCAAGAGAACCAATGATGTAAATTCTAGTATGAAAGCCAGGAGGCTGGAGACCCAGGAAGAGATAATGTTTCAGTTTCAGTCAGAAGGCTGGAAAAAACTAATGTCCCACATTAAAGGCAGTCAGACAGGAGGAAGAGGAATCCTCTCTTACTCACAGAAGGATCAGCCTTTTTGTTCTAGTCAGGCTTGGATATGGTCACCCACATTGGGGAGGGCCATCTGCTTTACTTAATCTACCAATTCCCATGTTAATCTCATCCAGAAACACCTTCAGACATACCCAGAGTAATGCTTGACCAAATATCTGGGTACGTCATGTTCTAATCAGATGGAAACAAAATTAACCATTGCAGGGACTGTTTTTATTAGTTAAACCTTTGCTTATCCCTTTGTGCTGTTGTGAAATCATATCTTTATCCTGAAACTGAAGTGTAATTGTAGCATTGAGGTGCTGTAGACTTCCAGTGTCTGGAACTTTCTAGGTCTGTGTGTAGCATACCCCAAGCCACATTCTATGCCCTGGGAAACCTCACTGTATCCTATATTCTAAAGCGGTTTTAGATCTTTAGTTTTATGAAAATAATTTTATACCAATCATTTTGCCAATTAAAGCAATTCTTTAAAAAAAGAAGCGTGTTGACAAATACATGCACATTGAAACATTTTTGAAATGCAATAGAACAACTGGCTTCAAAAAACAAGGATTTTAGAAATCTTCATTTCCTTATTATGTTTGCTTAAAGGGAGGTATAGCTTGAGGTGCTTGCTCATTCACCTTGATCAATGAGGATTTCTGCTTGTTAGGTAAGGGAAATTATTAATTGTCTTTATTTTCTTATGTGATGCTATGTCAAAGCAGAGTGAGGTTGAGAGCCAAACTCTCTAGGGTCATTTGTCCTTTTAATTCCTCCCCCACCAAATCCTTTTATTAACTCTGGTTCTGAACCTATTCTGTTTCCCAGAAGATGTGAAGATGTGCAGGTAGGATAAATGAGAAATATACTAGGCAAAGGTCAATGTGGGTGGAGGGGATGGGAGTCCTGCTCAGAAATGCTCCGCTTAGTCTCCTCTGGAGTATGGCAGATGGGGAGGGGCACCATTGTTGTTGAGGTGCAGTCAGAGATCCAGAGCTGTATGGGGAGCAGGAGGAGGCAGGGTTAATACCAGAAAAGATAATTAGTCACAGCCTGTGATCTTCCAACCTCACAATCCCCTGTAGCTTGCTTCTCACATATTAAGTGTGTATCTGTGGTGTATGGGTGACTGGGGATAGAGTGAAAGAGGCCTCACACAATGCAATGTGTTTGGCCCTAGCAGGCCAACAGGGTAGCTCTTTGGAGGTTTTGTTAAAAATCAGGGAAGGGGAGAGAAGATGTTTGCAGAATGGCAAGTAGAGATAGTAAGCCCTGTCAGGGAAGCCAAAGTCAGAACAAAGGGGAGACCTTGAACTCTCAGAAATGCTCTGGGTGCATCTCATTTGACACAACGAACCATCCCCTTAAAAGGCTTGTGCCCATCTCTTGCTCCCTTGCCTTCAGTTTAAAGGCAATTTGGTTGGCTTGTTATACACTGGAAGCCCATAAGGCCAGGGAAGACAAGAATAATACTGGAAGGGTCAGCACAGCAGATCCTACAAAGTGGAGTCGTTTGAATAACAAAAAGCAAAGAAAACAATAGGAGACCAAACCAAGGAATGGAACAGAACAGAAGAGCCCTGTAACATCGGAAGAGAGATGCAGGAAACGGCATATAAAGCAACTGTGGTTTCTCTAAAAGGGGGCTTTTGCTTTATTTTTCATCTCTCAAAAGGTGTCAACTTAAGAAAACCTCACAGCTCCTGTGGGCTTCTTGCTCTCAAAGGGAAATGAATTATTTAGAAGTGTGATGAATAGTTCATCAAACCTTCCTCCAGCAGGGTTGCTGCTTAGGCTCAGAATAATTGGCCAGGAGCAGAAGCAGGGCAGGCCCTTTCCTCAGTGGTTCTTTCTTCCCCTCTGGAGGGGGCCCTGAGTTGGGAGGGTGAGGATGACTGCCTGGGGTGGATCTTTCATCCCAGAAGAGAGGAACAGAGGCAGACACGAAAACCGCGGTAATTCCCAGGACAGGCCTGCAGGAGGAGCCAGCGTCCTTCCTTCAGTGGAACAAGCTATCTTTGGAAGGGAGGGCTCTTACCTGGGAAGGCTCCAAGGAGCCTCAGATTCCGCCCTAAATCCCAATCTCCCATCCGGTGGAGCAGGCAGCAGGTGCTCCCAGGCCATTTCGTCGTCTGCTTTCACCATTGCAGACCCTGGGGGTTGGGGGTCTGTACAAGAGTGTGTAGCAGAAGGAAAAGTGTGATGCAACATGCAGCGACAAAGCTATGCTTCCAAGCCAGTCTCTGAACAGCCTTGCTTTCCCCTACAATGTTCCCCTTCTCTTTCACCCCTTCCTCTCACACATACCACCCACCCATTTAGGTCCACACCCCTACACATTTAGTGGAAATGGTCAAAGGTTTAGGCCCAGCCTTATGAAAACAGATTCCAGACTGAAGAGGCTGTATCTTTTTAAAGGCAAAGAACACATATGATTAGAATTTGTAAAATCACTGACAATTGGAGGAAGACAGACAAAAACTATTCCTGGCCTCAGCCTGATCAGTAGATGAAGTGAGAGGCAATATATATAGCGCCTCTCTTTAATCTGTCAAATATGGGCAAAATCAGGGCTTTGCTCCTAAGCTATTTGACTTTAGACCAGGGGCTCCCAACCTCCGGGTTGCAACTGTACTGGTCCAGACTGTGGCCTGTTAGGAACCAGGCTGCACAGCAGGAGGTGAGCTGTGGGCCAGTGAGTATTACCACCTGAGCTCTGTCTCCTGTCAGATCAGCTGTGGCATTAGATTCTCTTAGGACCAGGAGCTCAAACCCTATTGTGAACTGCGCAAGCGAGAGATCTAGGTTGTGTGCTCCTTATGAGAATCGAACTAATGCCTGATGATCTGAGGAGGAACAGTTTCATCCCAAAACCACCTCCCCATCCCCACTGCTGTCCATGGAAAAACTGCCTTCTGGTATCAAAAAAGTTGGGGACTGCTGCTTTAGACCCTTCACATAACCTCTCTGAGCCTCAGTTTCCCTGTCTGTAAATTGGAAATGGTAATATACATTTCACAAGGATATTGAGAGGATTAAATGAGCTAACTTTTGTAAACTTCTTGGTCTATAGTAAACATTTGATAAATGCCAGCTATTACTCTTGCTTTTTATCTTATCATCATAATTCCACATTTGTCATAGATTATATGGGGAACTGGGCAGAAGAATTTGAATGGGTCTGGGAAAATCAACTCCTTACTGTTAGAGAAAACATTCATATTCCCATCCTATTTCTTCTAGCAATGGACAGCTCTTCTCATCAAATTGCTGTTGCTGTGCTAATGATAGTGAATTCTCTCTCCCTCTGTCCTTCTTCCCTTCCTCTGCTTCTCTCTCTCCCTCAGCTTCTTCTTCCC
>NC_045445.1:25551539-25589286 GCF_002776525.5 Piliocolobus tephrosceles
GCTTCTTCTTCCCTT
Organism: Piliocolobus tephrosceles; assembly: GCF_002776525.5. Taxonomy (NCBI): domain Eukaryota; kingdom Metazoa; phylum Chordata; class Mammalia; order Primates; family Cercopithecidae; genus Piliocolobus; species Piliocolobus tephrosceles. Next base: position 25,551,555 of record NC_045445.1, read on the forward strand.
CCTCTGCTTCTCTCTCTCCCTCAGCTTCTTCTCCCTTCCTCTGCTTCTCTCTCTCCCTCTCCTTCTTCCACCTCCTTCTTTCCCTTCTGCCTCTTGTATTCTGGGGAAATTTTTCTGAGATGTTGTGAAATGTCTGCTTTTTAGTAACAAGTTCTATTATTAAAGGATTCGTGTTATATTACCAAGTCCGTTTGGCTACAACTTCATTGCCTACCATTCCAAACCTAACTCTACTTCACACAAAGAAGAGTAATTTAACTACACACATGCACAAATAAATGTCCCATTGGACTTCTGTTCTTCTAAAAGATTTAGAAAATTATTTAGTACAGTTACTTCTAATATGCACCCATCAGCTCTGACATGGTTCTGTGAAAAACAGTTGTGGTCATTTCACTCAAAGTAATGGATTAAGAATAAATCTGACTAGGCCTGCCTAGCAAAGTTAACATTGAATCAGCATAGTCCTTTTATCATTGTTTGTAATTACCTCTTTTGACGGAGAAAATGTTCTGAGTAGGAGCAAGTTAAGTCTCCCAATGAATGTGAAAAGTTGCAAATTTGGGGCCTCCATGTGTAGGAAGCTCATAAGCTTAGTTGCAAAAAAGCTCCTGGCAATTGCTGCTGGGTGTTTTCCAGTCAGTGCCACAATGTTCTCTGTGGCTGAGGAGCAGTAAGCTTGTGTCAGCTAAAGAACCTGGGATAAATGCAAATCATCCTCAAACTTTTGCATATGAGAAGCAAGTGACCAGGAGACTTCCAAATGCCCACTAATAGGTTATGGCTGTATGTTGATTCATACGTCCACCCAATGTTTACACCTAGCATCTATAGAATTCTAGGCAATTGAACTACAGAAAGGACTAACACACGGTTTCTGCCCTCAGGGAGCTTACAGTGTAGTCATGGAAACAGGCACACTTAATGAGTCTAAATTTAGAGACAAATACTGGGTATGTCTGGCAAACTGCTGTGGTGAGTTCTCTATGCCATCTGTTTTTAATTATCTGACCAAATTCACGTGGTAGAAGGATTTGATTTGCTCTCCATAACCATTCAAGTCGGAGCAAAGAATTAAGAATAAAAATAATTTGGCTTTTTGAATTCTGCCTTTGTACCAGGCACTTAACACATATTGTCTCATTTAATCCTTACAGCAACTGTAATAGTCTGCTCAGGCTGACATAACAAAATACTATTGACTGGGTGGCTTAAACAACTGAAATTTATTTTCTCACAGTTCTGGAGGCTAGGAAGCCCAAGATCAAGGTAGCAGCCTACTTTGTTCCCGGTGATGGCACTCTTCCTAGCTTGCAGATGGCTGCCTTCTAGCTGTGTGGTCACATGGCCTTTTCTTGATGCCTGTGTATGGAAAGGGCAAGAGGGAGAGAGAGTTTTCGTCTTTTAATAAGGCTATAGTTATATCAGATTGGGCCCTGCCTTTATGCTCTCACTTTTCCTTAATTACCTCCTAAAGTTTCTATCTCCATAAACAGAAACTGGGGATTAAGACTTCAGCATATTAATTTGGGGGGCACACAGTTCAGTCCATAGCAGCAACCCTATTCCTTAGATTATTATCCCTGTTTTTCAGATGAGAGAAAACCCACTCCTCTAGAGAGGTTAAGTAACTTCTCCAAGATTACATAACTAAGAAGTTGCAGAGATAGGAGTCTATGTCTGTCTGACTAAAGGACAACTTGTTTCTGTGCTGTACTGTTTTTGTTTTGCTTCTTGAATCAGTGGCATCTCCCACTCCACTGTGTAGTACATTTTGAGTCAATATAAGAGAAGACTTTGATGTTTGGAATAATTAGAGCTGGTAACAGGGTCTCCATCACAGACAGTGTTAAGCAGTGTATAGATGTTGTAGAGGAGATTCTTGGAGTGGGTGGAATATTGTACCATAGCAATGATTTCCAAAGTGTGCTAAGTGATGGGGTGGGCCTTGGGGTGCCTACCCCACATCTCCTTCAGTCAGAGCCATTCAGAGTTCATCTACTGAAACAATAATCCAACATTTATTGAGCATTTACCAGGTACTGTTGCATAAACTTCTCATGTATTCATTTATTTAATCATTGCAACAGTACCAAGAGGTAGGTACTGTTTTTACCCCCATTTTACAGATGGCAAAAAAAAAAAAAAAAAAAAAAAATACTGAGGCATGGAGAAACAAAGAAACTTGTCCAAGGTCACACAGGTAGGGTAAGTGGAAGTGGGATTTGAACCCAGGGCTGCCTAGCATGAGAGCCTGTACTCAGTAAGCAGTATGCCAACCATCTTCTCAATTTTATTAGAAATACTGAGTTTCTTTGAAAGAATTCATATGAATAAAGAGTGATAAGGATTGACTATTTTTAAATCACTGTCTTTTATGGAATTTCCGAGTTTCATTGGTTAAATAATCATTCTCCGGGTTGTGATGGTCAAGAACCTCTGGTGACACTTTCTACCAAGATAAGTCCTTGGCTTCAGCCTCTAACTGCAGACTTGACTCTTTCTTTTAGCTTTGGTAAGCCAGAATTTGCTAGGTTTGGCCATGGTTGTACCTATAGACTGGCAAGTTGCCACAGCCTGACTTGGTCTCCTAGTTCTGAACTTGCTCTCTGGCTTACAGTGCTGTGGTTGGGTCCATGACATTTCTATACATAGAAATCATCCATCAGTCTCACCCAACTTGAGCATAAACTGGGATTAAGGTTCACTGGACACAATGAACTAGTAGAACATGTAAGCCTCAGGAATCTCCTGAGGAAAGACTTCCCTGAAAAAGAAGGAGCCAACGAGGAGTGATGAGCCTGACCCTGCGAGAAAGCTCTCATCATCAGAGTAGAGGGGAATAATCACTGTACAACATGGTTGTGTCTCTCAGATTTGTCTCCTCGCCAAGACCACCACGGACTCATGACTCAGTGCTGTGAATAGGAGGCATGCACATAAAAACCAAGAGCACTGGTTCATGCAAAACTCCATAAAACACCTAGGCACGAGTATTGCTGCTTAAGTTTGACTCTAACAGAATCAAACCAGAATAACAAAGTCAGTCATTTAGTTACCAATATGGGTTGTATACCCATGATGTTCACAGTCCAGTGCTTGGTTTTCTGTTGAGTAAGAAACATGAGTTTTTATCAGCAAGGGAAGACAGTGTAGGGGAAGAACACGGTCTTTATCTAACGGTGTCAGAGGAGGAAGAGAACAAAAGTACAGCATTAGACAGAAGCATGCATGGCCAGAAAGCATCTAAATGTGTATAGACTGCATGTAGTCCTGTTATTAGAGATTCATCTTCCATATCTTCGCAATGGAACTATTAATACCTACCTTGCAGGGTTGTTGGGTATAAATAAAAAAATAAATAAAAACGTATATAAATGGATATAAAATGCCTTGTTCAGTTCCTATAACACAAGAGCACTGATAAATGGAATATATTATTATTATTGGTTGGAGTAATAGTATTGTTACTATCTTATTTTTAGCAACCATGAAATATATTGTACTAAGTAGCAAAGAATATGAATCTCAGGACAGTCTAAATAGTGGTTATGTTTTATTTGTCAATACCAATGTCAGGAGCTTAATTCTTGTGACCTTCCTATTGAATATGCTTTGGATGTTACTTCTGTCTTACTGTCTGGGTAGGGATTTCCCTGAAAGCAAGAATTTCATTCCCACCAAATTAGAAACTTGCTATGAAAGAGAATTGCATCTTCCCAGCTGTACTGGAGAGTCTACTATCAGATATGAGGCAGCCTGAAAATTGGGTACAAGCCTCCAACACTGGATTTTATTTTTCTCCAAGGACATAGATACTGTCTTTTATCTAAAGCCCACAGGTGGTCATTTGGTACATGATATTCCTAAGTGGAATGAGATAATAGCATTTCCTAAGTGGAATGAGATAATAGCATTCTCCATTTTATTACTGGTTAATATCTTGGTATTATAGTTGGATTGAGCTGGAGTGACAAGGCAGAAAAGGGATGGGAGCAGGTAGCCTCCAGATGCCTCATCATAGTTGAGTTTTATAGAATATCAAAAACCATTTACTCTCCAAAATTTTGCAGCTGCCGAATGTCCCCAGTCAGTGCACTGAGATGTTTTCCTTTATTTTTAAGCCTAGGCACATTTCAGGCCCTATTGAATACATGTGCTTCCACTTGATTTACATTTAACACATCAAAATGTTGTTTTGTAAGAGATTTGATGTCCAAGAAGCCCGCTGAGTTGCTTTTATGAACATTTTAAAGCCTTTTTCTTTGAAGGGATTGAAACCTGGGTGGTACTCTTTGTTGTTTCCAGCCTCAGATGGCCAGAGAGTGTTGGAATAGTAGAGGGTATCCTGGGATGGCCTGCATCTTGTAGAGTGACTGGGTGTCTGGGAGAGGCAAGAGGATGAAGAGGGTTGTGGATCACATGTGGATGGGGCACATTCTTTGTGCATCATGACCAGAGAGACATCTGAAGTCCCAAATATTGCCTGTTAAAACCAAATTTGTTTCCTAGCTCTTTCAATGAATCTTTATTCCTTCTTGTTCAGACTTTATTTTCTTCAAGTTCTTAACCTTTATTGTTCAAACCACAGGGCAGGACACAGAGAATTTGCTTTACTGAAATGTTACTATAGCCAGGAGATGTGGAGTGGGAGGTATCTGTTAGAAGAGCAAAAAAAAATGTAAAAGATATAAAGTGCCATTGGAGTTGCATGAATGTTACTTACAAAGTACTTAATCTTGTGGCCCTAAATACAAATGCCCATAAGTGTAGCTTGTGAGTGGAAGGCATTAGGGAGCAGGACTTTGGAGAAGTAGAGCGTGTATTCTCCATCTAAAATCATTAAAAATATTTAAACACTGTCCAGACCAAACAAAGCATATCAGAGTGCCCAGTTCACCATACAGTCTCCAGTTTGCAGTACCTTTATCTAATTCAGCTCTGAAATTTATTAATGAGGAAACTAAAACTTGAGAGCTGCAAAATGACTTGTCAAAATGCACCCAGCTAGTAAGTGGCAGAAAGAGATTCAAACTTAAGATTTTGGAGTGTAAACACTTCAAGTCCAGTACATTTTGTCATTGTCATTATACTATGCTGCCTCCTTAGATTAAACTTTGTAGGTTAGGAAATAATTATATGTATATATGAAACCAATGAAGGAAACTTGTGAACCACACAATGCCTAGTGCTGGTAGTTTAGTGGGGGGAAGTTTAACAAATTGACAGTGGAAAAAGAATAACAAAGTGGCTGGGAATCAGAAATAAGGAAATGTAAAGTATAAATTAGAAACTGGAGATGGCTCAGAGGAGGTGGACCTTGAATCACTTCTGAGCTGGAAGTGACAGAAAACTCAAGAAAGCTTAGAGGCAGGTATGAGGCGGGAGAGTGATGGCAGCAGGCAGTCCCTTTGAAGAGTTAGGTGACGAAGTCTTAGACAAACATGTAATCTAAAGTCGTATGTGGTTAATATTCCAATTAACAGTTTAAAAGCATATCTGGGACTACCTAAGCTAAGAAGTGGAGGAGAGAATATTTGTATCCACCTGGAGGCTTTCATTTTAGGCATTATGATGTGTGTATGTGTGTGTGTGTGTGTGTGTGTGTGTGTGTGTGTGTGTGTGTGTATGTACTTCTGTGTGTCTAGAAATGTAAGTTAAATACTACCGTATGTTTTAAGATCAAATGTTTGACAAGAAAATTAGTTACACTGTACAAGTATATGATGTCACCTCCATATATATATAGCTAAATTTTGACAGATAGCTTCTCCTGGGGAAAGTTGTGCCATCCACAGGCATCATGATCCTCATTTAATTGCTGTCTATTTTTTTTTGAGACTAATTTTTACCTGCAGTTAGAAGTTGATATTATGTGCACCTGTGAGGTACCATTTCAGGCCCTCTGTTTTCCTAACCAACTGTGTTATACCATTTTTTGGAGTTGATACCATTTAATAACACCCCCTCCAAAAGCAGCTTTCAGCTAAATTTAAGGAACCCATGAAAGGTTCCTTACTTCAGGACATAGTCTTCTTTTACATAGTGGAGTGGCTGGTTTAAGTCTCAGTCCACAAATTTAGGTTTCTATAGTTCAACTTCTGCTTGGGTTCCTAAACTCATAGGATGTTCAAGCTCAGTATCATTCTATTCAAGGATCTCTCCTTTCCTTAGGGTTGTATGCACTGGTGAGCCATCTGATCCTTAATGTCATCTACTAGGTAAGTTGCACCTTTGATATCCCTCCACCTGTCCCCTTCAGCTCTAATGGTTCTCTTTGATACTTCCATTCTTCATTTGAGGACTTGGAAATCATTCTGCTCCTTCCTGGTCATAAATAGGCACAGAAATTTATTTCCTTCTTCTTTCCCCAAGGCTTTTGCCAGGAGGCAATTTGCAAAGACCCTCTTGCTGGGTTCCAGTTATGCTTTTAGTCTCAAAGTTTCTCTTTTTCTCCTATCCTCCTCAATAAACATGTTCACTTTATTCTCTGTCCTCTCTAGTGCCCTCGGAACTTAATTTTTTGGACACCCAAACTGATCAACTCTTTTATTTCTGCTTTTGTTCAGTCATATCCCTCCCTGAGGCAATGAACACAAAACTGTGGAACTGATGGAATTGGGAAGGGAGTGGTGGTCATTGGGGTACAGACTGGACTACTAGGAGAAAAAATGATTTCAAATAATATTATCCTGATCTAAAATCTAAATGACTTAAAATCATCATCATCACCAACACCATCACCATTATCATCATCATTATTATCATCATCATCAGTATTCCTTGTTACCCAAATACTCCTCTTGACCTAGTATGTCCACTTTGAGTTACTTCTCCAGTACTAAAATTAAGCTTTTCTGCAGCTAATTTTTATTCCCTGGAGCTGCTGGGATTCTGGGATTTGGCACCAGGGGCAGTCTGTTGCCTGGAAGCTAGGCAGAGCACCCCATAAAACTATTGGATAGAGCCAAATTGTCTGTATCCTCTCCCCCTTTAGTGTTAAGTACAGTCATTACTCTGCATAAAGATGTTGTTTACTAAATTCATTTTTAAGGGGTACTATGATTTAAATGTTTGTCCCCTCCAAAATGCATGTTGAAATTTAATTGTCATTGTGACAGTATTGGGATATGTGACATTTAAGAGGTGTTTAAGTCATGATGGCTCCTTCTTCATGAATGAACTAATGCCATTATCACAGGAGTGGGTTTGCTATTGTTATCACAGGAATGAGTTTGCTCCTCCTTGATCTCTTTCTTTTTTTTGGCCCTTGCACCATGTGATGCCTTCTGCCATGTTATTATGCAGCAAGAAGGCCCTCACCAGAAACTGGCACCTTTATATTGGACTTTCCAGAACCATGAGCCAATACATTTGTGTTCATTATAAAATACCCAGTTTGTGGTATTCTGTTATAGCAGCAAAACAAACAAACAAACAAAACTAAGACATCCTGAAAGAGCAGTGTGTGTACTTCTTGGCTTTTATGAAATTGCTAGTTAGAAGTCCAGATATTGCAAATATTTTCAAATCTTAATACTTCTGATTGCAAATTGTGTATATACACATAGAAGTGTTCACGTAGGGAGGTGTGTCAAGAAGGGTTGCAAACAACAGATAGAGAGAAATGAATCAATTAGGATAGTCTAGTATAGGGGCCAATAGAAATATTCAGTTTCAAAAAACCAATAAGTACTCAAATTATGGGTAAGAGCCACAGAAAGAAACTGATGCCTGGAGGGATAAAATTGGAAGCTTGACTTTGTTTTCAGTAAGAGACAGAGGTTAGCAGGACAAGAGAGAAAACAACAGCAAATGTTAATTCAAAGCTCATTTCCCCTTCCTTGCCTTCCTCTCACCCTGGCTCCTTGTCCCATGGTGAGAAATAATGATCATGTTCCACACTTGGAAGAATGGGTAATGGGAAGCATGGTGAGAGGAAATGACTTTCTCAGCTAATTGTCAGCAGTGGTTGAAGGACCCACAAGTGGTATCTCTCTGGGTGCTCTCCCATACATGCTTCCAAAGCAGACTCTGGTTGGTTAACTCAGCTGGTCAAAACCCTGTGGTAATAGAACCAAGGTAGTGGGTCCCTTCTAATTTGGGTCTGGTGGCTTAACTCTGCTCCCCAGCTACAGATGGAACCCAGGTCATAAGCTTTAACCCTATGTATAGTCTCAGCCTGAGCCTAGCCTTAATCCCAGAAAAAAACTCAAACCCTGGTCACAGAGAGAGCCCTATTGTTGGCCAGAGGCTGAGGTCCTAATCCTGATCATAGGATGACTTCTAATCCTTGTCATAGTTTGAGCTCTTAAACCCAGCCATAGGTTGAGCCTCTGACCTTGGCTAGCTACCTCAGTTATATGTATTACGAGGCATCAAAGGGATCAGGAAAGAAGATAAAGATGTTGTAGTGTATCTCCATTATTTCTACTAAGAAAAGGAACTTACTCTATTAATAGGACATGAGCAACCTATTTTCCTGTGATAACAAATGATATATACATGTTTTTATTTACTAGAAGCCACAGGGAGAAGTTTGCTGGAGTGAGAGTATGAGAACTGTTGCCTCTAACTTTGAGGATAGAATTTAGGATAGATGTGATAAAGTCTCTTTGAAAATGTATCTGCCATTTTATTTCATTTGTTAAAAAGACAGCAGTGGTGTTTGTTTTGCTCCACTCTGTCATGTTTCAGATACCAAGGGCAATGCCATGACAGCAATTTATGAAAATGCACCTAGTACTTAGAGCCCCTTTCTCTCCTGAATCCTTTACCTCACTGATAATGCCAAAGCATCTAAAGCCTCCAACATTTGAATCAGTTTTTTGGGTTTTGACATGGGTAGCTTCTATTTTATTGCAGATCTTACTTGGGATATTTCCCATATATAGATAATGATAACTAAAATACAGTTAGAAAAGGAGTCTATTCTGAGTAACCAACATAAACTTTCCAGCATTCAAATCAATCCAAAAGTTGGTTGGTAAAGTGTACAAAAGTTTTAAATACAAACGGGAAAAATGGAGTAAATCTTACTTGAGAGTTAAAAAATATTTAATGCAAGTCTGAAATTTTGCCTCAAACACCTATACAAGTATAGGGAGAAGTTGGTAGCTAACATTAGTTACCCAAAAGGCAGTTGTATCAAAAGCAGGGAAAGGTTGGGTGACTCTCCACTTCCAGGCAGTAATTGATCCTAGGTAATTGATCAAAGTTTGCTAGAAGGTACAGTATTTCGCATATGCCGCCCAGAGACAAACTTCTGACCTGCTTGAAATTTCTACTTGAAAAAATATATATCCTTGCAATTATTTTCAAACCTTAACACTTCTGATTATAAGGTACTCCCATCTATTACGGAAGCGTGATATGTGGATTGCTATAAAAGATGGCGGTACTATAGAAGGCTACTACATATGTAACAAACCTGCATATTTTGCACATGTACCCTAGAACTTAAAGTAGAATAAAAAAATTAAAATTAAAGTTAAAAAAATATATCTTCAATCTCTCCCTCCTTTCTCATCAGTTTTTAATTAATCTCAAGTTGCCTTCTTAATATAAAACACAACAAAAATAATCCTTCAATCCCATATTCTGTTTCTTAGCCAAAATTTATCAAATAGGGTGAGCTTAGCATCTATACTTCTTCAGCTGCACTTAGCTTTTACTTTAAACTTTATTGAGGTGTAATTTACATACAATAAAATGCACACATTTTAAGTGTACATTTAATGAGTTCTGAAGAATTCGTAAACCTATGTACCCATCATCACAATCATGCTATAGAACACTTTCATCACCCCAAAAGTCAGTTGCCTCTTCCTAGTTAATTTTCTACCTCTCAGCCCCAGAAAAACTCTAATATTCTTTTTGTTGCTATAAATTAATTTTTTTGGAGGGGGGCGGGTTCATATCAATCGAGTATAATGTGTACTTAAACATTTTTAATTTATTTTCTTTTCAGATAATTTGTTTTTCTTCCTCTTGATTGAGGTATAATTGACATATAAAAATTACATAAATTTAAGTGCAACATGATGATTTGCTATGCATATACGTTGTGCTCAGAATTACCTTTTTTCGTGGTGAGAGTACTTAAGATCTACTGTCTTAGCAAATTTAAATGTAGTCACCATGCATTACATTAGATCTTCAGAACTTATTTGTCTTATAACTGAAAGTTTGTACCCATTGACTAACATCTCCCTGTTCCCTCCCCTCACTCCTGCCCCCAGCATTTGGCAACAACCATTCTACTCTCTGCTTCTGTGAGTTCAACTTTTTTAGACATATTAGTGAGACCATACAATGTTTGTCTTTCTGTGTTTGGCTTATATCACTTAGCATAATGTCCTCCAGAGTCATCCAAATTGTCACAAATGACAGATTTTTCTTCTTCGTTGGGGTTGACTAATATTCTGTTACTCACACACACACATAATACACACGAAATTTTCTTTATCCATTCCTCTACCAATAGACACTTGGGTTGTTTCTGTACCTTGACTATTGTGAATAATGCTGCAATAAACATAGGAGTATAGATAATTGCTACAAAATACCGATTTAATTTCCTTTGAAAATATATGCAGAAATGGGATTGATGGATCATATGGTAGTTATATTTTTAAGGATATTTCATACTGTTTTCCATAATATTTGTACCAATTTACACTCCCACCAACAATTTACAAGAGTTCTCTTTTCTTCACAATGACATTCTTTATATCTTGTCTTTTTGATACTGTTTGATACTGGTCATTCTGTTTTTTTTTTTTTTTTTTTTTTTTTTTGAGATGGAGTCTTGCTCTATCGCCCAGGCTGGAGTGCAGTGGCTGGATCTCAGCTCACTGCAAGCTCCACCTCCCAGGTTCATGCCATTCTCCTGCCTCAGCCTCCCGAGTAGCTGGGACTACAGGCACCCACCACCTCGCCCGGCTAGTTTTTTGTATTTTTTAGTAGAGACGGGGTTTCACCGGGTTAGCCAGGATGGTCTTGATCTCCTGACCTCGTGATCCACCCGTCTCGGCCTCCCAAAGTGCTGGGATTACAGGCTTGAGCCACCGCGCCCGGCCGATACTGGTCATTCTAACTGAGATAAGAAAATATATCATTGTGGTTTTGATTTGCATTTCTCTAATGCTTAGTAATGTTAAGCATCTTTTCATATACTTACTGGCCATTTGCATGTCTTCTTTGGAAAAATGTTTCTTCAGGTTCTTTGCTTATCTCCTAATGGGTTTATTTGTGGACTTTTTTTGGCTGTTGAATTTTATGAGTTAGCATGTTTTTTTATTTTTATATATCTGACTTTCACAAAGCATAACATTTTTGATATTCATCCATGTCAGGGTGTATACCAGTAGATTGTTTGGAGATGCCCTTTATTGGGTTAAAAAAAATTCCCTTTTGTAAAACTTGCTAAAATTTTTTGGGGGAATGGATGTTAGATTTTGTCCAGTGTGTTTTCTGCACCTTTTAAGATGATCATATGGTTTTTTTAGCCTGTTAATATAATGAGTTATTTTGATTGATTTTCAAATACTAAACTAGCCTTGTAATAATAGGATAACTATTGACCCGCTTGGTCATGATGTAGTATCCCTTTGTACATTGTTGAGTTTGTGCCATCAAATTTTGTTAAGAACATATCTGTTCATGAGGGATATTGGTCTGTAGTTTTCTTTTCTTGTAATGTCTTTGTTATATTTTGGTAACGGTAATGCTGGCCTTGTAGAATGTGTTGGAAATGCTTCTTCCTTTTTCATTTTCTACAAGAGTTTGTATTGAATTTAAATGTTTGATAGAATTCTTTAGTGAAACCATCTGGGTCTGGAGTTTTCTTTCTGGGTAAGTTTTAAACTATAAATTCAATTTAAAAAATAGATATAGGGCTTTTTAGGTTATCTATCCTTGAATAATAATAGTATCTGTTTGAGCTGCTTTGAGTAGTTTCTTTCTTGCAAGAAATTAGTCAGTTTCATCTGCTGTAATATTTATTAGCCAAAGTTGTTTATAATATTAATAGCTTTTTAATAATTGTAGAATTGGTAATGATGTTACCACTCTCGTTCCTGATATTGATAATTTGTTTCTTCTCATTTTTCCTATACAGCCTGGCTATATATTTATCAATTGTATTGATTTTCTCAAAAAACCCATTTTTGACTTCATTGATTTTTCTCTATTGTTTTTCTTTATTTCATAGATTTCACCTCTGATTTTTATTATTTCATTTCTTCTGTTTATTTTGGATTACATTCGCTTTTTTTCTAGTTTCATAGATGGAAGACCTTTCTTGTACTCAAATATGTTTATTTAGTGCTATAAATCCCCTGGTAAGTACTGTATTAGCTACATCCTACAAGTGTTTATAAACTGTGTTTTTCTTTTTATTAAATTCAAAATACTTTCTAATTTCCCTTTTGATTTGTTTTAATTATTCATCATTTATAAGTGTGTTGTTTAGTTTCCAAAAAAATTGCAATTTCCAGAGGTTTTTCTGCTATTGATTTGTAACTTAACTCCCTTGTGATCAAAGAAGATTTTTTTATGTGACTTAAATAATTTTAAATTTATTGAGACTTGTTTTATGGCCCAGATTATTGTCTATCATGGTAAAATGTTCCATATATACTTGAACAGAATGTGTATTCTTCTGTTGTTGGATGGAATGTCCTATGCTGATTATATGTTATTATTTCTTGTCTATCCTTGCTGATATTCTGCCTGATAGTTCTATATCAGTTGCTGAGAGGTAGATATTATAGATCCCAACTATAATTAAAGATCACATCATTTGTTTCCCATCTCTCAATAAGTATTGTTTGTTGCTTGATGTTCAGTGTCTGAAAACTATTGTTTCATATATTTTGTCCCTTTCTGTTAGTTCCATGTATACTTGAACAAAAAATGTATTTTTCTGTTGTTGGGTGGAATGCCCTATGCTGATTATATGTTATTATTTCTTCTCTATCTTTGCTGATATTCTGTTTAGTAGTTCTATCAGTTGCTGAGAAGGAGATACTGTAGATCCCAACTATAATTAAATATCATTTATTCCCTTTGTCTCAGTAAATATTGTTTTTTGTTGCTTGATGCTTAGTGTCTGAAAACTATTGTTTCATGTATTTTGTTCCTTTTTGTTAGTTGTTTCAGGCAGGGGAGTAAGCTTAGTCCCTGCTATTCCATCTCGGCCAGAAGTGGAAGTTCCACCAACATTTATTTTTAAACATGTTCAAATTTGCCTTTCATACTCATGCTACTTGAAACTGCGCTTACAGGGGTCACCAAGAACTTTTTGTTGACAAATTGAATGGATGATTTCCAATTCTCTTATTTACGTCTTGGAAGCATTTGACTCTGTTTATAGGACTTTCATCTCAGAATAGTTTCTACCTTTGACCTCTGCAAAAATTACATATCATCTTGGTTTTTCTCCAAGCTTTCTGGCAACCTTTCTCAATATACTTAATTATTTCATTTTCTTCTACTTGTCTCTTTAATTTCAGTATTTTAGCAGATATTAATTGAACTTCTCCTGGATGCTAGATGCAGTGCCAAGTGTTACAGTGTCCTCAAACTCAGTACACATCAAACCAAAATTATCTTCCCTCACTTCTCACCCTGACCTTATTTTCCTATGTTTCTTATCTCAATAAGTGCTATCCAGCGGTCCCACCTGGAAACTTGGGAATAATCCTTCAGTTTTCCCTCTCCTTCACTAGGCCCACCTTACATTCATACGTGATAAGAGGGAATGATGTCTATAAAACATTACCAGGGCAAGACAATCTGAATAGAGGGAGGGGCAACCCTGACTAAACTACATATCAGTAAAAGTTCTATGTAAAGGTTTTTATCATTTTTGCCCTTGATGGGGAGACTAAGTAGTGTTTCTCACTGGAACCTGAACTCACTCTCAGCAGTCCCATTCCCATTCATTCAGTCCTCAAGTCTTTTAGGTTGTACTTATTTAATATCCTTGAAAGTGTCCACTTTCTACTGTCTCCCTGGATACCTCCTTAGTTTTGCACTAATGGCCAAGGCTACCACTCCAAACTAAACTACCATCCTCTCTTGCCTTAACTAATATAAGAGCCTCTTAAGTGATCTTCCTACTTCTAGTCTTACCCTACTTTTCTTCCAATCCATTCTCAATTCGATAGCCAAAATTGTCCTTAAAAAATGAAAATCAAATCATAGCATTACCTGCTTTAAAACTTTATAGTGACTCTTCTTTGCTCTTGTTTTGTAAATAAAATCAGCACTCCATATCAGGGTCAATAAAGCCCTGCAGGATCTTGACAATGTCTAACTCTCCAGTTTCATCTCTTGTCATTCCCAGATGGTCACCAGTTTGTCTAGATAATTTCTACTCATCCTTAAGATTCCATCTCAAGTGCCACTTCTTCCATGAAGACTACTCACTCCCTGATATGGTTTGGATTTGTATCCCTGCCCATATCTCATGTCAAATTGTAATCCCCAGTGTTGGAAGTAGGACCTGATGGGAGATGATTGGATCCTGGAGGCGGTTTCTAATGGTTTAGCACCATCCCCCTAATGCTATCATGAGATTTGGTTGTTTAAAAGTGTATAATATCTCCCCGCTTGCCTCTTCCTCCTGCTACAGCCATGTAAAATGTGCCTGCATCTCTTTTACTTTCTGCCATGATTGTTACGTTTCCTGAGACTTTCCTAGGCATGCTTCCTGTACAGCCTGTAGAAACATATGCCAATTAAATCTCTCTCTCTTTTTTTAATAAATTACCCAGTTTCAGGTATTTCTTTATAGCAGTGTGAGAACAGACTAATTGCGTAACTAAAAGGAAGGCAAGTACTAATAGCCAAGACAATGGGGAAAAGGCCCAGAAGGTATTTCAGAGTCCTCCACAGCAGCCCCTCCTATCACAGGTTCTGAGGCCTAGGAGGGAAGAACAGTTCGTTAGGACACTGCTCCTGGCATCCTGGCAGCTCCAACTCTGGCTGTGCTCAAACGGGCCCAGGTACTCAGGCTGTTGCTTCAGAGGGTGCAAATCGTAAGCTTTGGTGACTTCCGTGTGGTGTTAAGCCTGCACGTGCACTGAGTGCAAGAGTTGAGACTTGGGAACCTTCACCTAGATTTCAGAAGATGTTATGGAAAAGCCAGAATGCCCCAGCAAAAGTCTACTGTAAAGTTGGAACCTTCATGGAGAACCTCTACTCAGGCAGTACAGAGAGGAAATGTGGGGTTAGAGTCCCCTAACAAAGTCCCCACTGGGGTACTGCCTAGTGGAGCTGTGAGAAGAGGGCCAGCATCCTCCAGACCCCAGAATGATAGATCCACCAACAACTTGTACTGTGTGCCTGGAAAAGTCACAGGCACCCAACACCAGCCCTTGAGAGCAGCTGTGGTGGCTGATCCCTGTAGAGCTACAGGGGTGGAGTTTCCAAGGCCTTGGGAGTTCACTCCTTGCATCAATGTGACCTGGATGTGAGACATGGAATCAAAGGAGATTATTTTGGAGCTTTAAGATTTAATGACTGCCCTGATGATTTTGGACTTGCATGGGGCCTGTAATACCTTTCTTGAGGCCAGTTTCTCCCTTTTGGAAAGGGAGTATTTACCCATTTCCTATATCCCCATTGTGGAAGGGACTTGCCCTGTCTCAGGTGAGACTTTGGAATTTTGAGTTAATGCTGGTATAACTTAAGACTTTGGGGGACTGTTGTGAAGGCCTGATAGTATTTTGAAATGTGAGAAGGAAATGATATTTTGGAGGGGCTAGGGGCAGAATGATATGGCTTGGAATTTTGTCCCCACCCAAATCCCATGGTTAATTGTAATTTCCAATGTTAGAGGTGGGGCCTGGTTGGAGAGGATTGGATCATGGAGGCAGTTGCTAATGATTTAGCACCATCCCCCTAGTGCTATCATGAGATATGGTTGTTTAAAAGGATGTAGCACCTCCCTGCTTTCTCTCTTCCTGCTCTAGCCATGTAAGATGTGCCTGTCAGGCCTCTGAGCCCAAGCCAAGCCATTGCATCCCCTGTGACTTGCACGTATAGGCCCAGATGGCCTGAAGTAACTGAAGAATCACAAAAGAAGTGCAAATATCCTGCCTTGCCTTAACTGATGACATTCCACCACAAAAGAAGTGAAAATGGCCGGTCCTTGCCTTAAGCGGTGACATTATCTTGTGAAATTCCTTTTCCTGGCTCATCCTGGCTCAAAAAGCTCCCCCACTGAGCACCTTGTAACCCCCACTCCTGGCCTGTAATTTTCCTTTACCTACCCAAATCCTATAAAACGGCCCCACCATTATCTCCCTTCACTGACTCTCTTTTCGGACTCAGCCCGCCTGCACCCAGGTGATTAAAAAGCTTTATTGCTCACACAAAGCCTGTTTGGTGGTCTCTTCACATGGACGCACATGACAGTGCCTGCCTCTCCTTTGCCTTCTGCCATGATTGTAAGTTTCCTGAGGCCTCCCCAGACATGCTTCCTGTACAACCTGTGGAAGCATGAGCCAATTAAAGCACTTTTATTTATAAATTACCAAATTTCAGGTATGTCTTTATAGCAGTGCATGAACAGACTACTATACTCCTTAAAGTTGGTTTTGGTGACTCTCCTCTGTGGTCTTGTAGCACCCTTGACTTACTCCGATTTCAGCACTCATCATAAATTAATTATAATTGCCTGCTTAGTTATTTGCCTCTCTAGTTTGATTATGAACTCCTTGAAAGCAAGGACTCTTTTTTTTTTTTTTTTTGCTCATGATTATATTCTCAATGGTGAACATGATTTCTAGCACATAACATTTTAGGAACATATGAATAAATGGAAATTTAGCCTACATTTTAAGAGGAGGTAGTATTTTAAGTGTGTTCCAAAACTACACCAAGATAGCCCTCAGATTCTCTTCTCTATTCCTGAGGGCGGTACAGATGAAGAAGAAAGTACTCCTGTGGAGTGATCAGGGAAGGCTTCACAGGGAAGTGGAATTTGAGGTAGATTTTGAAAAACAGATACGACTTTTGCCAGGTGATTACGGAGAAAGCACTTTTAAACCCCAGGAACAGTATGAGCAAAGACATAGAGGGAAGGTTGATTGTACATTGAATGTTTGGGGTAGAGCTAATAGTTTAGTGTCAGCAGAGAGGGTTGATACAGACGTGTAAAGGGAGACAAATACAGAAAACTAGGTGGGGGTCCTGAGGTAGGATATTTTGAATGGCGTGCTAAAGGGTATGGATTTGATTTCATGGGCTCTGAGGAGTATTTTTCTTCTATTTATCATGCATTAATGACTTATTAATCATGTAAAAGGATTGGACTATCTTGAAAACACAATACGTTTTATTTTTTCCCCGAGAATATATCTTAGAAATTGTATTATAAATAAGGGACTAAAAATGATTTACTTTACAAACATCATTTTTGCAGACAACATTTTGGGTGTGTATCATTTTCTTTAAATGACACGAAGTTGAAATATATGTTAAATTCAAAACAAATGATTTTTGAAAGTATTCATTGTTTGGACTATCCTTGCCATGGCTTGCTTTTTTGCAGAGGTAATTGACAATTAACTACACATTAAATAGGCAAACTATCAGCCTGATACATGATGTCTTGCCCCCTGCCAAACACCTTGATTTTTGGTTGTAATTCTTGGAATCAAATGCAGTAATCAATGATATCAGTTGTTAGCTGTATATGAGTTAGTGGGGTGGTGATGGTGGGAGAAGATGAATTACTGGGCTATAAAGCAGAACTGAATTCTAGTCTTGCTCTGGCACTGACTGTGTGATTTTGGAGGAGTCACTTCACTTCTTTGTGCTTAAATTTCTCCAACTGCAAAATAAACATTTAACTCTAACATTGTATATGATTTTTTATTTGTCAACATTACTCAACCTAAACATCTTTATATGCTGAGAGGAAAATACTCTTTCTCACACCAATTTGTCTCTAGTGAGTTACTCCTATGATCACTTGGCCAACTTATTTGGTTCTGATTAGTAGAAACAAAACAAAAAAAAAATGAAATCATTTTGCTTCACACAGCACTTTATCAAAAATGGCTCAAGTCAGCTCCTAAGATAGATGATCCGCACTTGGAAACCTTGTCCCAATCTCCCCATTCCTTCCTCCCTTCACTCACTGTATTGAGTGATCTAACCCACTACTGCAAAATACTGCTCAAACCTATGTCTCTTAGTTTTGGCCTCTCTTTTGAAATTTGGATTTGAACTTCCAACTGCTTATAGAATATTTTCACTTAGATATATCCTGCAGGCACCTCAAACTCAAACTTCCAAAATGAACTCCTCATCTCCAAAAAATAACAATGACAAAATGAACAAAAACCAAATGCAGTTATCTTATTGTTCCCTAACTCAGTGACTGGTATGAAACATGTAACTTAAAATCACCTGTGCTTTCTTTGTCTCCCTAATGCAGAATTCCTAAACCTAACATCTCTGACTTCTTTCCTCTCCTTTCATCTCCTATTGCCACTGCTCTCAAGCAGACCTCAGTCTTTTTTATTCTACTCTGTGGCAGGAGCCCCCCAAATGGCTCTACTCTTTCCACTTCTATCTGCATTTCACATTCCCATTAATCTTTCTAAAGCATAGCTGTCATCATGTCACTCTCCCCCTCATAAACTGCCACTGTCTCCATTCTCATTGCCCACAGGATAAAACACAAATGGTTCTGCTTGGCATCTGAAATCCTCTACAGTTTGGCCTAGCCTACCCCCTCGGGCTTATGTCCTCAGGCAGACTATGCTCTGTATTTGAAACCTATACTATTCTTTGTCACTCTTATACCTTTGTTGATGCACATATTTCCTTCTGCCTGCAATGTATTGCTATCACTGCCTGGTAAAACCTTGCTCATCCTTCAGTTGGTTGTGTGTGCTGTTCTTTGAATATTTGGTGATTCTTCATTATTAAATTTCCTTTATTGATGAGATTTCCCGCCAGATTGCTGCTTCTGTTTATGCAGTTCCCTGGGAAGTGCCTGTTGGGGTTTGTGCCCTCTTTACAGTGGGTAGAAGATGAATAGAGATGCTTTTAATGTGTCAATGGGCAGGATATTTTAACAGTTGGCAATCAGGACATGGTCACTCCCCTTTCCTTCCAGAAGTCATCAGCCTCTAGGGACACTATTCTGTCTCCCTGACTCAAGCACTGCTTCTACCCGAAGACAGATACCCCCATTGCTGTTGCCTGACTCACAGTGGGGATAGAGCAGGGGAATGCACAGAGGTTAGCCAGTTTGTCTACTACAATCACTTCAGTGACCCTTTTAATCTCCTTGTTGGCTTCTTCTATGCCACACCCTTGTCAGATTTCATGACCTCCAAGTGTGAAGCACCCTTTGTGTAGCTTCTATCCTTTGTGAAAACATATCCTGGTACCTAATCTTTGCATGTCATAGGCTGCTGTTTTCCTATTTAGTTTGATTTGTTGGTCTTCAGTTTTGCAGAGATTCCTCAGATTTTAGTCCCCTAATGATGTATCTTCTTGATTTTGAGTCTAGTATTTATCTCTCTCTCTCTCTTTTTCTTTTTCTCTCTCTCATTTTAGCTTTGGTGGAGAAAATGGTATGGAGTCAGAAGGTAGGAAAACTATCATGTGTATTTAGTCTGCCATTTGAAGCCAGAAATTTTAATTATCCTCCAGATCTCTGTGCAACATGACTTACTCCATGAAATCATTTGAATTACTCTTTCCCTTGCCATTCTTCTACCATATTCATAGAAAACAGAGAAAAAATTCATATGAGAACTGCTGAAAAGAAATATGGCATTAAATATGTATTCCCAACTAATAAGTAACTCTCAATAAAATTGAAATTATTGGATAGTTCTTAAAATGACTTAAAAGGGCTTAAAATGACTATATAGAATATACAACTATATGGGTGTGTGTGTATATATGTGTATATATGTGTGTCTGTGTGTGTGTGTATGTGTGTGTATAACTGATATGGTTTGGCTGTGTCCCCACCCAAATCTCATCTTGAATTGTAGCTCCCATAATTTCCACTTGTGGAAGGGACCTGGTGGGAGATAATTGAATCATGGGGGCAGCTTCCCCCATACTGTTCTCATGGTAGTAAATAAGTCTCGTGAGATCAGATGGATTTATAAGGGGAAAACCCTTTTGCTTGGCTTTCATTCTCTCTTGCCTGCCATCATGTAAGATGTGCATTTTGCCTTCTGCCATGATGGTGTGGCCTCTCTAGCCACGTGGAACTGTGCGTACGTTAAACCTCTTTTTCTTTATAAATTTCCCAGTCTTGCGTATATCTTTATTAGGAGCATGAAAATGGACTAATAGAGTAAACTGGTATCAGGTAGTGGGCTGCTGCTGTAAAGATACCCAAAAATGTGGAAGTGACGTTGGAAATGAGTAGCAGGCAAAGGTTGGAACAGTTTGGAGGGCTCAGAAGAAGATAGGAAAATGTGGGGAAGTTTGGAACTTACTAGAGACTTGTGGAATAGTTTTGACCAAAATGCTGATAATGATATGGAAAATGAAATCCAGGCTGAGGTGGTCTCAGATGGAGATGATGAACTTGTTGGGAAGTGGGGTAAGGTGACTCTTGTTATATTTTAGCAAAGAGGCTGGTGGCATTTTGCCCCTGCCCTAGAGATTTCTGGAGCTTTGAACTTGAGAGAGATGATTTAGGGTATCTGGCAGAAGAAATTTCTAAGCAGCCAAGCATTCAAGAGGTGACATGAGTGCTGCTTTTTTTTTTTGAGACGGAGTCTCATTCTGTCACCCAGGCTGGAGTGCAGTGGTGCAATCTCGGCTCTCTGCAACCTCTGCCTCCTGGATTCACGCCATTCTCCTGCCTCAGCCTCCCGAGTAGCTGGGACTTCAGGCGCTCGCCACCACGCCTGGCTAATTTTTGTGTTTTTTAGTAGAGACAGGGTTTCACCGTGTTAGCCAGGATGGTCTCGATCTCCTGACCTTGTGATCCGCCTGCCTTGGCTTCCCAAAGTGGTGGAATTACAGATGTGAGCCACTGCACCTCGCCTATTTTTTTTTTGAGATGGAGTCTTGCTGTGTCACCCAGGCTGGAGTGCAGTGGCATGATCTCGGCTCACTGCAAGCTCCGCCTCCTGGGTTCATGCCATTCTTTACGCCATTCACCCGCCTCAGCCTCCCAAGTAGCTGGGACTACTGGTGTCCACCACCATGCCCAGCTAATTTTGTTTTGGCATTTTTAGGAGAGATGGGGTTTTACCATGTTAGCCAGGATGGTCTCGATCTCCTGACTTTGTGATCTGCCCACCTTGGCCTCCCAAAGTGCTGGGATTACAAGTGTGAGCCACCACACCTGGCCACATGGGTGCTTTTAAAAGCATTCAGTTTTAAGAGGGAAACAGAGCATAAAAGTTTGGAAGATTTGCAGCCTGACTATGTAAAAGGAAAGAAAACCCCATTTTCTGAAGAGAAACTCCAACTGTCTGAAGAAATTTGCATAAGTAATGAGGAGCTGAATGTTAATCCCCAAGACAATAGGAAAAATGTCTCCAGGGCATGTCAGAGGTTTTCACAGCAGCCCCTTCCATCACAGGCCAGGAGGCAAAGGAGGAAAAAAATGGTTTCATGGGCCAGGCCCAGGGCTCCCCTGCTGTGTACTTTGTGCCCTGCATCCCAGCTGCTCCAACTGTGGCTAAAAGGAGCCAAGGTACAGCTCAGGCTGTGGCTTCAGAGGGTGCAAGCCCCAAGCTTTGGCAGCTTTCACATGGTTTTGAGCCTGTGGGTGCACAAGTCAAGAACTGAGGTTTGGAAACCTCTGCCTAGATTTCAGAAGATGTATGGAAATGCCTGGATGTCCAGGCAGAAGTTTGCTACAGTGGTAGGGCCCTCATAGAGAACCTCTGCTAGGGCACTGCAGAAGGGAAATGTGGGGTTGAAGCCCCCACACAGAGTCCCCACTGGGGCAATACCTAGCAGAGCTGTGAGAAGAGGGCCACCATCCTCCAGACCCCAGAATGGTAGATCACCAGCAGCTTGCACAGTGTGCCTGGAAAAGGTGCAGACACTCAATGCCAGCCCATGAAAGCAGCCAGGAGTGTGGCTGTACCCTGCAAAGCCACAGGGGCCAAGCTGCTTAAGACCAGGAGAACCTACCTTTTGCATCAGTGTGACTTGGATATGAGACATGGAGTCAAAGGAGATCATTTTGGAGCTTTAAGATTTGCCTGCCCTGCTGAATTTTGGACTTGCATGGGGTCTGTAGTCCCTTCATTCTGGCCAATTTCTCCCATTTGGAATGACTACATTTACCCAATGCCTGTACCCCCATTGTAGCTAGGAAGTAACAAACTCGATTTGAATTTACAGGCTCATAAACAAAGGGGATTTGCCTTGTCTCAGATGAGACTTTATACTGTGGACTTTTGAGTTAATGCTGAAATGAAGGCATGATTGGTTTTAAAATGTGAGAATATGAGATTTATGAGGGGCCAGGGGCCGAATGATATGGTTTGCCTGTGTCCCCGCCCAAATCTCATCTTGAATTGTAGCTCCCATAATTCCCACTTATTGTGGGAGGGAATTGGTGGGAGATAATTGAATCATGGGTATAGTTTTCCCCATACTGTTCTTGTGGTGGTGAATGAGTCTCATGAGATTTGATGATTTTATAAGGGGTTTCCTTTTTCACTTGGCTCTCATACTCTCTTGTCTGTCACCATTTAAGATGTGCATTTCACCTTCTGTCATGAACATGTGGCCTCCCCAGCCATGTGGAATTACGAGTCAATGAAACCTCTTTTTATTTTTGAATTACCCAATCTCAGGTATGTCTTTATCAGTAGAGTGAAAACGGACTAATACAATAACCAAAAGCCAAAATCATGTTAAATGGTGAAACACTATTTAACTTTTAGTGTTGAAAGACTTCTATGAAAGCCAGGAAGACAGTAAGAATTAACTTTGTTCTGGAGGTTTTAGTCCGTACAATTAGATAAGCCAAAGAAGTAGGAAGTATAAAAACTGGAAAGGAGGAAGCCAAATTATCAATTTTTTTACTGGTATGATTAAATACCTAGAAAACACAAGATAATCAACTTAAAAATATAGTACATAGTAAGATAATTTAGACTTCTCAGAACAAAATTAATATATACAATTGACAAACTTTACATATCAAATATAAACTTATATCATAAAATAATCCTTTTAGCAAGTGTAAGAAAAATGGTAATGACCTAGAAATAGATTTATCAGCAATGTACAAGATCTTTTAAAAGAAAACTTGGAACACAAAGAGGAAGAATCTAATTGGAGACTTGAACAAATGGAAAACCTATATCATATTCTTGGGTTTGAACACTGAATATCATAAATGTGAATTTGACAATTGTAATATTATCTGAATAAGAATAACTATAGAAAACTAAAGTTCACATAGAAAATTAAACATGCAAGTATAGTGTAGAAAAATCTGGAAAAATTTATTAGTGGGGAGCTGTCCCTATCAATACTAAAATATATCATAAAATGATAGTAATTAAAACTTTATGATATTGGCACATAACAGACACACAAATCAATGCAAAAGTATAGATTAATCCAAAAATAGACCCAAATATATAGAGGAAATTCATGTATAACAAAGATAGTATTACAAATCAGAGGAGAAAAGGTGGATTATTCAACAAGTGGTCTGGGATCACCTGGGTAGCTATCTGGTGATGATCTGGGGTAGCCAAAAATAAGGTTGGTTTCTTCCTTCTATCTATGCTAAGTGAACACAGTCACCAGCATAGGTTATATCCCCAGTAATGTTCACTGCCATAAGAGATGTCTACAATCAGAGCCATGATACATGTATTATATTTACCAGTAGCTGCCATACCAACTAGCAACCATAACCACTATTCAGCTCTAATCCCAGACTCCATGCCTATCACCAACAACTATATTCATTGACAATCCCTGTCACCAGCAGCCATACCTACTGCAAGCTGCCTTGCAAGTATCCATCAGCAGTAACCACACCACTGGTTCCACCCAGCAACAACCATATTCGGTACCCCTCCTTGCTATCACCTCTTCCCTACCTTGACCTCTTTACCTTCTGGGCTGCTTTTGCTCATACACATTCCTCTGCCTATAGTGTTTCTATCCTCTTGTTTCCACCAGCCTCACTCTTTACATAAACAAGACCAGCTCACCTTTCTCTTCTCAGCTTAATCTTTAGCCCTTCAGAGTAGGCTGGGGCCCCATTTGATTTGCCCATTGTATTTGCCTGTTACATATTTTAGTCAATCAGTGAACTAATTGTAGCCATTTATTTAAGTTCTATTAGGCTACATTTATATTTTGTTCGCCACTGTATCTCTCAGAGCCTAGCATAGTTCCTAGCCTATCATTGGTGTTCAAAAAATATTTGTTGACTGACTCACTGACTGAATGGGACTGTTTATTCTTGTGCTAGTCCTTCAGGTTGATCTGATGGTACAATTGTATTGGACCTTGAGGCCTTTCTTTTCCCAGTGTCTCCCAGCCATCTGCTAAGGACTTGAAATTCTTATGATTCCCTACTTCTCTGTGTTGAAGCTTTGAGAATACTTGTGAGAATGCAAATATAGTGACCACTGATTGTTCCCAGCAAAGAGAGCTTAGACTAGATCACAAGGCTTTTGGGTTGAGAGTTAGTCCAGTTAGTTATGATGTTATGGGAGGAGGGACCTTGGAAGAGAGATCCCTTAGCATGGGAGGGAGTGTGAGGGCAGTGCCCAGATACTTGATATGAGGGAATTGAGGAGCCAAGGTGTAGGTGGGATGGAGAGAGGCAGTGATGCCACAAGCCAGGCTCCATTTATAGCTCAGCTTGCGTTACAACCTGTGTACATTGTTTTGGTTTTTATATAAGGGTTTTTTTTTGGCAAAATTTGGGGCTTTTTTTTATGGGGAAGACAAATCCTAACCTCTTATCAAATGACCCTGTGAGATTTATAATTAGATAACAGTGGCTGTCTCTTGAGGGGACTGTCAGTTTGCAAATGATTCTCAACAGATTATGGTGGGATCAATAGGAGCTGAATAATTAAAATTCGATACTACTATGTCTCTCTCAATAACACTGTGGCGAATGATGTATGACAGATTTAATTGAATTTGTCAGACACCATGGCTACATGCATAGATCACAAGGGATATTTTTAGAGTTATGTATTTGATTTTCTGATGAGCCTTGCAATTGGGCTTTTAACATTCGAGGTTCCTCCTGAGCCCTGAGCTGCTGTGCTCTGGGAGTGCTGACAAGGCCAGGGAACACTGACCTGACTTTGTGCTGAACGTCAAAAAGTTTAAACATAAAATGGCATGGTGGAGGTGGCTGCTAACTCAACGCATGGAGAAAATGTTGATTTGGGGGAAAAAAAGGTCAAGCAAGAGAACAACACATTTATTACCTAATAATTTTCTTTCTCATGGCATTTGGTTAGCAACTGAAGGGACAATTCTGGAGTAACCCAGGGGACTTGAGTTCTAACCTTGCTGGAGTAATGTCATCTATTTGCCTTCTCTATTTTGTAATATTATCAGGGACAAACACAACACAAGGTTTTAAAGCATTTGTAAAATGTTATGCACTGTGAGGTAATATGAATATGTTAAGTATTACATCTAATTTTTTCTAGTATTGCCTCTACTTCTTCATTCATTCCTTAATCCATTCATTCACTTATCCATTTAATCACTCATCCATCCATTAATGCAATAGACTTTTACTAAGAGTGAACTCTGCCAAGGTCCTTGTTCTTGAGGGGTATGACATCTAGTAGGGGAACAAACACGTATACAATTAAGTGCTATAAAGTGCTATAGGTATTATGGTAGAAGAATGTCCTAGGTGTAGGGGCACAAATCTGGTCATGGTATGGATGTTAGGAAAGGCTTCAGAGAGAATGTAAACATGATCTGAGTTGTGAATGTTGGGTAGGTGTTCACCAGGCAGATGGTGGTACAGGAAAGAGCATTTAAGGTGGAGGGAGCAGCATAAACAAAGGCACAGTCTAGAGTGCTTTAGGAACTCCAAGTAGTTTGGTGTGGTTGGAGAGGTGAATGTGGATAAGTTGGTGGGGATGGCTCATGAAGTGATTCATATGGCATTTGAGGGTGTTGGATCTTTATGCTAGGTGCAGTGGGGAGCCATTGAGGGGCTATAAACAAGGGAGTTGTACGGAAAAGTTTGCCTTTGAGTTAGAACCCTCTGGCATCAGTGTGGAAGGTGGATTGGAAGGGATCAGGGCTAGAGGCAGAGTGACCAGTTAGAAGGTTATTATAATGGTTTTGAGGAGAGATGATGCAGATCTGAATTATGAGTTTAAACACCAAGTGCATGACGACTTAGCAGTCATTTCAGTGGAGATACCCAAGATGGGGAAAGGTTTCTGGATAAACTCCTCTTTTGTGACAATTTATGAACTTCCCTCCAACTTTGGCTTTGTATCCAGTATTCACAATCTCAGGGACTACCATCCTTCCATTCACACAAGTCAGAAACCTACCCCTTTCTAATCCTTGACATCCAGTTGTGTAGACTGTACCTCCAAAATCTCTCTCCGTCCCTGCTGCCACCATCCAAGCTCAGGCCACTGCAATAATCCTATTATCCACTTCCAATCTGAACCCCACACTATAGCCTGGAAGGCTCAGAGAACAAGGGATGAGAGTGGTATAAGATGAGTTATAAATCATCTGAGCCCCAGTGTCCTTATAATACAGGGAAAACAAAGTAAACAAAGTTAGTTTGAGAAGTGTTTGGCAATCTCATCTCAGTTTGTGGCAAAAGATTGCACTCATTTTTGGTTCATTAAGCTGCCTCGAGACAGGGCAGTTCCTTTTTTCTATCAAAGGTGGTGTAGGGTAATGATTTATAGAATCTTAGTTTTGATATAGCTATTTCCCTTCCTCTTATAGGGCAGAGGTGGACATGTCTCACCTATTTTTAAATTTCGCCAACAGATTCCTTTAACTTTTTTTAGGCCAACCTAAGTCTCCTTTCTTTGGTTTACTAACAGTTACACCCAAGCAGCTGTACCATTTTTTCAGTATCTCTCATTTATGCTACCTAACTTTATTCTTTTCACAGATGTTTACGGAACTAGCACTTTAAATAGGTAGAATAGACAACTGTGCACATGATGGGACTTCACAGACTCATAAGGTGTTAGAGTTGGAAGGGGACTTAGGGATCACATGTGTCAAGCCCCTGGAAACAATGCAGTCAGACACATAGACATGGATGAAAATCCCTCTTTTACCACTCAAGCTTTGTGGTCTGAGCAAGTGATGTAACCTTTCTGAAACTAACATTCCTTATATGTAAAATAAGCATTGTACTAACTATTTGGGAGGATTGGAGGAATTATTGATGTAAATTGCCTTGAGCACAGTGTCTAGCACATGGTAAAGAGTCTGTACATTTTAGTTTCCTTGAACTCCTTCTTTTCATTGCTTTAAAATGATACATTTAGGAAACTGAGTCTCAGAATACTGAGACTAAGAGAGAAATGTCATCATAAGGA
Organism: Piliocolobus tephrosceles; assembly: GCF_002776525.5. Classification (NCBI taxonomy): domain Eukaryota; kingdom Metazoa; phylum Chordata; class Mammalia; order Primates; family Cercopithecidae; genus Piliocolobus; species Piliocolobus tephrosceles. The sequence goes on from NC_045445.1 coordinate 25,579,118, forward strand.
TATACTGCTAGGTGGAGTCCAGATTAGAACTCAATTCTTTGCTCTATTTGTGGTTTCCTTGCTCTATTTGTGGTTATGCTTAGAAACCCCCCTGCTGTGGTGCAGGAGCAGGTTGAGGAGGTGGTCAGGAAGACTTTGTGTTGTTGGTCCAGGAGACAGGGGCAGAGAAAAGTGAGAGGAAGACAGTAAATCCAGTGAAGCCAGATTTCGCCTCCCTCTTAATTTTGCTAAGGATTACAATTGCTGCTCTCATCCTAGAACACGATGTGTCTCATTGATCTTGAGTGAGTTTACTTACAATGAGTCAGCATATGGGGGTGCTGGAAACAGGGGTGTACCTAATTCCTAGAGGGGGCATCTCGGCTGCATGTTGGATGATAAGAGAAGTCAGCTGGGAGGAGTAATCAGCACCGAGGGAATAACTGAGAAATGGCTTGATTCAGAAATTCTTAGAAAAAGACACGTGAACGAATCTCCAACAATTAATTGCATGCAGGACTTAGTTATTTTAGAGTGAACCACCTTGAGGTCATTCAGATCTTTTTTTTTATTTCAAATATGATGTCATTATGAGACTAAATTTTATTTTTTTTAAACTATTCTTCACAACTGAAAACTACAACAAATGACAGAGGTTGCATGTTTCATATTTGAGTGCTTGTAAGGTTACTGTTCTCAAACATTTATTGTCTGTTCTGCTTATAAATATTTACTTTCATGAATACTCTGGCATCAGGGCTCAGTTCCTCTTTTCTTATTATGAGTAGAGGCAGGGTTATGTTAGCAAACATAATAAAAAGCACGTTGATATTGTTGACCATGAGGTTCTGAGGTCCAGGTGGAGTAGGCTCTGTTTATTTCAATTTATTTGTTCACCTACGTAAGAGATTCTGTTCCTGCCCCTCCCTCCCTCTCATCCTCCTATCTTTTACTGATGGATTATAAATTACAGTTGGCAACTTGGTGTCCTTCTTAAAGCAAGGTAATACTGTTGATTTATAATCAGTTAGATAGGATGTGTCCTTTGAATTATGTCTCTATTGGTAGGGCATGATAAGATTTCTCTGAGGCAATAATAATGTTTTTTTTAAAAAAATCTTCTTTTCCTAATTGAATACCCTTTATTTCTTTCTTTTGCCTGATTGCCCTGGCCAGAACTTCCAATACTATGTTGAATAGGAGTGGTGAGAGAGGGCATCCTTGTCTTATGCCGGTTTTCAAAGAGAATGCTTCTGGCTTTTGCCCATTCAGTATGATATTGGCTGTGGGTTTGTCATAAATAGCTCTTACTACTTCGAGATACGTTCCACCAATACCTAGTTTATTGAGAGTTTTTAGCATGAAGGGCTGTTCAATGTCCTTTGCAGGGACATGGATGAACTGGAAACCATCATTCTCAGCAAACTAACACAAGAACAGAAAACCAAACACCACATGTTCTCACTCATAAGTGGGAGTTGAACAATGAGAACACATGGACACAGGGAGGGGAACAACACACACCAGGGCCTGTCTGGGGGTGGGGGACTAGGGGAGGGATAGCATTAGGAGGAATACCTAATATAGATGATGGATTGATGAGTGCAGCAAACCACCATGGCACGTATATACCTATGTAACAAACCTGCACGTCCTGCACATATACCCCAGAACTTAAAATATAATTTAAAAAACCACACCCTAAAAAATCTTCTTACTTAGTGTCCAGCCACAATTAACAATCATATGGTGGCCAAGGTTAGACTGCCCAGTCTGTGGTCAGTGTTAGGGGTTAAGTCTGGAGCCAGGGTTAGCTAGGTGCCAGGGGACACAGTGAATGGTTAGTTCAGGTTAATCCCCTCTTGAACTTTTTCTGTAACCCAGAAGGGTATTTACTTTTATGATCCGCCATCTACCACATTCTACTCAGAGAACACAGCCCTGAGGGAAGGGATCCCCGAGCTGGAAGGTGGAGGGCAAAGGAAGGAGAAGGGGAAGTCAGAAGCAAGTCCAGGCTGGGGTAACACATGCAGCAGCTGCCACTGTGGGAAGCTCAAGGGCATCAGACCTTGCCAGATTGACTGTGCAGGAAGACAACATGGGGCTGAGGGCCCATGAGACAAACCTCACCTGCTTTACAACTTTGTCTTTGACCCTTTCTATAGAATCTAGCACTTTGTCTGAAGGGGTTTTTAAAGGAGATATTTTGGAATATGACATGTGGACTGACAGCTATGATGTTTGTTTCCTTTACCCTGGAAACCATGGGCTACCTTTGAAGTGTTAACCACCTTGAGCAATCTCTTGGCCCCATTGATAGTCAGGACCTCTGTATGTAGGGACTTCCAGTTTGGTCACGTAGGATGTTGTTTAACCTGGAGGTCTGAGCCTGCTGCCAGGCCTTTCACATGGGAAAGTTTTTCACAGGCTGCTGGATGTACTTCTGGATGTGATAATCAGGGAAGGTAAAAGGTCTCAGAGGAAAACCCTTTTAAAGGCGTTCAACTTTAGTGTCACCAGAGATGCCTAGTGCAGCTTTGTAAAAAGGACAGGAAACGCCCTGGTTTCTGCCAGGGAACATAGTTTGGAAAGCAGTTGCAATGGCAGCTAGGTTAACAAGGAACTGGTGAAGAATCAGGAGTCCAAGAGGACTGTAGCTTATGAGTGAACTAAAACGATTTCCGAAACCGCTTGGAGATTCCATATGGCCTAGACATGGAGATTTTAATTCATTCCATCCTAGGGGCTAGGGAATATGCACATTTAACAAATGTTTCAGGTAGCTCTGATGCCACTGGCACTCACAACTATTGCAGTAACAATACATTATTTCAGATTCTTTGAATTGGGCCTTGTGGATGCTCTGATATGAGTTGAGCTGAAACTTCTGTTGGGGTTTGTGATGAAAGGGTTGCTTTAACAGTGGAGCGTTGCAATCAAATTCAAAATAGGGAGAATGGCTCAGCTGTATAAAAGAATACTCCAATTCTACAAGAATCAGATGTTTGCAAGCACAGATGGATTATTGTTTTGTGTACTACAAATTAGTACTCTATGTACATTTCTGATAAGTCTTTTCTTTGTGGTAAGTTTCATAAAGGCCTCTTAATATACAATGCTTGTTTTTGCAAATTTAAGTTAATATTGAGTGAAATAATAAAAATCTGCTTCTGGTACGTGAGCACATACACAATATGTAATTCAGATTGACTTCCATACAACTTGTCTAAATGACTAATTTTTGATGACACTAGAATTACAGGTCATGAAGTGAGGAGTGCAAAGGGGAGAATGGTATTTGAATTGTAAAGAAAGACAGACTTCAAATAAAGGACTTTTGTGCTTGATGTAGAGATCACTAACAGCTTTTCCCCCAGGAAAATCTTTTTTCAAGCTCAAAGCATTAAAAGCCAGAAAAGAGGGAGGGAGAGCAAAGGGGTGGGGAATGAGAAACTAAGAAAGGGTTAAAGAGAATCCAAAGGATGTACTGAGTTTGAACAAGCCTTTGAGGTCCTTGGATTTCTTTTGTTTTGGTGATGTCTTGGGGACTTTGTCCACTTTCTCCATCAATGACCTCCTCTTAATGTCCAGACAAAGTTCATGGTACATAGGAAGATTTGGAAACAGAGAAACAGATGGAAGGTAGCCCAACCCCAATAAATCCTCTACAGCCCATTCTCCATCAGCATCCTAATTCTGTCCTTGTGCTACCTCTGGGGGTAGCTGCACTCTTTGCATATAGTACGTTAACCCATCTTGTTCACTACCTCCCTGTCTCTTCTCCAAGACCCATAGGTTCAATCAGCTACCTGCTCTGCCTTTGGGGGAGTGACGCTGATGTAGGCAACTGTACCTCTAATTAGCTGACAGCTGACAGCAAAATTAATTATATAAAATTGTGGCCCCAGAATAGGAAAGCCCAATTAAATCAAAACTAGGAAATATGGGTCCTCAAATGGCACAAAAGTGGTGGAAGGGACAGGTTGTGGGTATAGATGGCTGGGAAAGTACAAACTTCTCCCATTTCTTTGGACCTCCACAAACTAGAAGGAATAGATAACATAAGCTAGGAAGTAGAGGAAGCTGGGAAAAAAGTTCAAGGAAAATTTTGTTGTCTATCGTAATTTGCAGTCATAGATTTTTTTTTTCAAGGTACGAATAATACTGCTATTTATGACAGGATGTCTCAAACTGTACTGTATACGAGAATTGCCTGAGGATCTTGTTAGAATACAGATTCTGATTCTATATGTCTAGGAAGAGGTCTAATATTCTGCATTCCATGGTATAGGTGGGGTGATTGGAGAAGGCTTTAAGGAGGAGGTGGGTCTTGAGCAGTCCATTGAATGATAAGATGAGGTTTGGCTAAATGGAGAAGCAAGCTAGGGGATGTCCTATGGTGCAGGGGTAGGAGAGGCAGTCTGAAATAAAAGCACTGAGGATGGACTAAGCATTTTATATGCCCAGAACAAGAAGAAGTCAAATTTTGCAAGACAAAAAGCTTATTTGAGGAAGATGGTGAAGCTAGGGTTGGGTAGATAGAGTGGAACCATTTCTTGGTGGGATTTGAATGCTGGCCTGAGGAATTTGGGCTTTATCCTGGTATAAACAGAGTCAATGAAAGATTTTGAGCAGAGGAATAACATACTGAAAGATGTACCTTCAAGTGAATTAATCTTACAGCACTACATAGGATGGATCAGATGGAAGAGAACCCTGGAGGAAGGTAAAATGTCAATTGCAGTAAGATAGATGTGAGGGGATGAAGCCCTGTATCAGGCTGGCAGTAGAATATTTGGGGAAAAAAAGTCATCAGATTGGGAAGCAGTAAAACTCTGTGACTGACTGAAGGTCCCCCTCCTTCAAATTACTTCATCCAGAAAGACTAAGAGGCTGTGGGGTCAAGGTTTATCTGACTAGTGCATTTCTAAAGCTCTTGTTAAACTCCTGAAAATCAGATTGTGAAGTGAGCTGCTTGCTGTGACCTTGTTGGAGAACCAACTTTCTATGATATTGCCAGAGGGGCTGAAAGGTGATGCTCTAAGTGGCATATAAAATTCTGAAAGGATAGGACAAATGGATGCCAATAATCCTTGTGAGATAGTAACTACTGCTGAAACACAAGGTCATAGACAGACCTTGGAGAAGCTAGAAATGAAGCAAACAATTTTGGTTGGATTTTGTTTACAAGGTATGTGTAATTGGAGACCATACTGACAAGAGTTCAGCTATAAACACAGATTTCATCTAGAAGCCATTTGAGGACAATGCCTGATATGCTGTGGGAATAAAGAGTTAAAAGGAAGAAATAATTTTGAGCTTTGTCCTTACAGCATTTGTGAGGCCCAAGCCTGACTGTCCAGATGTTCCTCTGTCCTTTCTAATAACTGCATTGTATCCCCACAGCATGACAGTCATTCAGGGTTTGTTTCATTGTTCAGAAAAGTAAGAGACATATGCCCCTATTGCTGGGCTGTGAATTGAACGCAGCACTGAAAAGTCCCTTCCTCTGTCTTAAGTTTCTCTAATCATTAGTTTGCAATGGGGCCTGAAATGCCCACTGTGCAAGTCACTTTAAGGCACAGGACCCTGTGAAAAGGCAAGTATGTTAAGCCAGTAAAGATTACTTTTACTACCTCCTTATCATGGAGAGAGCCTCAAGTGAATAAGGATATAGGACAGGGAAGTTGTGATGAGGGGAAGCAAAAAGTTCTGGATGATGAGACCATGTTCGGAGAAGTCTTCTCAATATGGATGTGAGTGGCAGTAGGTAGCCAAGAGCCACTGCTGGGTACACTAAGTGTTTCTGGATCAGCTCCTGGTAGCTCCACTCCTGAGGAGCAGCAGTTTTCAGACAGTCTTAATTGGAAGGTCTGGTGAGTGGTAGTTTTCTATTTCGCAGATGGTGGTGGCCTGTGCTGTTTAAGAGGCATCTTGCCATGCCTCAGGCTTTTGGGAAGAGAGCATCTATTCATACTACAATGATATGTTTCTGCTGGGCTGAAAAGCAACCTGCTAGATCTTACCGGGAAAAAAAATTGGACCCCAGGATTAATATATGCAGAGGACCATACCTCCCCTGGGTCCATTTGTAGCTCTAAAAGTTGGTACTGAAGGACAATTGAGAGCTTCTGTTGCCTGGCATAGAGTTGGTAGTCTATATTTGTTGAATATACTAATAAATGATTGAATAAATAAATAAAATATAAGTAGTCTGAAGAAAGCACTACATTTAAAGTCATAAGGATTGAGTTCAAATTTCTAGACTGGCAGAAATTTGACTCTTGGGCCTTTGGTAAATTTTTATCTCTCTCTGGACCTTATTTTCTTAATATATAATAAAATGGAAATAATCATACTTGTCCTGCCTCTTTTGCACAATTGTGGGAGAAGCAATATGTATATATATAAGAAAAATCCTTTTGGAAATGAAAATCCACAGAAATGTCCTGGGCTGAAAAAGGACAGCCATTTTGATATTTGCTAAATTAAATATATCCCTGGATCTCATGATAGAGGGTCACTACTGCCAGCCTCTGGTCTAGATGCATCCTCTTACAAAGAAACATCTGTGTTACCAACGACCCACTCTCAGACTCCTGTGTAAGCAGTGTAAGAATCAGATTTTTGTTCTTTTCTGCTGGCTTTTCTCTCCTAAGTGACAGAAAGCATTGGAAGCATTGTGGACTTCACATGAAACACTTTTGGAAGCCATCGACCAGGTGTCTGTATTGTCTCCTCAGCTGCTTGTAGCCATCCCTCCAGAGATGAGAGTTATCTTATGATTTTTTTCTGTGAATCCTCAACTGTCTCTATGATGGCACTGTCCCAAAGGAGGGGGAAAGGGAGGGGAGCAGGAGACTGCAGAAGAGTGGGACTTGCTCTCTCTTCTCCCCCACCTTGTGATTTACAAGGAGCAGTTGATTTGACTTTCAATCAGCCTCTTCTTTGTGTCATTTTCCTTTCATCTGAGGGCTTACTTCTCACCTTGGTCTCTGCTCAGTTGATCTCAAAAGAAGCTTTTTCACATTCCTTTTCTTGGACATATTGTGCAGAGTTCCTATTTAAATGGATGCTTTGTTCTCGGGGTTAGGGGAGAGAAGGTAGGATGATTTAAAAATCCTGCCAGGAGTCCTTGAGGAAGCAGGCTGGAGTCCTGTTTGCAGAAGTCAATAGGCTTGTTGTAAGCAGGCATTGTGTGTTCTAGCATAGGCGGCTGAAACAAATCAATTTCAATTTACTTGTCCAGCAAAAGGAGCCATTATTTAGAACTGAATGGCCTGAGCTCCCGTAATATATTGTGAAAACTTATTGTAGTTTTTACTGAGAACTAGCTTATGATGAAATTATTTGTTTAGAAGCAAAGTGTGGATGTTTATAGAATATAAATTCTGGAGTTATTGATTAGAGGCAGTTGAAGAATGAGTTACATTTCTTTTCTAAATGTGGTGGTCGGATGATATTGATATGATGGACATTGATATCATAGTATGTTGCTGGCTGGAAACCTGGCAGGATCTTTATTTTGACAATAAGCACAATTAACACAAGGGAAGGGCGTTTACTAGTTAGGGAGGTACCATAGTAAAGGCTGAAGTTCATTCACCTTTAAATAGCAAGTTGGCTCATAAATTCGGTTCCATTATGAGAATGTCTGTTGCAGGCTCTATATTTTACGTTAGCTATAGAGCTTGGTATATTACCAGTAAATTGTTGAAACGGCCTCTAGGAGTAACATTTAAGGCTCAATTCACTGAAGTTTTATGTTTCTATTTTTGCACAGTTTACATTTAAAAAACACAACAACCAAGATATTTGGGCTTGCAACATGATTTATGTCTCTCCCCTCCGATTAGCTGATCACATATTTTTCTATTTTTCAGGACTTTCTGTGCATCTTGTGTAACTTCCTATTACTGCTCTTTTGGAAAATGACTACAGTCTATGTATTGAGATTTTCCATTGCCATTTCATTCCTTTGCCACTGCCATTTCCATTCCTTTGCCATCACTGTGGTCTACTAGAACTTTGGATTCTGTTCAGTTGATGTAGTTGGATAGAACACTGGGTTGAAGAATAATAACTGCTGATGACTTATCATCATTACCTCAGCTCCTAGTAATCTTGTACCGTTTAGTTGCCTTTTTATCTTTCCTATTTTCTTTTATTTTGTCATTATTTAACATTGCTTCTGGTAGTTTTTGTTTCCCTTCAGCTCTAGTAAATGTTCCTTGAGGGCTGAGGCTGTGTTATTTTTTTTTGTTATCTCCCACAGGTACTAACATCTGTTGAATTAATGATTGCATTGGCTTACAAAAATATTTTAATATCTTGCATTAGTATTGCAAGTATTAAAGTATTAAAGTTGCCGCTAAAATACATTGCATGGCCTGGCGCGGTGGCTCACGCCTGTAATCCCTGCACTTTGGGAGGCTGAGGCGGGCAGATCACGAGGTCAGGAGATTGGGACCATCCTGGCCAACAGGGTGAAACCCTGTCTCTACTAAAAAAATACAAAAAATTAGCTCGGCGTTGTGGCGGGCGCCTGTAGTCCCAGCTACTTGGGAGGCTGAGGCAGGAGAATAGAGTGAACCCAGGAGGCGGAGCTTGCAGTGAGCTGAGATCGTGCCACTGCACTTCAGCCTGGGTGACAGATCCAGACTCCGTCTCAAAAAATAATAATAAAATAAAATAGGGAAGGGGCGGAGCAAGATGGCCGAATAGGAACAGCTCCAGTCTCCATCTCCCAGCGCGAGCGACAGAGAAGACCGGTGATTTCTGCATTTTCAACTGAGGTACTGGGGTCATCTCACTCGGGAGTGCCGGACAATCGGTGCTGGTGAGCTGCTGCAGCCTGACCAGCGAGAGCTGAAGCAGGGCGAGGCATCGCCTCACCTGGGAAGTGCAAGGGGGAAGGGAGTCCCTTTTCCTAGCCAGGGGAACTGAGACACACAACACCTGGAAAATCGAGTAACTCCCACCCCAATACTGCGCGGTAAGCACACCGGCACACCAGGAGAATATACCCCACACCTGGCCGGGAGGGTCCCACGCCCACGGAGCCTCCCTCCTTGCTAACACAGCAGTCTGCAGCAATCTAAAAGCAAGGCAGCAGCGAGGCTGGGGGAGGGGCGCCCGCCATCGCTGAGGCTTAAGTAGGTAAACAAAGCCGCTGGGAAGCTCGAACTGGGTGGAGCTCACAGCAGCTCAAGGAAACCTGCCTGTCTCTGTAGACTCCGCCTCTGGGGACAGGACACAACTAAAAAATAACAGGGGAAGCAGCAGAGGCCTGTGCAGATGCGAACGACTCTGTCTGACAGCTTTGAAGAAAGCAGTGGATCTCCCAACACGGAGGTTGAGATCTGAGAAGGGGCAGGCTGCCTGCTCAAGTGGGTCCCTGACCCCTGAGTAGCCTAACTGGGAGACATCCCCCACTAGGTGCAGTCTGACACCCCACACCTCACAGGGTGGAGTACACCCCTGAGAGGAAGCTTCCAAAGCAAGAATCAGACAGGTGCACTCGCTGTTCAGCAATATTCTATCTTCTGCAACCTCTGCTGCTGATACCCAGACAAACAGGGTCTGGAGTGGACCTCAAGCAATCTCCAACAGACCTATAGCTGAGGGTCCTGACTGTCAGAAGGAAAACTATCAAACAGGAAGGACACCTATACCAAAACCCCATCAGTACGTCACCATCATCACAGACCAGAGACAGATAAAACGACAAAGATGGGGAAAAAGCAGGGCAGAAAAGCTGGAAATTCAAAAAATAAGAGCGCATCTCCCCCTGCAAAGGAGCACAGCCCATCGCCAGCAACGGATCAAAGTTGGTCAGAGAATGACTTTGACGAGATGAGAGAAGAAGGCTTCAGGCCATCAAACCTCTCAGAGCTAAAGGAGGAATTACGTACCCAGCGCAAAGAAACTAAAAATCTTGAAAAAAGAGTGGAAGAATTGACAGCTAGACTAATTAATGCAGAGAAGGTCATAAACGAAATGACAGAGATGAAAACCATGACACAAGAAATAAGTGACAAATGCACAAGCTTCAGCAACTGACTCGATCAACTGGAAGAAAGAGTATCAGCGATGGAGGATCAAATGAATGAAATGAAGCGAGAAGAGAAACCAAAAGAAAAAAGAAGAAAAAGAAATGAACAAAGCCTGCAAGAAGTATGGGATTATGT
>NC_045445.1:25594286-25625952 GCF_002776525.5 Piliocolobus tephrosceles
TGGGTGCAGCACACCAACATGGCACAGATATACATATGTAACAAACCTGCACGTTATGCATATGTACCCTAGAACTTAAAGTATAATAAAAAAAGGGGATTAAAAAATAAATAAAATAAAATAAAATAAAATAAAATACATTCCACATGCACATAATAATAATAGTGGGCATTAATTAAATCTTTACTGTGTAGCATTCCAGAAACTTTGCGTGCATTATTTAATCCTTGCAATGATACCATGATAAAATGTTATTTCTATTACCATTTTATAAATGAAGAAACTGAGACTCAGAGATGTTAAGTCATTTGCCCAACATTACCAGCTAATAAGTGGCAGAACTGGGAACTCAGGTCTGCATACCAGCTTTTAGTGAATTTCTCATATATATATGTGTATATATACACACATATATACATATATATACATATACACATATATACATATACATACATATACACACATATGTACATACATATATATACATATATATTTATATTTATTTATTTATTTATTTATTTTTTGAGATGGAGTCTTGCTTTGTCTCCCAGGCTGGAGTGCAATGGTGTGATCTCGGCTCACTGCAACCTCCACCTCCCCGGTTCAAGTGATTCTCCTGCCTCAGCCTCCCAAATAGCTGGGATTATGGACACACGCCACCATGCCTGTCTAATTTTTGTATTTTTAGTAGTGACAGGGTTTCACCATGTTGGCTAGGCTGGTCTTGAACTCTTGACTTCAGGTAATCCACCTGCCTCGGCCTCCCAAAGTGAAGGGATTATAGGCATGAGTCATTGTGCCCAGCTTCCAAAAAATATTTGAAGACAACCTCCCTACCCACTTATTGTGCCACCGTCTCCCCTCACTCTACATAGGAAAAATCTTTCAACTTCTATTATGGTGAGCACACATTTTACAGGATCTATGATCTATTCTGTGACTAAGTAATGATTATTACAACAACGCAATAAGCCAAAGGATGAAGATAGGCCTCAAATAAATATATACTATGTAGATCTGTTTATTTACTTCTTTGGAACAATCAAGCTCCAAAATATTATATATTATTGAGCTCCGAGAGTGTCAGTTTAGAGGTTATCAGAAATCTTCTACAAATAATGAACAAATTGGCCAACAAAGCTGAATTTTCCAAAATGAAAAATCTGTCTCCAAGAGTCTGCAATTTTGAAAGGATTAGGGATAGGTGACCTGGCAGAAATGTTCCTGCCAAGAAGGCTGTACAATTTGTATCATTTGCTTCTAGAAACAATCACCTCTAGAATTGTATTAAATAGTGTGTGGTTTTTTAAAGCTGTATTGAGTTGTAATTCACATACCATATTATTCATCCATTTAATGAACACAATTTAGTGTTTTCAGTATATTCACAGGGTTTTGCAACTATCAGCACAATCTACTTTTAGAACATTTTTATCCTCCCACAAAGAAGCCCTGTGCCCTTTTAGATTCTCTCTCTATTCCCCTATAGACCCTACTCCCCAGCTCAAGGCAATCATGAATCTACCTTCTGTCTCTATAAATTTGCTTATTCTGAACATTTCATATTAAAAGAATCATTCGGTATGTGATCATCTGTCATTAGTTTCTACCATTTACCATACTTTCAGTTTCCTCTGTTTTACAGTATGTTCCATACTTCATTCTTTTTTATTGCTGAGTAACATTTCCATTCTGTGGATGGATTGTCACTTAACTTTCTGGATGATGTCTTTTGAAGCACAAAAATTTTAATTTCTATAAAGTCAAATTTTTTGTTTGCTATGATTTTGCTGTCATAGTTAACATTTCATTGCCAAATTTAAGGTAATGAAGGTTTATCCCTGTGTTTTCTCTGAGAGTTTCAGGGGGCTTGCTCTTATAGTTCAGTCACAGATCAAGTTTGACTTAATTTTTGTAGATGGTGTAAAGTAGATGTCTAATTTCATTTTTTTTTGCATGTGGATATCCAGCTATTCCAGCATTATTATTGAAGAGGCTACCTTTTCCCCATTTATTGTCTTGGTAACCTTGAATAAAGTTAACCACAAATGTAAGGGTTTATTTCTGGACTTTCAAATCTATTCCATTGATTTATATGTTTATCTTTATGTCAGTACCATGCTGTTTTGATTACTGTAGCTTTGTAGTAAAATTTGAAATTAGGAACTCTGAGTCCTGAAACTTTGTTTTTCTTTTTCTAGATTTCTTTTTTTTTCTTCTATGTTTTGCCCCTTGCATTTCAAAATGAATGTTAGGATAAGTATGTCCATTTCTGCAAAAAGAGTTAAGTGGTCCTTTGATATATATTGCATTCAAAAATATTAAGCCTTCTGATCCATGAACATGATGCTATTATTTATTATGCCATTTTTTTTTTTTAAGTTTCTACACACAGGCCCTGGCTGTGTGGGAAGATCACTTGAGCCCAGGAGTTTGAGACCAGCCTGGGCAACATGATGAGACCCTATCTCTACAATTTAAAAAAAAAAAAATTAGCTGGGCATGGTGATGTGTATCTGTAGTCCCAGATACTTGGAAGGGCTGAGGTGGGAGGATCACTTGAGCTCAGCAGATCAAGAGTACAGTGAGCTGTGATCTTACCCCTGCCCTCCAGCTTAGGCAGCAGAGTGAGACCCTGTCTCAAAAAAAAAAACATTCTACACACAGCATTGATTTGTGATGCTATTGTAATTGGAAATGTTTTCTTTTTAAAGTATTTAAATGGACAGATAAAATTATATGTATTGTGTACATCATGATATTTTGAAGTATACACACACACATTGTGGAATGACTAAATCTAGCTAATTAACAAATGCATTACCTCATATAGTTATTATTTTTGTGGTGAGAACACTTTATACTCACTCTCGTAGCATTTTTAATAATACAACATATTGTTATTTATTGTAGTCACTATATTGTATAGTAGATGTCTTGAACTTATTCTTCCTATCTAGCTGAAATTTTCTATAGTGTGTCCAACATCTTCATTCCCCTCCCTTCACACCCACATACAACCACTTCAGCCACTAGTATCCATCTCTCTGCTTCTAGGAGATGGACTCTCTTTTAGATTCCACATATGAATAAGATAATGTGGTATTTGTCTTTCTGTTCCTGGTTTATTTTACTTAACATAGTGTGCTCCGTGTTTATCTGTGTTGTTGCAAATGACAATATCTTCTCCATTTTATGACAATAATATTCTATTGTGCATATAAGTCACATTTTCTGTATCCATTCATTCATTGATAAGATAGATATGTTTGTGGGAGAATAAAGGGTCCAGGGCTTCCTATCCCATCATCTTGCTAATGATATCCCAAGACAATTTGGATTTAATAATAACATTTATTTTAGTTTTAATTAAGGATGACCTTTGGGGATATGCATTGTGATACAATACAGCAGAGTTTTTGTGGGACTTTATAAGTGAAAAAGGTATTCTTGCCTTTCTTTCCTGAGTACCTGAGGTCACATATATCATTTAGGGCCTTTTTGGTTATTTGGCCAAGGTTATTGAGCCCTAATGGTTTTTAAATATTTGTATGTATTTGAGAACACATCAGAAATTGAGGACCCAGTCCCTGCATTTGAGGGCAGAGTAATATGGAAAGAATATTAGTTTCAGATACTTTATTCACTATAATTTATTATCCCTGTCTCTCAAATGAGAATATTGAGATTGAGGGAAGTAAAGTGACTTTTGCAAGGTTGTGTAAAAGTTTATTGAGAAAGATAAAGCTAAAACACAAGTCTCTTATGTGGATAGTCATATAACCACACTTAACTGCAAGGGAGTTTAGGAAACAGTCTATGTGCTCAGAAAAAAAAGTAGAGAACAGATTATGGTGGGTAGCTGGTAACATCTTACATACTCTGATAGTTCATGTTAGAAAAGCAAGATGGAAGACATATGGAGGCAGCAGATAAAGGAAGAAGAAAAGAGGGCTTGATGAAGTAGTCCAGTGTTCTCATACTTTCTGTGAGTGTATGCATACAATAATAGCGTTATTCATTCAGGCACTGAGTTAGTGCCTTCTTTGAATTATCATATTTAATGCCTACAACTTTCTGAGATAGTTACCATTATCACCACCATAAACATGAGAAAAGTAAGGCCCAAAGAGGTAGGCTGCTTATTCATATTTACAGTTAGCAGAAAATAATAAAGGATGATTATGAAGCCAAACGTGTCCAACTCCAATCATTCGGTGGTATTGTATTTTTCTGGATTTGGGTTATAATGCAGGAATGTATTATTTCTATTTGGGAAGATTAGAGAAAATTTTATAGAGGAGGTTAGGATTTGAGCTGAGACTTGAAGAATGAATGGGGTTGAATTTTAAATAATGTAGAGGAGCAGGGAATTCCAAGAAGAGGCCTCATGAGCAAAAAATTGGAAGCGAAGGTATGTTCAAGAGATAAGGGGTGCAGTGAAGAAGTTTCACAAGAGAAAAGTGAAGATGACCCTGGGAAAGAGTGAGAAGATTTAAATGTTAGACTAAGGGCTATGAACTTGATCTTATAGATAGTGGAGATGAATGAAGTACTTTGAGCAGGTAAGTGTCAACATCATGTTAGTTTTACATATACATAAAAAGCTAGGTGTAATTTAAGGGATGTTGGAAAGCCCTTGCAGCCCTATTTCCTCACCACTTATAACTTTCTTATTCAAGTATCATATTACTAAAATTCCGCTATTAGAGATTTCTTTTTTTGTGTGTACTTTTTTTTAATTTTTGAAGATATCAATTTATTATTTTTCATTTTACATTTTGTGTTTTCTTTTCTTCTTATCTGTAACAGTCCACAGTCCAAAAGAATCCTTCTTTTACTTTTCTTTTCTTTTTTTTTAAATTTTTATTATTATTATACTTTGAGTTCTAGGGTACATGTGCATAACGTGCAGGTTTGTTACATATGTATACTTGTGCCATGGTGGTGTGCTGCACCCATCAACTCGTCAGCACCCATCAACTCGTCATTTACATCAGGTATAACTCCCAATGCAATCCCTCCCCGCTCCCCCCTCCCCATGATAGGCCCCGGTGTGTGATGTTCCCCTTCCTGAGTCCAAGTGATCTCATTGTTCAGTTCCCACCTATGAGTGAGAACATGCGGTGTTTGGTTTTCTGTTCTTGCGATAGTTTGCTGAGAATGATGGTTTCCAGCTGCATCCATGTCCCTACAAAGGACGCAAACTCATCCTTTTTTATGGCTGCATAGTATTCCATGGTGTATATGTGCCGCATTTTCTTAATCCAGTCTGTCACTGATGGACATTTGGGTTGATTCCAAGTCTTTGCTATTGTGAATAGTGCCATAATAAACATACGTGTGCATGTGTCTTTATAGCAGCATGATTTATAATCCTTTGGGTATATACCCAGTAATGAGATGGCTGGGTCGTATGGTACTTTTAGTTCTAGAACCTTGAGGAATTGCCATACTGTTTTCCATAATGGTTGAACTAGAGATTTCTTTCTTAAGGTTAGACTCTCTGCTCTCTTTTAAAATTGAAACATCCCTGCAAAGACTAACACGTTGTCATTAAGATTTCAACATGAAGGTTTTCATTAGTTCTTTTCATTCCCTCAGAGCAGAGGTTATCCCAAGAGTATAGAGTGCCTGAGTGAGAAGGGGAAAAGCTACTCTGGAAGAAGAAAGAAGAGGGAGATGCTTGCCATGAAGCCTCTGCCTGCTTCTGGCTTTGAGTTTGAGTCAGCACTCCACTCCAGACATTTGAAGTACTAACCAATTAGATGCCTGCACCTTCTATTGAAGAGGGTGTAGACTAAGAGATGTATTTTTCTTTCTGCACGACGATTTCACTTGAAAATAAGTCACTATCCATTGTAAGAATCCAAATCCCTACACTGGCCTAATCTAATTCTCTCTCTAAATCAGGTCTTGATGTATTGGCTATGAAATAGTCATAGAAATAAGGATCATGTGTTGGTGTGAGTATAGACATGCATATATATGTAATCGTTATTTCTGTGGCCATATTTGTGTGGCCATATGTGTATATCTTTTTGTATTATAAAGGTCTAATTATTTAGCTTTCAGTTTTGCTACTAAGTTAGTAGAGAGCTTCTCTTGATTATCTTTCGAAAGGAAAAAGCGCCTCTGCTGAGAGAGGTCTGTTTTAGCTTAGAGAGCTTATGGCAGTAGGCAGAAAGGAAAAGAGTGACTGGGCATGGGATTATGAGAGTTAATGTGAGGTGTGTGAAAGGAATGTCCTCAGATGCCTCAATCACAAGTGGGTAGACTACACTGGGAGAGAAGGGGAGGTAGAGTAATAAAGGGCAATCAGGCAGAGGATTGAACTCTGACACATATCTTCAGGACTTCAGGACTCTAGTACTGGGAAATGGGGATTTTACAGATCATGGACAGTACCAGCCCCTAAAAACTCTGCATGGTTCCACATGAAAGCCACTTTCTGTGACAGAACTTTTGAGTGTATCTCTTGAGTAGTAAACTTTAGTAGCAGTCTGAGTTGATTTTTTTCTCAAACAAAATGTTGTTCTGTGTGTGTGTGCATGTGTGTGTGTGTGTGTGTGTGTGTGTGTGTGTGTGTGTGAGAGAGAGAGAGAGAGAGAGAGAGAATGAGATACTGAAAATATGTGTGTGGTCAGGGAGAGCTGCAGGGCCAGGTTTGCTTTGCTAAAACAAGTTCCCAAATGATAACTGTCACTGAACGTGTTAGCTGACAGGATTGAGAGAATGATACCAAAGTTATGTGTACTCAAAAACCTGTTCTACAGGCATGGTCTGGGCAAATGTTACCTGTGTCTATAACAACTTCAGTTAGAGACACTCCCCCTTTTTTGTCACCCTGACAAGTCAGAGATTATCGTTGCTGAAGGAAGGGTAGGGCTGTTTCACAGGCTGGGTGCAGTAGATGAAGTGAGTTGTAGTGTGGTGTATTAGTCCATTTTCATGCTGCTAATAAAGACATATCTGAGACTGGGAAATTTACAAAAGAAAGAGGTTTAACTGGACCTGCAGTTTCTCATAGCTGGAAAAGCCTCCCAATCATGGTGGAAGGCAAGGAGGAGCAAGTTACATCTTACATGGATGGCAGCAGGCAAAGAGAGAGCTTGTGCAGGGAAACCCCCATTTTAAAAACCATCAGATCTCATGAGATGTATTCACTGTCACTAGAACAGCATGGGAAAGACCTACCCCCATGATTCAAATACCTCCTACCAGGTTCCTCCCACAACACACGGGAATTCAAGATGACATTTGGGTGGGGACACAGCCAAACCATATCATGTGGGAAGAAGAGATAGAAAGATATCTGAGAACATACCCATAAAATGCTGGAAGAAGGGGAAGCTTAAGAATCCTGTGGCTTTTCTTTACCCAGTCTTACCAAGTGACCTGACAAGCTTTTTTTTTTTTTAAGCTTCAGGCTAACTAGTCTCAACTTGAGTTCACATCGTCCCAGGTTGGGAATTCTTTCTCAAGTCTTAGGTCCCTGAGTCCTAATTATGACTTTTCTGTACCATATAGAGGTCTCCAGAACAGCTTGGGGCCTAAAAAGAGTAACATAGTTACTGGAATGACATATACCCTCGTGGAACTTGGGAAGTGGAGAAGGAAGTGACAATGAAATATAAATCTTTTGGGGAATTGTTTGCCGGAAACAGAATGTCATGAATTGCATTCATTCAACATGCTTTTATTATAGTGTGTCCAAATGTATGCTTTATACTGGGTTTGTGGGGTGTCCTTTATTTCCCAATCCATTCTTCACACAGCTGCCAGAATGCTCTAGAACATAAATCATATTATAGCACATCCTACATAGAACCAGTCTTCCTAATATGGCATTTAAAGTCTTTCTTGGTTTTGCCCCTGCCTATTTCTCCATCCTCTTTTTCAACATGTTGTGTCTCTTACGCGGTTTGTAGATCTTCACCCATACTATTCTATTTCATTTGTACATGTCTGTCTTTATTCATAATGTCCCCTCTGCTTGGGATACCCTTCCCAACTAGCTCTGTTTTTTCAAGTTTCAGCTCAGGTTATATCTCCTTCAATAATATTCTCTTAACTCCCAGGTCCCTCCTCTCTGCTCCGGTAACACCATAAATTTTCCTCTTTAAAAAACACTTAACCATATAATATTCAAATGATTTCATCATCATTTCAGGAGAAGTTAGTAAATGCTGACTGGGCCTAGTGGTGATGAATAACTTGGTACACTTTGGAGGGGCCCTAGGAAGCTAAAAAACTTGGATTTATTATTTTATTAACCACTTACCACTGTATATCAAAAGAACAAATGTAGTGATTCTTAATCTAAATGTTGGGACTAAAGTGGCAGTGGCTAGCTAGAGTTTGCTAATTCAGAATTAGTATCTGTGAATTTGAAAGTCCCTGTGCAGAGGGTGGGGGAAGAAAAGATGTTTCTGCTTTTTATTTATTTATTTTTTGTTAGATATGCTAGACCCAGTTCCTTCATGTGACCTGAGAAGATGGCATGGAATGCTTGTGCAAGTACCAAGTGGCTGATTTGTTCACTGCTATTAAATTGCATGGCCTGTAAAGGCCATTTATTTGCTTTGCCTTTCTTGCCACATAGATTTGTAACATTAGATCTAAGAGGAAAAAGGTCTGTTTGCCTTAGATTTTGGCTGTGTCCCAGGGAGGCAAAGTTTTATGCAGCCTTTCAACCAGCAGCATGAAGGCTTATTAGATGTAAAAAAAAAAAATGCATTTGCTATTCTTTCAGGGCAGTTAATGGAGTTACTACATAAAAAATCTCGATAATATTTTCTGTTTCCCAGAAAAAATTATACATAAGTTTGCAAGCATTATAGATTTATACCGTTAATAGTTTATACTAACATACAACCCATGTTCAATTCACTTCAAACATTTAGTGTTTACTGTGTTCTAGTTATATGTTAGGAATTCAGGAATTCCTGAATTCCTAGAAATTTGAGACAAAGTCTCCATTACCAGAAAATCTTCACACTATGATAAATGCAATAAAAAGAGAAAAGATATAAGCTACAGAATGAGCACAGAGGAAGCATAAGTGAACTTTGTTTAGAAGGTCAGGGAAGACTTCTCTGAAGAGGGAGCTTCTGGCTGTTCTTCATGAATGAATGAGTATTCACCAGATAGACATAAGGCAGAAGGAAGGAGAGGTAATCTACGTAGCGGGAACAGCTTATACAAAGGGAAGGAGAAACAGCAAGGCTTGTTCCAGGAATTATGCATGATTCAGAACTGCTAAAGCATGAAATGTTAAGGCTTGGATTGTGCAGGCAGGAGCCCAATTATGAAGTACCTCATACACTTTATTTTGTACATGGTAAGGAGCCAGTGATGGGATTTAAGTAAGGGAGTTATATAAACCGATTTACATTAATTTATTCATTCAGGGTGTCAGTTAATGTGAATTGATTGAGTCACTACTATGTGCCAGGCCCTCTGTCAGGCACTGTGGGTATGGTCTTTCTCTTGATGGAGTTTAAGGTCAAGTGGGGGAAGACAGATATGGTAAAAAACAAATAGAAAAATGATGAGTGCACTGAAGAAGAAGAACAGAATGTAAAGGGAGCTAATCTACTTTAGAGGTGTGGGGATGGGGAAGAAGTAACAAAATATAGGTAGACATTAGCTAGGCAAATGGGGAAGGGGAGAATATCCCAAAGACTGAGGGAGGGAGATACAAAAAATGCCTGAGGGGAAAACTAACAAGCTATTTCAGGGTAAATGTAAGAACACCAGGGTAGCTAAACTATGAAAGGCCATAGGAAAAGAGTAACAGATGAGGATAGGTAGGTTGGTTAGTCTTTGATTGTTTTGATTTAATTATTATTATTATTATAGTGCGACCTTGGCTCACTGTAACCTCCGCCTCCCGGATTCAAGCGATTCTCCTGCCTCAGCCTCCAGAGTAGCTGAGATTACAGGCATGTGCCACCACACCTGGCTAATTTTGTATTTTTAGTAGAGATGGGGTTTCTCCATGTTGGCAAGGCTGGTCTCAAACTCCCGACCTCAGGTGATCTGCCCACCTCGGCCTTCCAAAGTGCTGGGATTACAGGCGTGAGCCATCGCACCCATCCTGTTTTGATTTCATTAGATTGAAGAATGTTTCTAGCAGCAGAATAGGGAGTGCGTTTTGGAAGGGAAAAGTGGAAGTGCAAAGAAGGAGTATTGTAGCAATCCAAGGGAGATGTGACGAGGTCCTGATTAAGGGCAATGGCAGTGGGAATGCTGAAGAGAGAATGGACGGATAAGCTGTTTAGGTGGTAATATCAATACAACTTAATAACTGATTAGGTCTTAGGGCTAACAAAGAGGGAGGATTGGAGAATAACTTGGTTTTCTGGCTTAGAAAGTGAGAAAATGTGGGCCACCAACCAAAATAAGAAATATAGTAGGTTATTTCAACTCTGGCATGGATTCCAGTTGCTGATTGTTTGACTTTGAACTTCTGGCCTCACTCTACTGGTCAGTACTGGTGCTCTCTATCAAAAAACAATGTATTTTAATTAAATTAAAATAGCACGTGAGTATAGTAAAACAATTAAAACAGTATAGAAATGCATAAAAGAAAACTAAAAATTTCCCCCTCATCCACCCTAGTCAATTTCCCCATAGGTAAACTCTGTTAGTAATTTCTTCTAGAAAAATATTGTTTGCACTTACCAGCGTATATATGTAGTCTTTGTAAATTTACATACACAGAATCTTACAAACTGTTTTGCACCTTGCTTTTTAAATTTTACTATATTGTGGAAATCATTCTATAACAGAACACACCTCATTCTGTTTAATGACTGTATAATACAATGTTCCTTTATGGATGTAGCCTACTTTAATTAACCATTCTCTTATTGAGGGATTTAGGTAGTTTTCAGTTTTTCACTGTTACTTATGCATTAAATAGATATCTGTTGAGGGACTACTCTGTGTCAGATGTAATCCTTGCCTCTGTGGAGTAAATAGTCTGGTGGGAAGATAGTCATTAATTAAATTACAGAACTCTTGAATTGCAACTGTGACACATGCTCCAAAGGTGCTTTAAGAACCTGTAGTAAAGTATTTGACTTAGTCAAGGAGCCCCTAAAGGGCTCTCCTGAGGAATTCATGCTTGAACTGACTATTGAAAGATGAGTAGAAGATAACAAAGAGGAGTAAAGAGCGTTCTAGGCAGTATACAAAGAATAGATGCACTGGTCATTAGAGAAATGCAAATCAAAACCACAGTGAGATACCATTTCATGCCAGTTAGAATGGCAATCATTAAAAAGTCAGGAAACAACAGATACTGGAGAGGTTGTGGAGAAATAGAAATGCTTCTACACTCTTGGTGGGAGTGTGAATTAGTTCAACCATTGTGGAAGACACTGTGGCAATTTCTCAAGGATCTAGAACCAGAAATACCATTTGACCCAGCAATCCCATTACTGAGTGTATACCCAAAGGATTATGACTCATTCTAATATAAAGACACATGCACATGTACATTTATTGCAGCACTATTCACAATAGAAAAGACTTGTAACCAACCCAAATGCTCATCAATGATAGACTGGATAGAGAAAATGTGGCACATATACACTATGGAATACTGTGCAGCCATAAAAAAGGATGAGCTTATGTCCCTTGCAGGGACATGGATGAAGCTGGAAAGCATCATTCTCAGCAAACTAACACAGGAACAGAAAACCAAACATCGCATGTTCTCACTCATAAGTTGGAGTTGAATAATGAGAATACATGGACACAGGGAGGGGAACATTACACACTGAGGCCTGATGGAGGGTGGAGCGCTAGGGGAAGGATAGCATTAGGAGAAATACCTAATGTAGGTGACGGGTTGATGGGTGCAGCAAATCACCATGGCACGTGTATACCTATGTAACAAACCTGTACATTCTGCACATGTACCCCAGAACTTAAAGTATAATAAAAAAAAGAATAGATGCATTTTAAACTTCAGTATACAGTAGGAAATCCTTATTTACCAAATACCTATCTGAGTCCCTAGAGTTAGTAAAAAAATAAAAATAAATATTTTATGGAGGAGCAAAAGCTATTAAATGATATGGTTTGGCTCTGTGTCCCCACCCAAATCTCATCTAAAATTATAGTCCCTATGTGTAGAGGGAGGGACCTAGTGGGAGGTGATCAGATCACAGGGTCTGATTTCCCCATTCTGTTCTTATGATATTGAATTCTCACAAGATCTGATAGTTTAAAGGTGTGTGGCGGTTTCGCCTTCTCTCTCTCTCTCCTGCCACCATGTGAAGAAGGTCTTTGCTACCCCTTTAACTTCTGTCATGATTGTAAGTTTCCTGAGTACTCTCCAACCATGCAGAACTGAGTAAATTAATTTTTTTTCCTCATAAATTACCCAGTCTTAGGTAGTTCTTTATAACAGTGTGAAAATGGACGAATACACTAAAACACAACAATATTCTTCAGTGAATTGGGCATTTAGGAAATTTTTTCCCCACTCAGCCATCTCTACTTAACACTGGAGTCTATCCTTGCTCAACACATAAATGTCTTTGTCAGTCTCTACAATAGAAAGAGAGTGCAAATCAATGGCAAAGTGAAATTTTAAATATTGTAAAAGACACAAGACTTAATGAAGTTGATGAAAGTGAGGGAGATTTGCTTGAATCCCACACAGCCATTGACAGGTGAGACTCAGCAGAGTTATCGCTTGAGGGACAGAACAAACCCATACATATAGTGACAAGATGGCTAGGATGAAAGAGAATGATTGGAATATCAGGAAGTATGAGAGGTCCTTGGGAAAACTGATGAAGCCCTTTGATATTTTGTAAAACTTACTCTTTATGATCCTGCTATAAAATAATGAGAAGGATGCCTTCTTGTACTATTATGCAATTTCATCGGAAAAGGCATACCAAAAAAACCCCACAACCAATATTTGATTTATGTATTGCTCAAAGAATGTGCTTGTAGTTTCATTGAAACTTTTAAAAAATTATAAGATACAACACCTTTTTGGAGGTTTAAATTTTTAAAAAAAAATTTCAATTAAACATTCAAAAAATTAATGATTATATCGTGGTTCCTGTTTTAAGTAGATTTCCTTTAAGTGACCCCTTTTCCAGTAGCAGTTATTTCTGGATACATGGACTGCCTCTATTGCCCAATTATCTTCCCCAAAGGTGGCATCAATTTGCATTTCCACCAACAGTGTATGACAGTGCCTGTTACTCATCTTGGTGAGCTTTTGAATTATTGACAATCAGGTGGGTGAATAAGACATCTTCACCGCTGTTTTTATTTGCATTTCATTAATCATGAATAAGGTCGAACATCTTTTCATGTGTTTAATGGCCATTGTATTTCTTTTTCTGATAACTGCCTGTTGCTGTTCTTTGCCTGTGTTTTGTGGTGGTGGGGGGTTGTTCATCCTTTTGTCACTGATTTGTACAAGCTTATTGTAAACAACAAACATAGTCATTTGTCTGTCATATATGCTGCAAACACTTTATCAATGTGTCTTTTGTCTTTGTTCCTGACATTTTCAGTATTTGTAGTAAGCGCAGTTTACGTTTGGATTCTGATATTTGTATTTTGTTTAGGAACTGCTTTCAAATCAAGTGTATAAATTAATCCCTTTATGTTTTCATCTAGCATCTTTTTTACTGTTAAAACCTTTTATCCATTGAGGATTTATTTTGGTATAATAAATGAGGAATGAATTCAGCTTTTCTGTGAAACAGTCACAAGTCCAAACATTCAAAGTGAATCATTCATATTTTCTTTGCTGATATGAAATGTTACCTTTGTCATATATTAAATTTCCATATGTACAGCAGTCTAATTCTGAACTCTATTGTGTTCTGTTGGTCCACTTATTTCTTCTCTATTATCAAACTCTTTTAGTCTTTGCAGGTTCACAGTGCTCTTAATTCTGCTCCCTTATGTTTCTTTTTCAGACATTTTCTGGCTATTCTTGCTTATTTTCTGTCTACCTTGTCTGTTACAGATGATAGAAGTGTGTTAAGATCAACTCCTACTACTGTGTTTTTGAAGATTTCTCATTGCATTTTATGCAGTTTATGTACTATATATTCTGATTCTGTTATTTGGTGCATGAATATTTATGGCAGTTATATCCTCATTGTGGATGGTGTCCTTTATCAAAGCCCCTTTCCCCCCTTGAATTCAATCTTCTCTGATATTAATATCATGACCTCTGGTTTCTTTTTTCATCATTTTTATGTTATATAATATGTTTTATAGTTCAGCCATGCTGTTTTGGTTCACAGCTTTTTGTTTTTCTTTTTACCTCTGTCATTTCCCTTTTCATCTTATTCTTCTCATTCCATTGTTTTATCATTTGTCTTTGATGTCTTGTCTCAATGACTCCATGTTCTCTTGAAATTTTTCTTTTCCTTACCAAGGAATATTAATTTCAAGTGTGGATTCAGTGTCTGTATTCCCATGTCTTCCTACTCTCCCTTGCTTTCTCCCACTCTCTTGCTCATTCCTGTAGTATTTTTGCAAAGCTGTCATTCTATAGTCTTTTTCAAATCTGTCATTCTGTATCTTTTTATTGTACTCATGTTTAAATTAAAGAATTCTCTGAGAAATTCTAAATATAGTGGGATAAATTTCTCTTCACTCCCTTGGCATTTTGTACCTCCTTAAGAGCCTCAGTTTGAATGCTAGGCGTTGGGTGTTCTAGCCACATTCTGCTGCCCAAGGGCAGTTAAAATCTGTGGATTTCTGATTTCCTGTCATAATTTCCTTAAAATGCCTGAAACAAGATTCATCCCACTTGGTTCAATTATTTTCCTTACTAGGATTCTTATTAGGATCACAATCAGTTTAAGGAAACAAGTACCAAGGCTTGGACCTCACCCTCTAAAGACTCTGATTCATGTGATCTGGCTTGAGGCTCAGGAATTGGCATGTTTCAGCAGCACCCCATGTGGTAACTCTAATACAAAGTTAGGACTGGGAACTACTGACCCAAATAGTAACACCACCTATTACACATAGAGTATCTTAGGCTTCAATTGTTCAAAATGAAGTCCTCGAACCTTTCTTTCTAACAAATACAATTAATGTCAGAAGTCAACCTTTCCCATTTTATCCACCCATCCTATGGAGTAGAGAAAAAAAAAAAAAAAAAAAACAAAACACTGTAAAACCTTTGGGTTTTTGCCACAGTACTATTATCCTGCATGCTTGAAGGGAGAATTCAGCAGCACATGGTCATGAGCTTCTTCTTTCTGAACCCTTTACTTCAGAAAATTATCTATTGATGATTATAATTGTTATGTCTTCTTACAGCAGAATATGCCCAAATCTGCAAAAACCGAAATGAAGGTTCACTGACTTCTGGTCTTTGCTGAGATATTGAGGTTGATAATGAGTGGCTTCTCTTCTTGTGAGACATTTTCCAAATCTTGTCCTTTCAATCTAGTTTCAGAACTTTACAAAATTCAGTTACATTATTTCCACTTTACTAATTCATAGGAGACAGGGGCTTGATGAGAGCTATATCAATGAAAACTCTGTTTCTCATTTTCTTTACTACAACTTTTCAAAGATTGTGGTGTATGAACCTTTGCATGTTTGCTGCTTAATTTTCCATATTTTGTGTTTATTATTATTCTTTTTGTTAAATTTGGGGAGTGTATTTTCTGTGAACTAGCTTCACTCTACCCTCTTACCCCTAAAGCTCATCTGTGTCTTCTTTATTTATCAGCTTCATTTGTATTCATAAAATGCTGTAATTCTTGGTTCCGTGTCTTCCCCAATCCCCCCTGGTCTAGGGTGTCCAAAGGCTTATATTTTCTAAACTGTGATGTGGTTTAGAGTATTTACTCCAATACTAGGATGGCCTTGTTTTTGAGAATTAGCCACAAGAAATTAACAGTATAGGCTGGCTGCAGTGGCTCATGCCCATAATCCCAGCACTTTGGGAGGTCAAGGTGGGCGGATCACCTGAGGTCAGGAGTTCTAGACCAGGCTGGCCAATATGGCGAAACCCCATCTCTACTAAAAATACAAAAACTAGCCGGGCGTGGTGGCACATGCCTATAGTCCCAGCTACTTGGGAGTCTGAGGCAGGAGAATTGCTGGAACCTGGGAGGTAGAGGTGGCAGTGAGTGGAGATCATACCATTGCACTCCAGCCTGGGCAACAGAGCAAAACTCTGTCTAGAAAGAAAAGAAAAAGAAAAAGAAATTAACAGTATAGGCAGTTCAGCTTGTTATTCTGTTGCAAAACATAGAAATATTCTATTGTCATATTTTCTACCAGGGTGTAAGACACAAAAATACTTCAGGCAGCTTTTTAGAATAAAATAAATCTCAAAGGTATGACTTGGGAAAATGTAGTAATTCAACTGACATTTCAGAAAAGTTTAGTTCAGATCTGCCCACAGAGGAGTTAGGAAAGGCTACCTCTACCCCTTAAAAGAATTTGCAGATGTATATTCTTCTCTGGATGATATTGCGCAAGGCTAATGTTTGTTGGTGTAAATGACCAAAAGAAAGTTGCATCGGATGTTTTGTCTGCTTATTCCTTCAACAGATTTTGATTAGGTGCCTTCTATATGCTAGGCTCTGTTCTAGATACTAGAAATATAGCATTTGTATCAAAGAAAAACATCCCCTGCTCTTCTAGAGCTTATATTTTAGTAAGGGAGATAACAGAAATAGACAAAAGAAAGACCATATTTTTATCAGGTAGTGATAAGTGCTAGGGGACAGATAAAGTGATTAAAGGGATAGAGTGATGAAGTGGTATTGGGGGCTACCTTAGGTAAAATGGTCCAGATAGTCTCTCTGCTTAGGTAACATTTAAGCGAGCTTGTTTAGGTGTCTATGGTGGTATGTGAGTGGAAGTGAAAAAATAGTCACATAAGATGCACTATGAAGAAGGTAATCTACAGTTACGTAATTTTTGTGAGCTACTGAATGCTATATTTTTATCTCAGAGATTCTAAATGAAGATTAATATAGTAAAGGCTCTTGGAAGTTCTACAGAAAAGAAACTAGTTAACTTTGTATACCCTAGTGTTTTTCAAATATATTCAATGACATTTGTGTGCAATTCATACCACAGGGAAGGAGGTGTAAGTTTTGGGACATGCTGGAAAAAAGTGATAGGATAGCCACAATGTCTCAAGTACAGAGAAGTCCCTCTTGAACTGAAGCCCAATTATTTAGAACCCACAAGTATGGAAACGTCTGCGCTGAATCTTCCCCTTTCCACCACCCTGCCCCCAACCCACTTAGAGGAAAAAGAGACAAATGTTAGTAAAATAGGCTGAGATAGAGGATATAAAAACATCAGAATTTTAAGAATTAAAATAAATCCCACAACTACATTTTCATGGAATTCACTGGGCTAGAATACATTTAACCCAGTGTCTTATCATTACTGTAGATGTCATCTTGTGCTATATGCTCAGGAGACCCTGAGGTGCAGCAGATTTGAGGGTACTCAAAGAGGAATTCTGCTATGTTTCACCAGCTAAACTGTTTCAGATAGAAAAAGAGGGAATCATTTTAGGATGATTTTCCATATTGGGGGTTGAATCCAAATTCTTTCTTAATCTGTAGTTAACCAGAAATTATAAATGATCCTAAGCCCTCACTTTCCAATATCCATTTCATCAAGTTTTCAGAGGTGACCACTAGGTGATTGAGTGAGGCCAGGGCCATGGGGATGGCTACTTTCATTCACAGTCCTGAGTGTATTTGCTGAAATGGGCAGAGGCATTTAAAAATGCACTAGGTAATATATAGGCTCTGTCAATGACGAGAAGAAAACTTGTGCTGAAGTTTCTTTCCAAACTCCTGTATATATTCAAATGTGTTTCTACAGTTTAGGCTGCCATTTTTCAGGGTTTGATCTATGAGACAATAAAGTCTTTATTCAAATGCAAAGAGTCCTTAAAAGATCTACATCTTAAGGTGTTAGCCCACTTTCAGAAGCATTAATTTAGTGGTTTCCAAACTTCATTGTACATAATAATCCCCTGGGGTGATTGCTAAAAACACAGTTTCCAAGGTATCTGTTCCATAGAGATTCTGGTTTAGTATGTTTGCAGCGTGGCCCAGTTATCTGCTTTTGTAACAACTACCCAGGTGATTCTGATGCGGTGATTCAAGTATCACAATAAAATAAACATTAGATTGGTTCAAAGCTCTCCCATCTACATACCAGAGGCCTACATTCCTTGCTTTCATTTTGACTTTAACGCTCTGCAGCACTGCCATCATCTGGTTTGTCAGCACTGGCACTGATGCTCCAATACTGTCTCTTCTATGATGAGCTTGCTTCTTCTACTGAACTATATAATAAAAAAGGCTATAACAATGCAGCCATAAAAAAGGATGAGTTTGCATCCTTTGTAGGGACATGGATGCAGCTGGAAACCATCATTCTTAGCAAACTATCACAAGAACAGAAAACCAAACACCACATGTTCTCACTCATAGGTGGGAACTGAACAATGAGATCACTTGGACTCGGGAAGGGGAACATCACACACTGGGGCCTATTATGGGGAGGGGAGAGGGGGGAGGGATTGCATTAGGAGTTATACCTGATGTAAATGACGAGTTGATGGGTGCTGAAGAGTTGATGGGTGCAGCACACCAACATGGCACAAGTATACATATGTAACAAACCTGCACGTTATGCACATGTACCCTAGAACTTAAAGTATAATAATAATAATTTAAAAAAAGGCTATAACAAAGCTTCTTATTGGGTCTCTAATTTTTGGATCCAAGCGGTCCCCCTTTCCGTTTCCCCATATAATGAATCTTCAAAAGGGGGCATAGTCAGAGCACACTTTAACAATTTTTTGAGAGTCTATGAGGTTCAAGGTCAAGAGGAAGATGTTTTATGCTTTCAAAGCAGTGTTATTAATGGAGCCTTTAAGACCTTTATAACTGGAAAGATTTCTCAAGAGGTGTCACCCTCAGGGATTCAGAATCCAACTTCAGAATAAAGATTGAAATGTTTTTTGTCCTCAAAACTCTAACACTGTGTTTACTAGTTTTGATAATGCTGCAAAGCAAAATTGAATGCACCAGTACATAAAACATCATTTAATATTCTAGGCAATTCATTTTTAAAGAGAAACTGTCAATCTTTTGACAAGCTTCAAACTTAACTTACTCTTACAAATGTCAAGGTTAAGCATCAAGTTTGTCTCATCAATCTTTGTACTTTTACAACTAGGAAAGAAACTAGCTAACCTTATCTTAAGGGTCATAAAAACATTAATTTAGTGAATCAGCAGATGTGAAAAATCTCTGTCTCTTGTTTGTTCCTTTACGTAGGCTATGGTGTCTGAATATTGTTATATTATCCTGGAATTTCAATAAACATTGTAGAAAATCCAGTCTTTGGGAGAGCATACATGGTTATCATTTCTACTGTCTGAGAAACTGCAAATATCTTCTTAAACAGTGATATCTCCTGCTTTGGACGGTGAGCTGGCTGCAGCTCACTCTACTTTCTGTTTTCTTTTCTTCCCAAAAATCACTAGTAATTGGACAAAAAAGAACCCTAGCCATTCCACTTAGGGTATAGATTTTCTCTTCCTATTAGGCAATCACTGGTCACCTCTTGCACTGTATAATTAGAGTGTTCACCTAAGAGAATGTGGGAAACTGATTATAGATATAAGATTTAGATTAATATCCTTATTTTCCTTGTTTAAGATGAAAACTATATTTACTGCATTCTGAATCCCAATTTATGGTGGTAGTCCTACCTCTTTTGTTAATTAGGATGTGTGTGGGTGTGTGTGTCTTTGTCTATACACAAGTATTGTTCTCAGTCACTACATTATTCTTAATTTGGTTATTCTATCATCTGCAATTTAATTTAGATAATGGACAAATAGATTACTCATGTTTATACAGCAAGTGCCCTCATTTTATTGATTACTCTAGGAATATTTTAGAGAAAATATTCAGCAACACAGGAATAAAATTTGAGGTTCTGGTCACATCCTCTCTTCCTCCAAGTATTGTGTATATTTTTAATGTGTTTTGGACTAAAAAGTAAAATTTATAAAAATGACATGTATTGAATTTCAGTCCCTGTGTTAAGTATCCTCCCATATACTGCTCCACTTTGAACTATCAGTGACTGAATTCATGCTCCATTTTACAGTAGATGCTCAATATATATTTATTCATTCTTTCAATAAGTAATCTACTCATACTGAAAACTACCATGCCCTGGGATTGGGATTGTGTTGATGAAACTAAAGAGATATAAAATAAATGAAAGCCCCAGCAGAAAGCTACAAGTCAACTTGTAGAGAAATGTGGGTGTACTTAAATGTAGCAAGTGTAAATATCGGGGAGGTTGATGCTCAAGAGGACCATTATGAAATCCTTTATTTAAAGCAAATACATCAATTGACATTTCCTGTGTATTTCCACCCTCTTACCTATGTCTATTCAAATAATTCCTACTCCCAATACTTTATCAATATAGATTTTCTCATAGTGAATTTCCTTAATATAGAATATGTGGGCCATGCAAAGCCCAGATGGAGATGGCCTTTGTGATGCAGAAATAGGATTTGGTATTTAGACAATTTTTTATGTTAGAAAAGGATGGTCCTTGTTGTTGTTTTGGTGCTGCATGGTTGTTTTCCCCATCACAAAAACTGCAGTTTGTGATTAGGAGTTAGCAGTCTGCAAAATGACACCCAACTGGGTTGCCGAGAGGCAGGCAGCTGCAAAGGAAAGCTCAGGCAATTATGGGTTTGAAAGAAGAATAAAAGCTGTCCCTAGCCATTCAGGACAGTATGATCAAATCTGTATCTGTCAGTTGCTAGAGTCAGATCACGGAGTTTGCCTATGATTTACATAATCTGAAACACAGGACATAGAAAACCCATTAAAAGAAATACTCGGAAATGAGCAAGGTACTATACAGAGTTTGAAATTGCCTTTCATAAGTTATCTCTGAATAATCAAATCTAGGGAGAAGAGGAGCCAAGTGGAAAGTGATGGACATTTTGCTATAGAAGAAAATAAGCATTTCTATGTTCTTGTTTCTTCCCTCAAATAATTGTTATAATAATAATAATAATTATAATAATAATTTTTAAAAATCTGGCAAAGATCTCGCTTCCACCACTTGTGAGTGAGAAATCAATAGGTAATATTTCCTAAAACCTCCACTTTTGTCCACATTCCCAAGTGCAACCTCTCCTCTTCTGTCTTTTCCTTTCCTCAAATAGGTTTTATTCAACTAACTCTTCTATTTGGGTTGATGCTGATTTTCTTCCCTTCTCTGGGTCTTGCTACCTATGCAATACAGGTGTGGGAAAGGAACTGTAGATAAGATGGTACCTGGCCCATTTTGTATCTAATCAGAAGATGAACACATTTATGCTAGTAAAAGTGTATACAAGATAGTCATCCAGGCCGTCTATCCTGTAACTTATATCATTGACTGTTCTGCACCAAGGAAATTGTTATCCACGACTTATAGAGCTCACTCTCTTGGTCTAAACAAAACTTTTATGGTAGCCATATTGGCAAAACACTGCTGACATAAATTTTATGTGGGGATAAAAATATGCTTGGAGGGGTGTAAATTTTATATGGATATATAGATTTCAGAATTCAAACCTGACAAATTGATGAGATGGCCAGGGAGAGCTGAATTTTCTTCTTTAAAAGGTGATAAAAATAACTCAAGGGCTGTAGACTGAGATAAAAATAAATGCTCTACATAATGTATTTGATGTAATTTATGATGTCTTTCCTGTGGCTGTTCTTAACAGACTGGAAGGAAATGGGGCTATAATGCCACTGGGCCCTGCTTTCAGCTGGCAGAGGTAGTTGGTGTTGATTCCTTCCCACTGAAGGCTCTTCCTCCACAGTGAGTATAATAGATACAGGGGGATGGTATGAGGCACCAGTCAGTCCCTTCTTCAAGGAGGGACTCTGCTGCACAGCTACTGGGAATCAAGTTAACAGAGAGCCTCCAGCTGCCAGTCCCTTCAAGGTTTATGTCAGCTACACGGGGTCACTTCACCCTAGGCCACACTACTTCTTGGAGCATCCATATCCAAGGTGGGGATTAAAAGGCCTGATCATCCCAGCCCAACCTGCAACGACTCTGAAGGACCATTCTAGCTCCAGAGCTTCCGGCGGGGTTGGCCAAGTCTGTCCTTAAACTTGCAGTGCAGCTTGACATTTCCCTCTGTTTCTTTCAGCTTCCTTTCTTTCTCTTCTACAAATACTGCCACTGCAGGTACTTCTTAATAACCATCCTGGATGCTAAACTCTTTCTTGGTATCTACTTCCATGGAAACACAACCTGGGACCAGGGCCATATTATGACTTTTATGAGCCCTAGGCATTTTTGTCTTCATTTACCTATTCTTCCATAAAAATGTTAAAATTATATTTTATGATTATATTGGTATAAAGTGAATATATTAATATTGTGTATTAAAACACTTTTTTCTACCTCAGAGTTAAATTTTTCTTCTTATTTTAGAGCAAAGGAAAACATTTTTTTTGTGGACACCACACCCTGTGCCTACTATGCCTAATAGATATATTGGCCCTACTTGTTGTAGGAGCCAATTGTGTACCAAGCATTAGACAAAATTATGAAGCTTGAGAAGATTGTTTTTATTGCTCTTCCTCTTTCAACCTTAGGTCATCAGGTCCCCCAACTATTGCCTAATTTTCAGGGAAACCAACCTATAGTGAGCTCACCTTTTGAAAAGGATCATATTCCTATTAAGATGTGAATGAGTGATAAATCTGAGGTTTCATTATTTTAACCCTACAAGAGGGTAGTTATGGAGGCTTGCTTTGTATAACAGAATAGTTCTTGTTACTGATTGGGTCGATTTTCTTCTCTCTCCCTACCTTCTTTCTCTGTGCAAATTTCCTGTTGCTCCATTGAATCTTCTTAAGGGAACATAGATTGAACCTCAGGCCTGTGAAAAGCTCAGATTGCCCTTACCCATGGCACAATTTGTGTGTGGATGAGTAGGGAGGAGTTGAAACAAAACTAAGAGGGACCGCCTAGAATGACCTGATTGCCCTCTTCCTCTCAACTCCTTGAAATCATAATTCCAGACTGATTAGCTATCTTCTTTTATGGTCTGCCTGAGCACTAGATGGTTCTTTTTTGTTGTTGTTGTTTTTAAAAATCTAGAAAATGAATATTTTTGAGTGCTTGCTATTTACCAAACATTGCTTTGGGATTCTTTACATACGTTATCTCAATTAAGTATAGCAGGATATCCTAGCTAAACCTGATCTTGGATTCATAATCTAGCTGTGTGCTGAATCAGTGGCTCACACAGTATCAAACTACGTAAACTGAAGCATCTAACAGGAAAGAGACCTAAGAGAAGTAGGCTGCTGTGCTTAGGTGAGTAGGGATCAAAGATAGAGAATGGTTAATGGCAAGGGCAGTATGCCCAGAAAGGCAATAGATCATTTGAACTAAGAGCATAGATTCTAAAGTCAAGCTGCCTGGATTCAAATACTGACTCTGCCACTTATTTGCTAAGTGACCTTGGGCAAGTTATCTAACCTTTCTGTGACTGTCTTTCCTTACATGAAAAATGCAGATAAGTACTAACTTCATTGGGTTATAGAAACAAATAAATCTATCAATATATACAAAACATTTAAAACAGTGTCTGATAATTACCTCAAAATATGTTAGCTAATGCAATTATGGGCTCTATTGCTCTTACTGATCCCATGGACTGATTTTCTTAGCCCCTATGTACCTAAAACTACAGAGAGAAGCTGAAGTTGTTTTCAGAAGAGTCTTTGTGAGACCGAATACTAAATTCTATTTTGGGTCCAGGTGATAAAACACAATACACACCTGGGGAGAAGAGCACCCTCCTCTTTTCTGCATGGAACCAGAAGGTGTCATTTGGTATCTTGGGGGTTTGTGAATACTAAGAAATAGTCCTCTGATCAGGCAAGCTGTACTCTTATCTGGAACCTGCTCCATGAGGTCAGGAGATGGATGCAGAAGTGACTGTTAACTTGTGGCAACAAATGATCAAGACTATATCAAGGTGGTATGACTTGCTACAGTCATTCAAATGCTACCTGCCCCATTTATGTGACCTGATGTGACTAGGCCCAGAACCTGGGATGTGGTTTGGAAGAGCAGCAGTTACCATCTTCTTACAGGTAGATTAGATGCTTGGCTGAATCACTCTTTGCTCTCTGGGTACCAGACCCAGTGTGACCAATACTATGGCTCCACTCGAGTGAGCCTCTATCTGGAGACAAATGTTTTCTGGAAAGCATTTACTGTAGAGACCTTGTCATTAACAGACTTATTAGGCAGACAAAGGGAGATGAAGACAACTCAGAAGGGGTAAAATGTGGGGGTTGGTATGTGTTAATTTCAAATAAGTGTCTTTGCCAAAATGAAATAATTACTCTATCTAGATAAAGCAGACTAAGTTGGAACAAGCAAATGTTCTTGGCAGGAAGTCAATCACATGCTGCACAATTCAATTTATGAGCAGCTATAGACAGCTTTAAAATATTTTTTGGCTTAATGTGATGTTGAGTTATTGAACCCCCTTTTGTTAAACATTTATTAGCAATCCAAAATTACCAATAAGTGGATCACCAATTTGTTTGTCTTATTCGTAAATAATTACTCTCCCTTTCTGTCAACTTCATCTTTCAGAATTATCATTACTAAATTTCTCAGAATATTGGGGACCTAGGCTTCTTTCCTATGATCTACGACTAGGGATCTGACTGGCCCATTGCCAATAAGCTGCCATCTCAATGGTGACCTTGAAAGAGATTGTAAGTAACATTTAGTATAAATCTTTCCTATTCTAAAAACCAATAAAATCTCTTCCTTGATTTCCAGAGTCCTATTCTTTTGTTCTTTTTCTTCTCATCCTAACTTCTTAAGTAGATTACACTTGTTGTCTCCACTTTCACACCTCTATTCCCTCTTCATTCTGTTGTAAATTGGCTTCTGCTGTCATTATCCACAGAAACTCCACTTGCCAAAGTCAGCCCTCTCACCAGGCATTGTCCACTCATAATCTACGTGGAGATGATTCCCAGATCTGTATTTTTAGCCCCAACATCTCCCTGAAATATCAACCTTATATATTTGATGGCCTGCCAGTATCTTCAGCAGGATGTCTCACAGGCAATTCAAACTCTAAATGTTCAAAATGGAGCTCATTATTCCTTCCCATCAAATCTGTTCCTTCTTCTGATGTCCTGTCTTGTTACCCAGTTGAAAAGTCATATTATATTCCTTTCTTTATTTCACTTTCTACATCTAATAAATCACTATGTCTAGTTGGCTTTCTCTTCTAAATATTTCTTGCATCTGTCCTTTCTACTCTATCCCTACTAATGGTCTCTCATTTTAACTTCTGAACTAATAGTAGTTTCCCAATAGACCTCTGATATTCTCCCCTTCAGTACATTCTCCATGCAACTACCAGGCAGACCTTTCTGTTATGAAATCTGACCTTGTCATTTCTTTGGCTAAAACTGTGCAAAGCTTTCCTGTTACCTACTGAATAAAGCTAACTGTAATTCATATGACATATAAGGCCCTCCAAGTCCTTATCCTGCCTACTTTTCCAACTTTACCTTAGAAATGTATTTTATTCCTTCCTTATGCCATGCCATTTCTTGCTTTTCTACTTTGCATATACTACCACTTAGTCTAGAATGCCTTTCTCTCCCTACACCTAATTGATCTGTATGATTTGACAGATCTTTAAGATTCAGCTTAGGTCTGTCTTCTTCTTCTTCTTCTTTTTTTGAGATGGAGTTTTGCTCTTGTTGCCCAGGCTGGAATGCAATGGTGCGTGGCCTTGGCTCACTGCAACATCCGCCTCCTGGGTTCAAGCGATTCTCCTGCCTCAGCCTCCCAAGTAGTTGGGATTACAGGTGCCTACCACCATGCCTGCCACCCTGTCCAGCTAATTTTCTGTATTTTTAGTAGAGACGAGATTTCACCATGTTGGCCAGGCTGGTCTCGAACTCCTGACCTCAGGTGATTCGCCCGCCTCAGCCTCCGAAAGTGCTGGGATTACAGGTGTGAACCACCATGTCTGGCCAGGCCTGTCTTCTTTAGGAAATAGTCCATCTGCTCTCTCCACTACCCAGGTAGGCTAGTATTTCCTGTGTGGTCCCATAATACCATAATGATTGTGTACACATCTCTGATTTTGCCTTTCCTATATTGTTGTAATTCTTTGTTTACATATCTGCTTGTCCCCTAGACTGTGTGCTCCTTAAGGTTACAGGCTATGCCTGTCTTGCTCACAGCTGTATCCTCTGCATCCAACACCATCTATAGTGTCTATACAGTAACTCAATAAATGTTTAAAAAGACAAATTAATAATCACAATAACCACTTTTGTTTCTATAGCATTGTACTGTTTATAAAGTTATTTTCCACATATTGTCTTATTTGAATCAATACAGTCAGATTCAGGATGAAATGAAAGCTCTCCTGAAAGGAAAGCAATGTGGTGGAATGGGTAAGAGTTTATTTAGGTTTTGGAGTCATATAGGTCTAGCTTTGAGTCCTGATTTCACCACTCTCTATCTGTAAGCTTTTGAGCAAGTCACTTAACATCTCAAAGGGTTGCTTCTCACATATGTAAAATGGGAATAATAATAGTTCCTACTTTATAGGGTTGTTGAGATAATTCATACAAAATACGTAGAACAATGCTTCACACATAGTAAATGCTCAAGAAGTATTATTATTGTTATTATTTTTATAGCATAATAATTATTGTTATCCCTCATCTTTTTTCCTGTCTAGATTTTCTTCTTCATGCTTGAGTTAGATCATTCATACCATATATAAAACACTTACAATAGTTCCTAGCATATAGTAAGAATTTAAAAAGTGATACCTATTTTATCTATTATTGTCCTACAGCAATGCTGTCCTCTATACCTGCTGGTTCACACATAGGGCAAAAAAAAAAAAAAAAAAAAAGAATTACTTTGGCTTTAAGAAGTATTTATCTTTTGCCTTAAGCTGGGAAGAAGTAATCAATTACCATGTTCATGTCAGCAAAATGCCAATTATGACTTATTCTGAGTTAGTGACAAACTCAGAAATATTTTCTCAAAAAGTTGAAAAATGATTGTGCCCCAAAAATTCAAAGAAAACTTACCTTTCTTTTCCAGAGAATATTAAAAACTCAAGTTATTTATTATTTCGCCAAATAGCTACTGAATTGCTACCGTGGGTCAGGCATTCTGTTGAGAACTGCCCTCAGGAAGCTTGCAGTTTAGAGTGCAGACCTAAGTTAGGGTCTTTGGGTATGGGCACCAGATTTGAGAGCAACTGTTCTAGGATGTATATGGAGATGTGTAGTCCCAGGAAACGAAGTTAAGATAGATAGTTTAAACCATAGGTTTAGCCTGCAATGCACATTTAATGTGGCCTTGAAAAGTCCTATGTAAATTGATTTTTCTTTTCTACTGATCAACGCTGCCACTCCGGAGCTGCTTTATCTTCATTTCCGATTGATCCTAAGTAAACAGAGTTTTTCTTTCCCTTTTCTTTCTTTCTTTAAAGGATTAACTATACACTTTACTCCATCAAGAGTATTTGAAATGTCATCTGGAAAAAGAATTTGTTGAAGAAGAAGAGTAGGTAAAAAAGTCTTGTATAGCAAAACAGGTACACAGTATAATCCATATTTACTGAACTGTATAGTAGACAATGCACTCAGTTCTAAGCCAGTTTTGCTGCTATTTCAGCAACAGTTTCAAGGAAAAAAAATTCCTGACCTTTTTTTTTTTTTTTTTTTTTTTTTTTTGACAGAGTCTCACTCTGTCACCCGGGCTGGAGTGCAGTGGTATGATCTTGGCTCACTGCAACCTCCGCTTCTCAAGTTCAAGCAATTCTCCTGCCTCAGCCTCCTGAGTAGCTGGAATTATAGGCAAGCACCACCACGCCTGGCTAATATTTGCATTTTTAGTAGAGATGGGGTCTCATCATGTTGGTCAGGCTGGTTTCGAACTTCTGGCCTCAAGTAATCTGCCCACCTCTGCCTCCCAAAGTGCTGGGATTACGGGTGTGGGGCACTGTGCCCGGCCACCCTTGGCCTCTTGACATTGGAAAGATTGTGTCTGATTCTCTAGAGTGTAAGCTTCCCTGACAACTTTTGCCACTATAGCTAGTGGCCTGGCGTCCTGTTGAGGTTGTACTATGGTGGAAGTTGGAGTTCTGGGCTGCAAGCAACAGAAACACACTCAGGCTGCATTAAACTAAAAGAGACATTTATAAAGAACATCGGGGACTCATTATAACTGAAAGGAGGTTGGAAAATCAGGTTTACAAAGAGAGGGAACTAAAGAAGCTCTAGTGAATATAGTAACATTGTGTCATCACAGAAATAGCTGGATTAGGATGTGGCTGAGCTGCTGTTTCTACTTCCACAACAAATATTGACTTCTGTTTTCTTGTTTCTCTTACTAAAAATTCAAACCTTTTGTAGAATATTTGATTGGCTGCATTTGTCACAAGATTTCTCCCTGGCTATATCAGGGGCTGGTGGAAGAAGCATCTAGACTCCTGGGTATTCACAGTGAGAGGTGGGAGGGAGAGGTGAAGCTAAGAATGACTCTCCTGCTAAGCCTACCCTGAATGGAGGATAAATGTTTTCTCCAAAACTGGGACACTATTAGGACAAGATACAGGTTCTGGGCAACTCCTCTCCTCAACTCCTTCTTATAAAGCTTTTATACTCACCTCTTCACTAACATGGTTCACCAAGGTCACCAATAATCAATAAATCACCAAACCCAATGTTAACTCTCAGTCTTCATCTCTTCACCTTTTTAGCAGCATTTGTTACAGTGGATTGTTCTCTGTTTTTTTGAATACTTTATTCACC
Source organism: Piliocolobus tephrosceles (assembly GCF_002776525.5). Taxonomy (NCBI): domain Eukaryota; kingdom Metazoa; phylum Chordata; class Mammalia; order Primates; family Cercopithecidae; genus Piliocolobus; species Piliocolobus tephrosceles. The sequence goes on from NC_045445.1 coordinate 25,623,236, forward strand.
TGATTGTCAAGGTAGTATTCTGTCCTACTTTCTCTTCAGCCACTCATTAGCAAACTTCTTTGCTTGTTCTCCTTTACCTCCGTGACTTCTAATTGTTGGAATGTGCTAAGACTCACTCCTTGGATGACTTCTCTATCCATCCTCACTCCCTTGACAATCTCATCCAGTCACATAGCTTTGATCACCATCTGTATACTGACTGCTCATAAATTTATATGTTTAACAGATCCTTCCCTGAAGCCCAGACTCAAATAGCTAACTACCTAATGTTCATTTTCCCTTGGATATCTGAAAGGCATTTCAAATTTAACATATTCAAAAATCCAACTCTTGATCTTACTCCAAACCTATTCTTTCCCATTTTGGTAGTTGACAATTCTATTTATCTACTTGCTCATTCCTAAAACATTGGCCTCACCTGTAACTCTTCTCGTTCTCTCATATACCAATCTGTCATGAAATCTTGCTCTTATGTTCAAAATACATTCAGAATCTGACCATTCTCAGCACCTCTACTGCTACCATTTAGCTCCAAAGCATAATCTATTCTCACCTGGATTTTTTAAAGAGCCTATTAGTTGGTCTCTCTGTTTCTACCCATTTATGATCTATTCTCCTTATAGCAGCCAATTTAATCTCATTAGAGCATAAGTAATATCACAGTACAAGGGTCAAAATATTTCAATGGCTGATCTATTCAATCCAGGATTCTCATGTAACATGGACTGGGAAGTCTTTATCAAGTTATTATATGGAATACTTGCTGCCTAACAAATATATTGCTTAGTAAATGGACAAAAGTTACTAAAAAATGGACTAGGCTCCACAAGGGTTGATATAGTTTTGTGTGACGTTGATCAGAGAGGGTAAAGAATATACAGATCGATAAAAAATAGACTCCTCTGATAAGACGTGGGAAGTGAAATGTGTTATATGTCAGAGGCCAAGAGGTGGAAGAAAAAGCGACCTCAGCAGAAATAAAGGTTATGGGAGCTGTATAAACAGGATCATTACCAACTAATTAGACAACTCTGAGAATGAAGAGTTTATGTCTTTGTGTACTCTGGGCTCATTTCAATCTTGAAATAGAATACATTATGGAAAGAGTCATGGAGGTCATGGACATCCAGATGAATAGCTAGATGATACTTGGCTGAAAATTTGCTGAATTTAGTGCGATGACAACAACCAGTTGGGGCCTTTATACTCTGAGTTTGTATGTACACAGGAAAGTAAGGGGTTAGAGATAAGTTATGCAGGTCATCAGGTTAGCCACCTTCATTGGGTGATGCTGAAAGGAAGATGAAGAAAATGGAGTTTCCAATGGATATATTTAATGAACTGCCTAATTTAGGAACTGAGTTTGAATTTTGAAAGTGTACCCATTATTGGGTGGCAAGCACGTAGGCAAGAATGAAGATAATGTTCCATGTGTCCAGTATCCTGGAGGAATAGAATATGTGAAATTATAATCAAGGAAACAGACAGGAAATACAGAAGCAGTTATTGGAACAAATGATTTCAACATATTAGCAAACTAAGTATACAGCTGAAAAAGAAAATTAGAATAGATCATTTGTGACATAGTCCTGAGATTTTAATCAGAATATTACCTAACTGATATATTCACATTGGTAGAATAGAAAGCTAGGAATGCTTTTTTTCTTCTTTTTGATTTATAATGTAATCTGGATTGCTTTCTGAATAAACTCCCCAAAGAGGCAAACCTGATAAGATTAATACTGAGGTCATTTGCTGGCATCAGAAAAAATATTGCTAATTGTTTCCTCATATGGTATCAGTGGGAGAGAAAATCCTTGTAGATGATTAGCTTTCAATAAGGGGAAGGCCATTGGATTTAAAGTGACAGTTTCATTCTTGTCTTTAGCAATAAAGCAAAGACCAAATGGAAGGAAAGGGCTGCAGATGTCTATAGTGTATAAAGTGGAAAACAGGAGAATAATTTAATGTGGATAGTGGCGCTGATTGATACAACTCAATCCAATGCATATTTATTCGCATCTACTGTGTGATAGGCATCATGTTAGAGGCACCAGGGGATACATAAATGACACAGCTCTTGCCTCAAGCTGCTTGCAGTTATACTAATGGTAAAGATAATTGCAAAAATAGTCATATCTACAGAGTTTATGTGTGACCCTAGGAGGATAAGTAGTTACTGCCCTGTTAGCTAAAAGCAGGGTGTAACTGGTGGAGAAGGAGGATTTCTCCTCACTGATTTCAGCTTGGGGCTTATTGGGATTGACAGCGAAGATGATAAGGAGGAAGTATTTTGCAGTGGTCTACAGATTAGTTGGGCAGCAGTGGTGGCACAGAGGCCTTATGGGAATATGCAAGATTATTGTTTATCAGTTGCCCAGGGGCATCACTACTCTTCCTGACTCTGGATTTGAGAAAGATGGAGTGATTTGGAAGGACTGGAGTTTTAGTAGTTTTTAGGATTGTTGTGTTTGTAATTGGGCTGCCCTCTTTCTTGTCATCATGCTTAAAGGCTGCCTGACTGATTGCTGGCTTGTTTCCCAGTGGGTTTTTATGAGGCGGGCCTTTTGGCTGGCTTTCTCTTTCTTTCTCCTTCTTTCTCCTTCTTTCTCCTTCCTTCCTTCTTCCTTCCTTCCTTTCTTTCTCTCTCTCTCTCTCTTTCTCTCTCTCTCTTTCTTTCTTTCTTTCTTTCTTTCTTTCTTTCTTTCTTTCTTTCT
>NC_045445.1:25626052-25686737 GCF_002776525.5 Piliocolobus tephrosceles
TTCCTTCCTTCCTTCCTTCCTTCCTTCCTTCCTTCCTTCCTTCCTTCTTTCCTTTCTTTCCTTTCCTTTCCTTCCTTCCTTCCTTCTTTCCTTCCTTCCTCCCTTCCTTCCTTCCTTCCCTCCTTCCTTCCCTCCTTCCTTCCTTCCTTCCTTCCTTCCTTCCTTCCTTCCTTCCTTCCTTCCCTTCTTTTGCTTTCTTGCTTACTTTCTTGCTTTCTCACTTCCTTTTTCACTTTCTTTCTCATTTTCTCACTTTCTTGTCTTTGTTCACAATTGTGTCCTCACAATTGGTCCTATAAACATTTGGTACATAGGGTTTGCTCAGTATAATAGAAATGCAAAAGGTGTGAGCACTTCAGAAGCACCAGCTTCTTCAAATTACAGCATAGTTATTTAAAATCATTCTTATCTATGCATTAAAGCAGAATTTCTAGTAGGTGGCTGCTATGATTTGAATGAGTCTGTCAACAGTTCATATGTTGGAAACTTAATATTAAGAAGTGGGGTTTTAAAGAGGTGGTTGGGTCACGAGGGTGATGAGCTCATGAAAAAATTAATGTTATTATCCTGGGAGTGGGTTAGTTCCCAAGAAAGCAGGTTGTTTTAAAAGTCAGCTTGGCTTGCTCTTGTGATCTCTTTTGCGTGTGATTTCTTGCCTTATCACCTATCTATCATGAGATGACCCTCGCCAGATGATGACACCGTGCTCTTGGACTTCCAAGCCTCCAGAACCATGAGCCAAATAAACTTCTTTTCTTTATAAATACCCAGTCTGTGGCCCATTCTGTTATAGCAATAGAAAACAGACTAAGGCAGCGACTAAATGAACCAACTAGTTGTTGAGTTGTTGTGCCTATCCCATGAGTGCTTTCATATGTGTTGTGCCAATGTCTATAGGACAGGCCAAGTGAACTTTTTGTTAACATGAAAGTAGAGAATGATAAACTAGAGAAAAGAATTTGAAGAACAACTAAAGGATAGGACAAGCTGACCCAAAAGGAATAAGAAAAGGAAGAGAGTATCAAAATTAGGAGTGAGAGACAAAGAAGAGATTATAGATTGTTAGAGGTGGCAGTGTTGATAGGCAAGTAATTCTTTTAAGTAGATAGCAAAGTATGGTTTTAAGAGAATAGAGGGAGAAAAGAGGAGAAATGAGGAAGAGTGGGAGTTACTAAAAGAATAAACAATAGATAAAGAATGCTTGATTATCTTGTAGTCCACAGACTGAGGCCCTAAGGCTGATATGAAATTGCTAGGTTTCCTTTGGGACCAAGAACAGGATTGTAGGGCTCACAAACAAACCCTTGAAGCAGTGACATTTTGATTCAAATTGGAATATCATGAAAGTTCTCAAAACCCTTATATAATGGACAATGTTCATTGATTGTGGCAAAAAAAATATGTGTCTGTTCTCTCAGGCTGAAGAGTCACCCTGTACTGTGCAGCAGGTCACAGAAGTCGAGAGAGAAGATTGTAAATTGCACTTTTGAACCTGGCCTCCAAGTGCTCATCCAGGCAGCTGGGGCAGGCTGAAGTGAACACGAATTCTGCACAGGCGAATAATGATAAAAAATGTCGTTTGCAAGTCTTCTCTGTCAATAACAAAGCTCATCTTTTTGTGCCAGCAAGACATTGCAGGCAGCCCATGTTTCAAATTCAGTTAATCTCAAAATAATTCAAAAATCAAAGAGCTTATTCAACCATCAAGATATACCAGATTGACTCACTGTGTATTCATAGAAGAGATTGTGTTTGGGGGAGGGGAAGGGAAGAATCCAATATCAGAATCAGTCAAAGAAGCACTAGTTTTCGTTCAGTATAAATTGTTTTCAGACCACACAACTGCACTGTGAATACTAAGAAATATTGCCAAGGAATAGTTGATGATGGCATCATTTGCATTTTCAACTGGAGTAAAATATAGCATCTTGGATCTCTGCAATTAAGTGGTCTTTGCTTCTCCCACACATTTAGGTATTTCCATCTCACTGGTTTCCCCTTTTAGTTGTTAATTTTATACTCTGCCCTTGCTACAGGCTGATGGGGTATAAAAAGTTAGCAGGTAGCAGAGGCATCAGGTTTGTAATTTGTTACAATATTATCATCTTTATACTATTTAGCATGTGTGTTAGCTAATGCTTTGGCTTGTTTTGAGATTTTTCCCTTCTATTTTCTCAACTGTTTCTCAACTAAGGGGAAAGGGCTGGGGTTTCATAACTCTCTGAGCCTCACTTCCCTCATCTGTGAGATATGGACAGTAATCACACCCTAGAAGCTTCTCATTAAGTATTAGCTCTCCACCCCCTAAATTTACCACTCCTAATTTTATAGATGTGGAGATTGCAACTAAGGGAGAGGTAAAGAGTCTTACCGAAGGTCGCAGCCCTGTGAATGCAGAGATTCATTACCATATAGTGTACATTATTCAATTTTGATGTAAAACACAGAAGGCAAACTGGTTCAGGGAGTTAGAGGGGAATAGTTAGCAACATCTCTCTACTCCAGCAGGGGTGCTGAGGCTGAAGACAGTCCTTTTTCACTCATATATGTACTCAATATAGATCTACAAACTCCTGTTCACAATTCCTAAATCCAAGGTCTAAAACCTGAGCTTTCTCTCTCTCTCTCTCTCCCTCCCTCCCTCTTTTTGGTAAATTTGGTCCCCCAACTCACTGATAGCAAAATCTGTCCTTATCTAATATATGAGGCATTGTATATTCTTTATTAATGCAACATTAAGTGAGTATTTATGTGATCTACTACAGATATATTAATGTGTTAAATTATGAGATGATGCCCCAGATCTTGTTGGGGGTGCAATTTATAGTATATAGCCCATATTGTCTTTCTTAAATCTGAAAAACATTCTAAATTCTGAAGCATTTATGGACCCAAGGGTTTTAGATATATGATTGTGGCTCTATGAATACATATTTAATCCCTTTAGTGTGCCAAGCACTGTACTAGGTGCTGGGAATGCAACTAGAAATGAGAATGAAGTTGATGCAGCTAACAATTATAGAATACTCACTTCATGTTGGGAGCTGTGAAGTGCTTATGTGAAATCTCTGATTTACTGGTAAGGCTTACCATGACATTTTGTAGCAGTTACTATTGTAACTCATGGTTCCTGCCCTCAAGGAGCTTGTAGCCCCAGGAGGGAAAACAGCAAGTCTATGTGATAGAAGCTAAAAGAACTCTATAAGGGAATTTTATGCCCTCAAGTTGCTACTGCTGCCTGGGCTGAGACCTTGTGCTATCTATTGTCACACCAGTGAATAATGGAGTGGGAAAAGGCCCAAGACCAAGGAGAAAGGCGATAGCAAAGATGGAAAAGGAAAGATAAGGCTAAGAAAGTAGTGGCATGATGGTTCAGGTATCAAGGGACAACATTTAATGGGACATGATGATATCAGTCAAGATAGGGAGTTGGAATCTAAGAGTACATTGCTTGCCATGGGATTCTGGCCATGAGCCTTTAATGCCCTAATATAGATAACTGTAACAGATAGGAGTTTATTGCACAGCCTGGCTTGTTAGCTTTAGATGACTGGGTGGGGGGAAATCTTAAGATGTAGCATATATTATTTCTCAGCAACTCCTTCCAAAGGCATGACTTAAGGTGAAACCTTAGGGCCCAAGATTTTCTAAGGGGCAGGAGTCTTTCTACCTGAGGCCTGAGGGTGACTGCTCAACCCCTCCTAAGTGAGGGTGAATTTGCCCATGAATATGTAAAATAAGGCCTTGTCATATTGCAAGACTAAGGTCAAATTCTGAAATGAGAGAGAATCCAACAGATATAGCACCTGCCTATTTCTAGTGCAACTTTTTTTCTAATTGCTCATACTTGATGCAAGAACTGATCTATGCTGTTCAGATGACCATCAATTATAAGTCTTTCTTGGCAACAGGCCATGCTTTCTCTTCTCCCTTGCAGATAATTGATGGGCTGAAGTGATTAAGTGTGATATACTACATTACAACCATCATTCCCATAACCAAGAAGACATGAGCACACAACGCATCCTCAGTCTTTAACTGATAATTCTCATGAGCTGTCCAGACAGGAGCCATTTATATATTTGGCGTCCTCATTTTTCTTTCCTCCCTGGGGTTGGGTGCTACAGCTGGTAGGGCCATTAGTCCCTTGTTCCTGCTGGTGAATTTTGGCCTGTGGCTGGCTTGTCTGTCAGAATATAAGCCTCGAGCACACAGTGGGTAGAAGGATGGTATGAGTGGGTAGAGAGGGGATCTGGAAACCAGCAATCCCCATCTGGTAAGGCAGAGGCTTTGAGGCTGACCTAACTGTAGGCCATATGAACAAGCTGAACCAGGCTGGTGAAAGGATAACAAAACAACATCAGCAATATTTACTATTGCTGTTATAACAATTATCATGACAACTAGCATTCCTTGAATACCTACTCTGTGCTAGGGGCTTTACATTCATTATTTCATTTAATGGTTACAAAAACCTTGCAAAGTATGAATAATCATCCTTTACTTGCCCAGTGCTGCACAGCAAAAGTATTGCAGAAGTTTGATTGAACTTCAAGTCTATTTCTGTCCAAAGCACATACTCTTTTTTTTTTTTTTTTTTTTTTTTTCCCCTCGAGACGGAGTCTTACCCTGTCATCCAGGCTGGAGTGCAGTGGTGCGATCTTGGCTCACTGCAACCTCCGCCTCCCAGGTTCAAGCGATTCTCCTGCCTCAGCCTCCGGAGTAGCTGGGATTACAGGCATCTGCCACCACGCCCAGCTGGGTTTTGTATTTTTAGTAGAGATGGGGTTCCATCATGTTGGCCAGGCTGGTCTCGAACTTCTGACCTTAGGTGGTCCGCCCGCCTTGGCCTCCCAAAGTGCTGGGTTTACAGGCATGAGCCACTGTGCCCATCCCAAAGCACATACTCTTTTAACTAGACTATATTGCCCATTCAGAAAAGTATCATGCAGCAGAGGTAACGTGCTTGGAATTCTCTGAAAGCAGAATTGAACTGAGGAGCAGATCAGCCAGGTAGCTGCCCAGAGCATCAGGCTATGGGGGTGCTGATCCAGCACTGGACGATGTGGAAGAGTGAAGCTCATTAACTCGTTTCCATATGTGAATCCCTATGTTATTGGATCCACCACCTTTAAAGCAGACAGAGGCCTCAAAAGAAAATAAAAGCACCCCTTACTAGATTGAACATATATTCGCCGAGTAATTTTACAATACACATACAAGTTACATGAAGCACTGGAGGCCTTACTACCAATCCTCAAAACAGCCAGTTGCCTAAAGTGATTGTAGCAATCAGTTGAAAATCTGAAAGAGAATAATACATGGTCTAGTGCTGTGTGCCAGGAATGAGTTATTTTCCTGTCGAAATTTGTAACACTTTTAATATGTTTTACAATCAACTTTCTGGTTCAGAAAATTGCATTTAATAAATCCCTTAATTTGAACATAAAGAGATATTTAAATTCAGAGAATCAAGTTCATGTTTGCTTTCATATTTCTCTACACCATTTTCTTTTTTTTCCCTCCACTCTCTGCTCACCTCCTTATCTCCCTGCTGCTTCCTGCCTTTTCTTCCCTTCCTCCTCCCCCTCATCCTCTGCACTGTTACTGCAGTTTGCCTCAGCATAGCAGCCCCATTAGCAGTTTCAGACCTACTCAATTCTTTACGTATATGATCTTGGACATCTCCATCCTGGGAACTACCCCAGTTCCCTGCCATGGTAGTGGACAGTCCATGCTGTCTAGGCCTTACAGAAGATAAAGGGCAATCAGCATAGAAAGAAAATGTGTTCTTGGAAAAGGGGCTACCGGGTGCTCCAGCAGCATTCTGCTCCTAACAAAGCAAGGCTTTGATAGTGTGAAAGGAAGACATGTGGCTTGTATGTTGCATAAAATGAAGTGCGGTATCTTGAGGTTTTTCCTTCCTTCCTCCACTCTGACCCCAATACCTCCAGAGATCTTCACTTGTCAGTAGAGAATGCTCTTAAAATCCTTTTAGCCCCCCATGTGGGCAGTACACTTGGCAAAATGTTGGGCAGTCCATGTTAGCAGTGTTAGCATTCTGGTGTCACCCAGAAACACTGAGTGAAACCGAGAGATAGGGGGCATAGGCAATTCTGGTGGCACAGAAGCTGGGAAAGACTGCAAAGAGCCCATACAGTGCAATACCAATTGAGGACAGAAGCATAAATGTTTAAAGCTAAAAGCGGTCCCAGAAATAATTAATGTAACCTCTTTTTTTTTGTGCAAAAAGGAGACGGAGGTCTAGAGAAGAAAGTGGTTTACTAACCTTATATAACAATTCAGTCTGTGGCACAGCAGGCCCTAAACCCTGGTGTCCTAACTCCCGGGGGAGTGTTCTTTCCCCTATCTTATGACCATAGGCAATTCCAGGGGTCTGAATGGAATTGTATAAAACTATCACCTTAGGCAGCAGCTATTAAAGCCCTGTCCCTTGGGTTTAATTTCCACTTGTGTACTCTATGTCCTCCTTAGGTCAAAATGTGATCTAAACAACTCACTTATCTAGCTAGGAAATGGCTTTGCTGTCAAGGATTATTCTAGAATCTAAGTATATGGGATTCAGACAAATATAACTCTGCTTTTAAACTGTCATGTCTTAGTGAAAGAGAGTGAGGAAGGTTTAAACACAAATTGTTTGCTGGTATTTGCAATATTAATGAAATCGAATAAAGCAATATTAATAAAGGCAGTGGCAGTGTGGACAGGGACCTGGCTCCACACATATTGATTTGTCTCTGAGACCCTTCAGACAATAGGGGAAATGGCATTTATTTGACATGGTCTTGTTTCATTGTTGCAGCTCCTTTTTCCCTATACGCTTTAGTTTGTTACATCAAAGAAGACTGGCTATTATGAGGTAGGCTATTTATGTTGAATAGAGAATCACAATGGGTCACTTCACTTCTGGCATCCTTTTAAAAAATTTTCCAGGATGAGTGTTTTGACTTGGCATGCTCATTGAATTTAAAAGAAAATAAAACCAATAGAGAATTTCAGATTGTGCTCTCCAGGTACTAATTTTAATGAGGAGGGCCAGGTTGGAAAGAAGACTTGTTCAAGGTCACACAATAAACTAGTGCTGAGTCAGGATTAGAACTCAGACCTTATGACTCCTAAAACAGTATGCTCGTTGATGTAAAGAAGTGTTTTCATAACATTTTTCATAAATTATCATGTCATATTATTTTCAAAATAGTCACAGGGTCTGTGACTATATTGTACAACATATTTCTCAAATATCGTTCAGCTCCAGATGCGAGCTCTAATTCTGAAGCTATCACTGACTTGGTGTGTGACCTTGGGCAAATCATGTAAACTCTCTGTATCTCATTTACCTTCTCTGCCAAAACAGTAAACTAATACCTGCCTCATTTAACTCGCCAAATTCTTAGAAGTCTCAAACAAGATAGTGGACAAGAGGTACTTTGTAAAGTGTAAAATGTTGTGGAGATGAGATTATAGTAGTATTGATGGTTTTAAAATATTCCTGGAAGAGTTTTGCTTTTAGCAATGCAGACTACTGGTTTTTAGGGGCACATTATGACTCTTGTGGGCTCTAGGCACTTTTGCCTTCATGGGCCCAAAAATATTCAAAATTGTTTTATGACTGCATTGGTATAAAGATTGATATATTAATGTTATATATTAAAACATCTTCAACCTAAAATTCCTTTTTTTATTTTGATTTTAAAATGTATTAAGATACATTTGTGGGCTCCTAAAAATATTGAGGGCCTTAGGCATGGTGTCTACCATGCCTACCAAATCAATGAATCCTGCTGGTTTGGACTAACCCTCCAACTGAGAGCAACAAGAAAAACCAGAAAAAATAGAAATAATGTCCATTTTGGCCGGGCGCGGTGGCTCACGCCTGTAATCCCAGCACCTTGGGAGACCAAGGCGGGTGGATCACGAGGTCAAGAGGTCGCGACCATCCTGGCTAACACGGTGAAACCCCGTCTCTACTAAAAATACAAAAAAATTAGCTGGGCGTGGTGGCGGGTGCCTGTAGTCCCAGCTTCTCGGGAGGCTGAGGCAGGAGAATGGCGTGAACCCAGGAGGTGGAGCTTGCAGTGAGCTGAGATCAAGCCACCACACTCCAGCCTGGGTGACGGAGCGAGACTCTGCCTCAAAAAAATATTTAAATAATAATAATAATAATAAAATAATGTCCATTTTAAGACACTAGGGATCTAACAAGGGAGTGAAGAATTGGGGGACTCAACGTCAGTCAGAGAGAAGAGAGAAGCCCAGGGAGGTTAATCTAACATTTGGTGTCACTTTCTCCTTCAACATATTTCTTGATTCCAAAGGTATCGCTGAGCTGTTTACAATTCTAGTGGATACTATTTAAAGGTCAGGGTCCATCAAAGAGGATGATTTCTGGTAAAGCCCCTGGTTTTAGATTGAGACTCTGAAGGGCAACATCCTAGGTGGAAAGGCAAATCAGAAATAGACTAGCTCTTGTAGGGACTGGAGCCTGGCATATAGTCATTTTAATATCTGATTGGGTTAAAGTGATCTGGAGTTATTCATGCCCTTAGACTCTTAGTGCCTGCCAGAAAACAAAACAAAACAAAACAAAACAAAGCAAAAATATGAATCATCTCTGGTGAAAGATAACCTCATCTAAAGCCTCGAATTGGTTTCACAATTTTTCACATATGATATTTTGGACATTCAGTCAAAAACAATCAGGCATAGGAAGAGATAAGACTGTATGACCCAAAGCTGAGGTTAATCAACAGGTAATAGAAACAGATCTGCAAGGGCCTCAGGTAATGAAGTTATTACATACAGACTTTAAAATAACTGTGATTTATATGTTTAAACAATTAGAATATCTATAGATGGCATTGTTTGTTCTAGACTGGAAATGAATTACAGAAATATGTGTAGTTAAGCAGTGAGGCATTTTTCTGTTTGAAACATTTACGACACCCTTGCCCTGTATGTGAGTTTTACACTTGGAAAGCTATCAATGGGATCCAGTGTGAGATGTTGCCATTTATGTGAAGGTTGGTTTTCCATGGATGGTTATGTATTCTTTGAACACTTAGGTTCCAAATTCTTCTTCAGGTGTACAACATAGCGCTCATTTTTATAACTCCACCCCCTCAAATTTAGAATTCATGATCATTTGGAAAATACTGGGCTTTGTTTTATCTTTACACGCAAAAACAGATAGTGAAACAAGATTGTAGGACGAATGCCAACTCTACTTTTACAGAATGAACTCTTTTTTGAAATAGCCACTCTTTTTTTACATCTGCCTTCTCACAAATAATATTCTAATTACAAATGAGTCATATATCTTAATTAAAGCTTGTCCAAGGGAGTCTTTTTACTAAAGCAGTTTATTAGCAATTAGTTTACATTTGTGCAAAATACTTGATATAATTATTTTTCTTTAACCTTCATGTAAAAGTTAGACTGTGAGCAAATTCATATATATTCTATTCCCAAATAATCTGATTTGGAAAAGCTTTATTCTCATAAAAGAGAAATTGAATATTCAAGTTTTTGGATTTCCCCAACTGTCTTTTTAGCAAAATAGGAAGGATAAAAATGATGTTTTAGTAGGGTCTGAGGAAAAAAGGTAAATATTTTGAGACATGGTTTCAATTCTTCTTTTTTTAATTAAACTTTAAGTTCTAGGGTACATGTGCACAACGTGCAGGTTTAGGGAATGATAGACTGGTTTCAATTATTCTTCTAAGGAATACTACTTATGGCAGAAGGAAGGCAATTTGATTTTTCAGCTAGACCAGGTATGACCCAGTGTGTTCAAAAGGAATTAGGCAGAGGAAGGAAGAAGAGTTTAGAATTTATCACTTCAGAGACAGTTTCAGCTGACTGTAATGAAACGATTTCCCATTTGACAAAGAACCAAAATGATATTCAAAGGCCACTGGCAACACAGGTTTTCTTTTCTCCTATTCCCTCACTCCTCTACCTTCCTCCTTTTTCTGGGTGTTAAGTTCTCTCCAAAAAAGCTGTCCTTGTTTTTCATAATCCTGTTGCTCTCTGAATTATGCCCTTTTGCTTTATTGTGGCTTCTGATGGTAGCAAATTTAGCCCTAAGATATCTTTTTATGGCAATTTTAGTTCCCTCTCAGGAGCCTAACTTTTCCCATGGAACACAACATAGGTACAGCCACTCAACTTCAGGATAGGGCCACATCATTGATTCAGGGGAATTTATATTTTCTAGGCATTTCATAAATCATAAGTAATCATGTTTCTGAAAGTACACTCAAACCCCTTGTTAACTGGATATGATGAAATTCAGCTCACTGCCCTGTCTTCTGACAAAAATGACAACAAAATGAATAGGCTTTTACTGAGCACCATCTACATGAAAAGTTCACATTAAGAGCTAAAGAGAAATATAGAGGAAAGCAAAGCAAGGGGTTCTTTCTTTACAGGAGTTTATGAACAAATAGAAGATAATGGCTATATGTGAGGAAGTGGTGTGAGGCCTTTGCCGTGCTCTATATTCAGACCTTACTTACCTCTTTAGCCCCCACTGAGCTTAACATAGTTCCTGGTGTATTTTAGCCACTCAACAAAGAGATGTTAAATACATTAAAGAAATGAGTTAGTGTGGGCACTAATTTGGCATTAAACCGCACACATACCTCTGGGACAGAGCTCATCCAAGGAGAGCTAATGCAGTGCTCATCAGGAGGCAGTGAAATTTGGTGGTTCACTGACCATCAACTCAGCAGTAGATCTTTGATGAGATCATTTACTATTTGAGAATATGACAAAAACTATGAACACTGGTTCCAGAAAAATACATAAATGCACATATATGGTAACTTTTGAGTGCAGTTTAGTCTTCCTGTGGATTCTCTAAATGTCTATAGTCCCGTGGTTAGGAACCCCTACTTTTCTGAATGTCTATTATGAGTCACGCATCGTGTGGGGCTTACACTGGGTGCTATGAGAGCCCGGAAGAGAGATATTTATCCCAACCTGGTGATTCAGAGTAGGCTTCCTGGAGAGTTAGAGGCTGAGGCTGAAACCTGAAGGATAAACATAAACATAATAATAATAATAATTCACATGAGACCACTCAGGGAGACCTTTCCTATTCATCCTGTTGAAAATAACACCCTGTTCTCTATCTCATTATTCTTTCTTCATTTTTAATAGCACTTGCCACACTCTGTAGTTGTGTTCTTTTGTTTACATATTTATTATCAAAGCCCCGACTAGAATGTAAGTGCCACAAAGGTAAGTGAATTCCATCTGTTGTGTTCACTGCTATATCCTCAGTGCCAACATGCTCAATTATTTGTTGAATGAATAAGGGATTCCTAGGCAGGTGGAACAGCTTGTGCAAAAGCCCAGAGACATGAGAGAATATGTGGAGATTATGAGTAATTCAATGCACCTGGAAGGCGAAATGTAAATGAGAGCAATGGCAAATGAGACTGAAGAGGAAAGGAGTATGTAGGTCACGGAGGACCTCGTTTAAGGCAGTGGAACTCTCTGTAGTTCCAATGGGGAGGTCAAATCCATGTAGTCATTTGTGGGGAAAATATTCTAATCCCAGGAGAAAGAACTGAGGGGGGGGGGGGGGGGGGGGGCAGGGAACAAAGTAGGATAAAGTAAGTCCAATACAGGCTGACTTAGGATGTTCTGTCATAGGAACCCTACAACTACGCCTTGCCTTCTGGTTTGGGTCTCTAACTATGGGCTGGTATCTTGGACTTAGGCTCTGTTAATAAGGATAATGACAATGATGATAAAAGTAAAATTGCTATTGTGAATAGTGCCACAATAAACATACGTGTGCATGTCTCTTTATAGTAGCATGATTTATAATCCTTTGGGTATATACCCAGTAATAGGATCACTGGGTCAAATGGTATTTCTAGTTCTAGATCCTTGAGGAATCGCCACGTTGTCTTCCACAATGGTTGAACTATATGTAACAAACCTGCACATTGTGCACATGTACCCTAGAATTTATAATAATAAAAAAGTAAAATTGATCCACACACTGTACCAAACTATGTGCATAGATTTTGACATTTCATCTTGACAACTGTCTTATAAATGAGGTACTGTTATATCACAATCCCTTGATTACAAGGAAATTGAGACTTGGGTGAAGCAAATTCCTCAATGTCATACTTCAACAAGTGGAGGAGTAAGGATTTGGGATTTGAAGCTAGGCAATTTGAGTCCAGAGCTTAATTCTAACCAGTAACCTGTATGCTTTTCTAACAATTAAATTTCCATCTCTGCCCTCAGGTTTCATCTCTGGACTTGGATAGATTGGTGCTACACCACTGGGCTTCTTGTCCTTAATTTCCATCCTCTAGGCCCTATCACTTGTTTATGGGCCTTTATGGCCATGCCGTACTCTAGTCTGTGATAAAACAACATCACACAAAGAATAATTAGATCCCTTATGACATTCAACCCTGAATTCTCTAGAGGTAGTTTGAGTGGATTAGAAATCATCTGGGCCAAATCTTGCTTTCAAATCAGTATTGATGTTGTCACTTTGAGTGATTTGTTGACAGAAACAGTATCTTTTATGAGCCTGATCCAGAGAAGGCCTTTTCTGTTAAAGCACATGCTGGTGCCAGGGAATGCAGGAACTGGAAAGTCTATGAAGCTGTTTGTTGAATCGGCTTATATCGTAATCAATATGTAACAAAGTAATTCTGCTGACAACCATTAACATTTCTGTGTTGCTTACTAGTTGCCAGACACTTTTTATAGCATTTCTCGTGTATCTACTTATTTATTCCATGTACATTTATGAGGCAATTACCATTATTATCTACATTTTCCAGATGAGGAAACTGACTTCCAAAGAAATAGTTATTTAAATTGCCCAAACTAAAGAGCTAGTAAGAGGTAAGGCTTGAATATGAATCCAGGAAAGTCTAGGCCCCAAGCCTGCTCTTTTAACTAGACAGGCTGTTGTTTGCAGGCTAGTTTCATAATGTACAAGGGTTTCAATCATAATCCCCCAAAACACAATTCTGAATGCCATAATCCTGAATGTCAAAATCCTCAAAGATCCAAATCCTTAAAGTCTAAAATCCTGGAAATCACAATCCCAAAAGATTGAAATTTCAAAAGTTGAAATCCTGAAAGCTGAATTCTGGGAAAGGGGTGAGTAGTTTTCAGTTGTATGAAGAATAGTTCCATCATATTAGTTTCATCATGTTAGACAGAATTATTACCTTGTTATTGTCTTTATTTTCACTTGTAAGAAAATTCACATAAGTAGATTTACCATGCGATATGGTAACAATGCAAACTTCAGTTTAAAAATGCATCGTTTGCCAGCATTGGCATTCTTTCCAGCTAATGACATTCCAGCAGCTTTTAATGAATTAAAGCCACATTTGCCGGAAGAAGCCAGCAAAGTTACTGACTGGTTTAAAAATAATTATATGTATGATAGGATAAGAAGATACTCACTCAACGATGTTGCTGTTTGATTACTAGTATTGTTTCTGCCAAATTTGTGATCTGTATATGAGTATATGCTCAATAGATTTCTGCATACCCAAAACAACATAGAAGCATGGCACAGAATATGGGAAAATTTAATAGGGAATGCTCATGTTGGTGTATATTGGATCATAGAAGAATTTCAAAAAGAACAGCACCATGTAGATAATGAATGCGAACATATTCTCCAAGGAGAGCCATTGTCCCAAAAGAAAAAAAGCAGCTATTCGTCATGATGCAAGACTTCAACATATAGTTAACGACTGTGAATGTCTGCCAGCTCTTGTGGACTATCTCTGTGCAATCGCCTGTAATCTATCCCTGTAATACACTTTCTCATATGTCACATTTTCTTTTTAGTTTTTTCTTTTTCTTTTTTAGTTTTTTTCACTATTTTAAATTGTTAGCATTATTTTTTACAATTCACTATGCTATGTATTTCATCTTCGCATCATTTCCAATATTGAAGATATCAATTGTGTGAGACTTTGAGAGAGTTCTAATTTATATTATGCATTTTTGCAAATTTGACACCATGGAAATACATTATCCTAACGTTGACTTTGGTGTAAGCACTATGTGTGCATGTTGTTGTGCACACATAGTACTTAAACCAAGCTCCTCAGGTTGTGAGGAATTGTTGACAATTCCTTAGTAAATGAAGAGGTGTCCTTTTTGTACATGTGTATTTGTGACTGATGACATTTCTCCTCATCTTGGCTTTTTGGGAAACTGCATGTGTGGTGGTGACCCACCTCAGTTTCTGATAGATCTTGCCAATCAGGTTGTTCATCACAGTATTTCAGATGATTGCAGTTATTATCCTGGGTGCACAAAATTACCAACCATGGTGATATGCATTTATACATTTCCCTTTTGACCTGTTTCTTTATAAATGCAATTTGTTTGCTCATAACTGTTATATCTGTGTGACAGTATATCCGAGTGTTTATCGTTGAACAATATATATGTTATTATTGCCTATTGTATTGTGTAAAGTGGCCTGTGAAGTATCATGTTTTTATATTTCTCAAATAAATCCCCTTTTATAAATGTAAATAAATGTCTTTTAAAGAATTAAACAAATATTTTATTCAGAATTATATTTTTGGGATTTTGATCTTTCAGGATTTTAACAATTTGGGATTATGGTATTCAGGATTGTGCTTTTGGGGATATTCATTGGCTTCTGTTGCACGACACACTTAAGAGACATGTATTGAGTACCTATAATGTACACAGCATTCCACTAGAAACTAAATTCAGGTGTCTTTGCATAATGCAAGAAATGATGGAGACTTAAACTAGGGCACTGGAAGTAGGTTTGGCAGACATTCCCTTTGGCAATATGGGAATGACAGAAAATAAATGGTAGCTTGTAGATGGTGTAGGTTTGCTTATTTTAGGACAGAAGGACTTTAGTGAACCCATGTCTTGGTGGAGGTGTGCGAGTCTGTGGCAGAGAGAGTAAGGTTATGGAGATGATGAGAGATCAGTAGCACAAAGCAAGGTTTAGCTTTATAGCAGTGGAAGGCTATGTGTGTATAATAAAGAGAAATACAAACTAGAATGGGAGTTCACATACAATGGACATGTTTTTCTTAGTGAAGCAGTAGACAAAAACTGTCAGCTAAGAATGAAAGGACCCAGAGTGTCATTGGAGTTTTGTGAATGGGTTGATTGGGGAAGATTTGAGAAGAGAAAATAGAAATGGCTGACTGTAAAATTAAAATATTTTTGCCAAATGATGTCCCTCAGAATATTATTTCAGGAGACAATGAGAAAAATGTTTCTAGGGAAAATGTACTGGGAAATTAATCATAGTATGCATTTCACATTATATATGAGAATATTAAAGACTCTTAGTATTTCTGTAGTACAGAAATTACCTACCTTCATTTATCTTGCATTTTCCAATTTATTTATCGGACATTTAGTAGTCATTTCTTCACATAGTTATTATTAATATCCCATATCATCAGTGTTCCAGGGAATGCATTTCAGGGAATGCTGATATAGAAGGTTGATTTGAGATAAATAAACTGATGAAATATATTGAGAACCCAGGTACCCAATCCTACAATGCATGTGTAATTGAGGCATTTAGTCCTGTCTTGTGACTTTGGCTAGCAATATGTTGTGTTCTGGAAAGTAGAGCAGAGAAAATGGAGAGTTGTGTTTGTCCAAGCATGAGTTTTGGCAAGGCAAAACCAGCAGAATGCAAAGGGGACAAAGTAAATGAAGATCTAGTGGAAGTGTTGTTGATGAGGGCATGCATGCTGGGTAGGGAGGAGGGCAAAATGACAGAGGGGTAGGAGAAGTTGGGGGCCTTGCTGTCATAGCAACATCAAAGGATATTTCTGGTGGGAAAGAGGGAATGGGAGAGGTGACAGTGAAGGGAGAGGGTATATATAGATATATTCATTATTTATTTAACAAATAGAGTGTAATAAACTATAAGATGCTTCTGAGAGTTAGAGTAGGATGAAGTTGGAGAAGAGGCTGATGCATTTGGCAACAAGGAGATCATTAGTTACTTTTAAGTGAACAATTTGTACAGTACTAAGAGTTAATAAGGGGATGTGCAGTGAAGAGACGTAGAAAATAAAACCTCATTGATTTTTTTGCCAGTAAAAGGAATGACAAGTGGGGAATTACTCGAGAAGATTGAAGGACCAAAGTGTTTTAAACATTCTTGTTTTGTTTGTTTGCATGTAGAGCAGGTGAAACTGGGGGCTTGAGGTAAGGACGTTGACTAGAAGGATTGGGATAGGCAGAAAGTAAGGACTAAAATATAATAACCAGCAGCATTGAGGGTTCAACTAAGAAAAGTTAACATGGATTTATCTTATGATGTTTCCCTGCTTTATGTGACCTGAAAACGGGAGGGTTAGGGGATGGCAATGGAGGGGGTGAAACAGACCAGGAAAATGGAGAAATGTTATGAGGGAGCAAAGCAGGTTGTTCTTAGAAGGGTGAGGGCAGGGTATTAGTTTGAGTTCCAGGTGAGGTGAAGTTATAAATTTTGGTCAAGATACTGGAAAGTAGTGGAAATGAAGGCCTTCAGAGTAGAAGGAGTCAAGAAATTCCTAGGTCAGGATGTCATACGGATTAATGCAGAGAGAAATTAATGCCACCTTAGACAGGAGTCTGTGTGGGAGGAAATATTGTTAGAAGCACAAAATGGAAGAGGGACTTGGGGGTGAGCAATGCCATCGTGGAAGAAGAGAGGGTGGAGATGTACTTAGATTGTAGTATGGGCTTCAGTGGAAAAGAGGTAAAGGAAAGTGATGGAAAAATAGAAGACAGGCAACTGACATGAGTGAAGAGAAGGCAGAACTCTCTTGGTCCACAGAAAAAGAGGAAGAGGAAGAGGAAGTGGAAGAGAGACTTCCTTTAGAACTAGTCATGAGGGAGGCAGAACTCTCAGGGGAAAGCCAGCAGACAGCAGGTAAATCAGAGGGCAGAGGGAATCCTCTGGGGATAGGTAGAAAATATAAGAAATGCAACTGATAGTAGAACACGGCTCCAGAGAATGTAGAAGAAAGGGTTGGGGGAGTGTCAAAAGCAGAGACAGATGCCACAAAAGAAGATGAACTGAGTTGGAGAGTGCTGAAAATAAAAGAAGCAAAACTAGATTTGATGGTTTTATTCTGTGAGCAAAAGTAATGGTGACTAATGAGGTATGAAAGGTGCAAGGCCTGAAGGCTTCAAACTGAGGCCAATTGAGGGACAGGCATTCCTACCATAGGAGGGAAAAAAAACTGGCATGATTGACTAGAGGTAGCTTGACTCCCCATGACATATTGTTGAGACTGAGGGCTGTGCTGGAGTTGAGAGATGCATCAATATGCTTACCTGGGCTCTTGAATAATGAGGATAGTACGGATTTCTGAGTTGTGGCATCCCGTATCAAAGACCTTGATTCAAAGAGAAGCACAGAGTGTCCCCCTAATCCCATTTCTGGTGACAAATGGATTCCCTATCCCTGTGGATTGGCAGTGTCTCCCTATGCATTTTTTAGAAGAATGTTTTCAGAGGTACTGGGGACATGGGACTGAGTAAACGGAGCCAAGATCAATTCGTAAGGTGGCTTTCAGAGGCAGCTTTGGAAAATTGTGACACAGAAGAATTGTTCATGGTACTTGGTGTTTCCCTACCTTGCCTTTAGGTGCCCTCACTGCTTGCCGCCTGCCCGCACTGTGTTTAGGGCTCTTGCACCATTTCCTGTTTAACCAGGGTCATTTATGGTAGCCAGTCCTGCTCTAAACTTTCCCCTTCCCTTATTTGAAAAACTTGATCATGTGCCTTCAAAGTCCTACACTCCTTTTCCCAGGATGTTTCCCTGGTAGCTAACAAGTGAATTAGTGCTAAGGTAGTTAAATCGAATAAATTAGTGTCTTCATACCCTCAGGGTTTTTTTTCCATTTCATTTGAGTATCTTAACCCAAAGGAAAAACTGACTATGGGAATTGAAAGCTCTAAAGTAGGGGAAGGAAGGTATGGAAGGGCTTCCCTGCCCTCAAACCAGCAAGACATTTAGCTCTGGAGCTTTCACTGAGCATGGAACTGATTTTGTTTTCCAGAGCACTTGAGGTTAGCCCTGGTTTCCTGTGGCCTAAAAGTAATGACACCCCAAACTTTTGGGTACAATGATTTGTAGCTGCTTACATTTTTGTTCTCTATGCCATTTATTGAGGCCTCTGTGGATTGTGTGGTAATTTTTTTTCTCTTCCTTAGAAACTTTATATACTCTAACTTGCTTGAGGCATAAATAAGCTAAATCTTTCGAAGGGTCTTAGAAAGGTACTTTTCCCTAAAATCAATGCAAAGAAGCTTTGAAAATAGACCCATTAAGTGGTTTTAACTCTGCATGAAAAACTATTTAGTCAGGTAAATCTAATTCTTGAATAGGCTGAAACCTGATTTTTTCCATCTATTTTCCTTCCTCCAGCCAAAGAACCCTAGGTGCTCACTAAGGAATGCAAATGTCAAAGTGGGTTTTTTGTTTTGTTTTGTTTTGTTTTTTTGACACGTGTCTTGTAGGAGTGGGGGCTGTGACAATGGCCTTGTTGGTTTCAAGCAATGTCTGAGGCTCTTGCCAGCAATTACAGGCTTACATGCTCATAATACAAAGAGCCTAAAGTGGCACAAATTGCTGTCCAGAGCCAGCTCTAAGCAAAATAGAGATACCTTACTTTCTACTCAAGATATCCATTCAATATATGTTATTTGGTAAGTGAGTGCTGACCATGTATCTCCGTGTCAGAGCTGTCTGTTCAGAATAGTAAAATCATGGGAAAACTTCTTTTATCTGTAAATTTCCCAGACTTACCTTTTGCTTATCCAACTAGCAACCAATTTATTCGACCATCTGCTTTACTCTCCACTTCTAGGCACCTCATACATAGAGACATTTATAAGTACAAAGGTGGTTCTTCTTTTTCAAGACACTGGGTGCCTTTAGGCAACCATTAGACAGCTCAGAGACCACTACTGTGTCCCTTATTATGGACCCGTTGTACTGCACCATATTCTGTCCTATCCCACCTGCTGGCAGCTGTCATGTTAGAAATCTATCTAGCAAATCAATCTCTGCTAAGGTCCTAATACCTAATAATTGCCAAAGTGTGGTCTCTATACTTCCCCTCAGGCATATTTGCATTTTAAAAAAAGAAACTTTTAGGACCACAAAACCTATTTTAAGGAAGGACTCTCTATGGCATTAATTTCAGACATTTATTCTTTTAATAAATATTTAACATGTGCCTACTATGAGTCAAACATTGAATTAATAACAATGGATATGCAGTAATAAAATGTGGTTCCACCCGAAGGGGCTTACGCTATAGTATAAGCAATAGGCATGTAAAATAATTTTAGTGTAGTATCATCATAAGTTCTATGAAAAGGGTATTAGTAATTAATTCATTCAAAATATGTTTATTGACTGCCTATTACATGCAAAGCACTGTGCTAGATACCAGAGAAATAGCAGTGAACAAACCAGTCTTTATCCTCATCGAACTTACATTCTATTCCATATACAAGGCAAGGCAGTACAGTTTGATACAGAAGGGAATGATTTGACTGAGGAGGTGGGCAGGGCTACACAGTCATGATATTTGAGCTACATCTAGGAGGATGAGTAGAAATTAATCAAGTCCATGAGATGGAAAAAAGCGTTCTAGTCAGAGGGAATAGCATGTATAAAGACACAAAAACATGAAAGATGAACATATTGCATCTTTGAGAAATGGCAAGTAGTTTGGAGTGTCTGACATACTGGGAGTTATGTAGTGGAGCATCACGGAAATAAGGTTGGAAAGACAAGTTAGGCAAGATGGTATATGATAGAAGCTGTACAACCCTGTTTCTGGATCAGTTGGAACAGGTTCAAATTTGGGCTCTGCCACTTACTAGTTATGTAATCTTTGCGCAAATTATCTAATCCTTCTGAGTTTTGGTTTCCACAGCTATAGAATAGAAATAACTGAAACAACCTCATGGTATTGGAGTGAGGATTAATTTATGTAAAGTATGATATTTGTCAAGTACTTAACACAAGGCCTGAGATATAGTAAGTGTTCAATAATTTGTAACTGTTGTTCTTCTATAAAAGTAATTGAATGGTATCTCTAGGCAATGGGAATCTGCTTAAGCTGAATTCTTCATAAGGGAAGTGACTTGATCAAAGATGTATTTCAGAAAAACCACTCTGTCTTGAGAAAGAAGGAGAGATTTTAGGGTTAGAAAGTAGACACAGGGCACATAGTTAATAGTTAATAGACTAGTGCAACAATTCAGAAAAGAGACAACAAAGGCCTGGATAAAATTGAATCAAGGGAAGAGGAGAGTCCAAGGGAATAGAGTTGAATGGGATTTAAGGAATTGTTCTCTTAGTTCTTCATTTGCAGAGGTAGGAAGAGACAGTGGAGGTCAAAGATGTAATCAAAGAAGATGATGAGTGATTGGAAGGAATGGTGATCCCCTTAACTGAAATGTGGATTACCAGAGGATGGGTGTGGTTTTTTGGGGGGAGTGGGGGGATTTCGGGGAAGAAAATTATTGAGACTGTTGCAGCAAGTTTTGTTACATTTGTGTCTGTGGAGTATCTATCTACCTATCAATTGATTTAGCAAGCAGATGAAAATAGGTGTTAGCTGATGAAATTATAGATGATGAAAGAGTAGTAGATGATATTATCTAAATAGAAAGTCTATTTAAAGTGGGAACATAAGCCTGAGCACATCAGTTTTTAGGGCGAGGCAGAGAAAAAGGAACAAAGTAAGAAAGAACCATCAAAGGTATAGAAGGCAAATAATTAGGAGTGTTACCAGAGCAAGGGATGAGAGTTTCAAAGGGGAATGAGTGGGAAATAGTCTCAAATTCAGCTGAGGGGTATAACTGAATTGGAAATTGGGAGGATGCTGGAAACCCTTACCAGAGCTGTTTTATTGGAGGAGTGAAGGTAGAAGCCAGATTGCCTGAGTTGAATACTCACCTTGACATTCTTAGCCACCCTGCTCTATAGCTAGCAAAGGGGATGAAGTCGCCCAGTATGATGGTTAATATTGTCAACTTGATTAGATTGAAGGATGCAAAG
This sequence comes from Piliocolobus tephrosceles, assembly GCF_002776525.5. Lineage (NCBI taxonomy): Eukaryota > Metazoa > Chordata > Mammalia > Primates > Cercopithecidae > Piliocolobus > Piliocolobus tephrosceles. Next base: position 25,647,171 of record NC_045445.1, read on the forward strand.
TATTGTTTCTCGGTATGCCTGTGAGGGTGTTGCCAGAGGAGATTAACATTTGAGTCAGTGGACTGGCAGAGGAAGACCCACCCTCCATCTGGGTGGGCATCATCCAACTGGCTGCCAGCATGGTTAGAAAAAGCAGGTGAAAGAAGGTAGAATAAGATAGCTTGCTGAGTCTTCCAGCCTTCATCTTTCTCCCGTGCTGGATGCTTCCTGCCCTTGAACATCACACTCCAGGATTTTTAGCCCTTGGGCTCTTGGACTTACACCAGTGGTTTGCCAGGGACTCTCGGGCCTTTGGCAACAGACTGAAGGCTGCACTGTCTGCTTTCCCACTTTTGAGGCTTTGGGACTTGGACTGAGCCACTACTGGCTTCCTTGCTCCTCAGCTTGCGGACAGCCTATTGTGGGACTTTACTTTGTGATTGTGTGAGTCAATTCTCCTAATAAATTCCCTTTCATATATACATATATCTTATTCTGTCCCTCTGGAGAGCCCTGACTAATACACCCAGGATATCATAAACCATAAATTTGGAAGAAAGAGTTAAGACTTGAGTCTCATATACATATCTAACCAAATGCTCTGCTGCTCTCACAGAGCAACTATATCATAGGCAGTAAGGTTTGTGGCTTAGTGTGATGATCCTTGCAACAGAATGACTCAGTCATTGTGTAGATACAGTCTAAGAAACAAGATTTTAGGGGTTTCAGAAGAGTTGATCTTGTTAATTTATAATTTAATCACAAACCCTTTGGTTATCATTGTTAAAATTTAATCATAGATCAGTAAATTCTATTTTCCTTTAATGTAACATAGCATTTTCATCTTTCAATAGTACTTTTAAAAATGTGCTGCTCCGTTTTTCTTCCTGAGGAAAGTTGATACCTCTTAATATCTCTGACTCACATGTGTGGCATAAAAATTCATATGGAACACATATTTCTTCTTTCTTTTTGGAACTGTGTAAGATTTCTACAGAATGGAATCTGAATAGCCTGTATAAGAAAGTGTAGGTTCCCTACCCCTCTCCCACCACCCTGGTACCCTTTCCTTCATTTATATCGGAAGAAGTTTCTACTTTTCTTCTGTACTCACAGTATATTGAAGAATATGTACAGAAGAAAAAAGAACTTTCGAAAGCCACAACTGCTTTTACTTAAAAGGGAAACCACTTTGCAAAGGACCATTGTGTAGCCGACTTAAGGTGTTCACTATAATAGTTCCGGATGTCAGCTTTACAATTTGTTTCCGAAAGGAATAAAATCATCCAATTCTAGCACTTGTCTGGGAACCCCTACGCAGAGAGGAAATTGGCTAGCAGATATGCAGATGTGGGGGTCTGTGTCACGTAACTGCTGAGGTCTGGGATAGATCTTAATCACAGAGGAAGTTTGTAAGCAATAAAAGAGGCCTCTGTGGAGGCTCTTCAGGTCCCAAAGCTCATTTTATCCTAAGAATATAGGGCCCTGGAGCCTGTGTGTTCACAAGCAATAAAGCAGTCTAACTCTTCCCAAGTTGCTAAAAATGATGCCTTCCTCAGCACTTCTTTTTCAAATGGTTCAAGAAGAAAAACCATGTCATCTTTTCTAATACCCACATCCTATTTTCAAATCTGCCAAAAATAGTGATTTTAATTCACAAGCTTTAGACAAGAGGGGAAAATGCACTCAAAAGGACAGCTTGATTTTCTGCTAATCTTAACATTTTATAAAAATAAGCTTACCGTGAAAGTGATGATCTTGTATAGAAAGCTATCTGATTGGAATGCCCAAGCATTTTGGCTGGTTTGCTTTGCTTTTGTAATTTTCTTCAACTGTGGTAGATGCCTTTCACCAAATTGTCCTCATGTCCTCGGCACTTTGTGAGCAAAGAAGCCTTCCTCAAAATTTTCTAAAGCTCTTCCACTAGGTCACCCTTAGTGTGGACTGGTACCTGTGTGGATCTCAGTCCCAGTTTCACTTCTTCAGAGAACTATCTGTTCTTCTATTCTTGGGGTCAACCAGCTGCATTAATGAGACCCAAGACTTACTCCTATGAAATCCTTTCACAGACCTTTAAATGGGACCCTGTTCCAAGAGGGCAGCCTGGTAAATTGATAGCTCCCACTAGCTGATGGAATATTTTCCAGTGATTGTGCAATGTTGGGTTGCCAGATTGGTACTGAGATATTGATTTTAGACAACTCTCATTCGCATTAAATACATCATAATTTTAGGGCACTGTTGACCTAAGTATTGGCTCTTTTCCATCTGCATTCCAACTATGTATCAACCATTTCCATATAGCACCAGAGGGTAGTGGGGGCAGTTGTTGGCATTTTTTAAACCCCTCACCTATCCACTACTGGCACCCAGGATAGTCACCACATTCTTTTGCACAGGCTCTATGTCTTCTCTCAGACAGTGGGTGGTCACGTTTATGTCCCCTAAAGGCTTTCGAGACTCTTCTGCCACTACGTCAAAAGTTCTTGTTGTCCTCTCTTGCCTTCAATTGATGTGGTGATATCACATTCTCTGATGCTGATCTTAAACTGTGCCAGAAGAGGGACAGATGTTCCTTGCATGAGTAGTACCACTCTTTTCATTCTGCTCATGGGTCCCTGGCCTATATTCCCAGCCGGTGGTATTGTATGGAAGTCAGGGGGTGTAGTCAATGTTGAAAGCAACCATATTTGAGGAATGTAATAATTGTGGCCCAAAGCATTGAAGAGAAGACATGATTGGAGGATGTGTTGTTCTACCTTTATGCTATAAAAGCCCAAATTGTAAAAATTTAACATGACCAGAAAACAAATTATTATTCACATTTTCCTGCATACCCTAGGCAAGGCTTACATTTGTGGCCAGCATTAATGGAGAGTGAGGCATGGATGCTGCAGCATCATGAGTAATGATGTAATGAACAGTAAGTAAATGGTATTACAGAACTGAAGAGGTAAGATTTATATCATTTCATTAAATGGGTTCTGAAAAGCCATAACTTGTGAATAACAGTATTGCTGTTTTTCTTATAGTAGCCAACATAAAATTAGCCAAGAATGGCATATTTACAATAAAGCGCAAAAAGAGATGGTTCCTGAACATGAAGAATATTTATGTGCACAGATCAGACAAGAAACAAATACATAAGCATTACTTTTTGACCCATCATTCTAAATCTTTATTAAGTCGCTGTATATATCTCACATGGGCCCATGAATTTTGCAATTTATTTTAAAACCTAATTTTATAAATAGTAAAGAGTTCCACAAAAATATTTCGCAGAATTGTCCCCACCCTAGAGGTGGCAGTAACTGAAGTATTAAAACATAAATACAGTTATGTATTGCTTAACAAAGAGGATATGTTTTGAGGAATGTGTTGGTAGGCAATTTCATCATTGTGTGAACATCATTAGATGATTCCATCAATGTACAAACCTCACTGAGTGTTCTTACATAAACCTGGATGGTATAGCCTACCACACACCTAGGCTATATTGTATAGCCTATTGTTCCTTGGTTACCAACCTGTATAGCATGTTACCATAATGAATACTGTAGGCAAATGGAACACAAAGGTAAATATTTGTGTATTTAAATACAGACGGGTATATTAAAAATACAGTATTATAATCTTATGGCACCACAATTGTATATGCAGTCCATTGTTGCCCAGAATGTCATTATGTATTACAGGACTGCACTGAACTTTTTTTTTTTCCCAGAAAGGGTCTTTATCTGTCTGCCAAAGATCAAAGTCAAATAAGAAAGCTGTAATTCCTTTTGGTTTATGTGATATTATTTGGAGCTCAACCCCCAAAGTAGAAACTTAATAAGAAAGTAAGATATATACATTAACTATAACATGGACTTAAATTTCATTGGCTTAGATAAAATTATTTAACACTTTTTCAGGGTATTAGAAATACTTTTCTAAGCATTGGATATATTGTGATGAACAAAATAAACAGGGACCAAACAAGGACCTTACAGAATTTAGAGTAGCTGGGCAGACATTAAGCAAATAAATGTACAAATATTAATGTTATTATGAATTTTAATATATTCAAAGGAGAAGAAGGCTCTTTGTGAAATGGTGATAACAGGAGTCCTGCTTTATACAGAAAAGGAAGATATTTCTTGTAGAGGAGACAAACTGAAAAATGAAAGGTCAGAAGAGATTTTGGCAGAGCAAATCACACATAAGAAGCACTGAGATGGTTCCTACTAGGCATGGAAAATGTGGAAGAGTGTGATTAAAAAATGAAGTTGGAGATGTTGGTAGAAACTAGGTCATGGTGGGATTTATAGGAGATTGGATTTGATCCTAAAAGCTATGAGAAGCCACTGGGGTATTTTATATAGGAGAGGAAATGATCTGATATACATTGTTAGAAGACCACTCTGACAAACATAGGAGGGTGAGAGTGGAGGTGGGAAGACCACATAGAGGGCTGCTGCATGGAAGCTTAATCTAAGGTAGCAACAGTGGGTTGGAGACAAATAAGCCAGTTTGACATATATCTTGGTGGTTGAAATGATAGGACTTGCTGATGAACTGGATTTGTTCATTCATTCCTTCTTCCAACAAATATTGAAGTCCCACCCCCTGTGTTAGGCATTATTGTAAGTGCTGTGAATAAGCAGTGAACAAAATATAATCTCTGCCCTCATGGAACCTGTAGTCTAACAGAAAGATAGATATAATAAAGAAGAAAAACGTAATATGACTAATGGGGATAAGAAGTATGAACAATAATGAAGCAGGATAAGATGTGAAGGGAGTACTGGGGTGGGTTTGAGGTTGCTGTTTTACAAAAAGAGTGGTTAGGAAAAAACTTTCTAATAAGGTTACATTTGAACCTTAAAATGTAACCTTATTTATAAAGGATGGTAAGGAAAAGCTTTCTAGTAAGGTTACACTTGAACAGAAACTTGAAGAAAATAAAGGAGAAACCTATGTGGTTATTTGGGGTAACAGTTCTAGGCAAATAAAACATCAGGAGGCAGAAATGTACTTACTAGTTTGAGGAACAGTGGGGAAACCAGTGTGTCTAGAGTAGAATGGGAAAGGGTGAGAGTAAAATGAGATTAAAGGGGTTCTGCAATGGGGAAGCTCATGTTGGGCCTTGTAAGGCAACACGGGAATCCCTTGGAGAGTTTTGAGTAGACGAGTCATATCATCCAGTTTATGTTTAACAGGATCATTCTGGCTACCGTGTTGATAATAGACCATAAGGAGGCAAAAGATGAAGCATAGAGACCATTTAAGAGGCTATTTCAGTAATCTATGCTAGAGATGGTGATGGTTTGGACTAGACTGAATATATTGCATAGTGCTTGGATTCTGTATAAATTTTGAAGTCGACAAAATTTACAAATCAATTGTACATGGGTTGTGAGACGAAGGAGTCGAGGATGATCCTAATGTCTGAGTAACTGGAAGGAATTAGAGTCGCCACATGTTGAGATGAGGGAGACTGTGAGGAGTTGTTTCGGTAAGAAGAGGTTTTAGATTTGGAGGTGGAGGGGGAAAGAAGAATTCAGAATGACTCCTAGATTTTTGGTTGGAGCAATTGGATAGATGGTGGTACAATTTCCTTAGGTGGGAAAGATGACAGACTTAAAAAATTTTCTGTTCCAACCTCCTTATTTTGATAGATGAGGAACAAAAGCCCTCAGAAAACAGCCACCTAGTTCAGTAGTGTAAGGGTCTGGACTTGGTTAAAGGTCTCCTAATGAAAGGATCCTGATTCTTGCCTCTTTTCTATACTGTCTTTTTAATTTTAAAATCTCTGAAATGTAGAAATGAAATGGTAAGTTTCTTAAAGATAAGGTCTGCTCTTCAAGCTTCTGTAATGTAATGTAATGCTATGTTATGTTATATTGGACACCTTTTGTGTTATGTAAGAACACCCCCTTTTTCAGGATCAATTCTTTTCCACACCTCGCCCAAAATCCACATGGTTTCCACAGGAGTCGCTATGCTAGTACAATATGATCCCACCTCTTCTCCACAGTGAATTGTCTGAGGAATCGGCATCTGACCCAAAGTGGGCCAATTTATTCTGCCAACACTGGTAAAAGGGAAGAATTCTTATTCTAAGCACTTAGTAAATACCTGTTGACCTGAATTGAAGGATAGGTGAAGCTTTCAGAAACCATATATACAAAACTTTTTCAAAACATATGAATTAGGGGATGATTATTCTCATTTCAAGAAAAAATTTTGCTCTACCAGAAGACTGACTGTAATTTTGCTTTAAATAGCAATCTTTCTAGTGCATTCAAGCATTTGTTTATGATCGTTAACTACTTGAAAGGCTGGGGTTGATGGGAGAGCATTTTAAAGTTAAAGTATCTGGAAATACTTTCCATTAAATTCTCTTTATGTTGATCTGGAGCCTGTGCTCTATAAAGTCCTCTCATTTCCAAACAGTAAGTTTTAAGCTATCAATTGGATTAGCACCCAGTGTCAATACTGGCTAAATGATGCTAAATAAACTAGTGGTGTTTTCAAGTGTGAGTTCAATGTAGTATGTTTTACAGGCCTCTATAAGGCTACATTAAATATAGACTAGATTAATTGAAAACATGGTGCATAGGGAATACTCAGTCTGTGTGTGTGTGTGTGTGTGTGTGTGTGTGTGTTTATAGTTAGAGAATATGAGTACCAAAGATACATGAATAGAATCAAGGGTTGCTCATGACAAAGTATAAAAGTCTATAATACTATATATCTGTTGTCGATAGGTTCATTAGCAGAAAGATGCACTCAATGCTTATCAATGAACTCCTGCCCTACTGGAGAATAAGAGGAAAATATAGTGAGACAGAAGTCTATGGAGCTCAAATTTAAAGTCAGATAACCCATTCAGCATATTTGATAAGCCCTGTATTTATTCTGTGAAGATAAAAGTGATAAATTGCCAAAAAACATACTAGTGTTTGATAGTATAAAGTAAGCCAAGTTCAAACTAGACTTGTCTGAAGAAGGGGGAAAAAAAAAAAAGAAAGAAGAAGAGGAAGAGAAAAAAGGGAGAAGAAAAAAGAATAAATTGTTATTTCATGAACACATATAACTGCTAAGAGTTGTGGAACTCCTCTTTATTTTATCATACATGGATTTGAGCACCTATGCACTATGGAGAAGCAGCTTCCAAATGAGTTCACATATATCAACCAAATGAGTGTGCTAATGTTTGAGTGAATTTGTGTAGTTCGTTGGAGACAAATATTGAAATCAGAATGCTGCATAATTCATACATATGTTAAACTCTTTTCTCAACTTTGGAACAGTCTCCTTATATTTAATAATTGTAATTAAATACCTGTCTAATTTGGGCTTTGCTGACTGACCAGATCACTTTTTCTGGTAGACTGTGAGGAGTTGTTTCGGTAAGAAGAGGTTTTAGATTTGGAGGTGGAGGGGGAAAGAAGAATTCAGAATGACTCCTAGAGTTTTGGTTGGAGCAATTTTCTGTTTCTGTTTCCAGCAGTTTTCTGACAATATTAAAATTTATGGTAGTTTCATTGGTATTTTAGTAAAAACCAAAAATGTATTCTTTCCCTATCTATGCAGGGTGACCATACATCTCGATTTTCCAAGGATAGTCGTGGTTTATGCCTGTTTTCCTGATGTATGCATTATAGTATCTTCTTTCAGTCCTAAAAGTGTCCTTGTTTGGCAAATAAATTATGTTTGCACTACATCTCAGTTTTACAGGCAATTCTGATTCAGCCAACATAGAAAGAATCTGCAGGGAATTCAGTTAACCCTCCTACTTTCTCATGAGGTCTTATATACAGTTCTTTCTGATCTCTCCCACCTCCTAGGTGAAAGACCATATCAAATCACACTTTAGTTAAAGCATTTTGTCAGATGACTAAAATTTCAGCCAAGTTGTATTGCTTTCTGATAATTTAAGTGGATGTAAATTGTATAGAAGACCTCAAGGAATAGGTGAATACCATGTCTTTTATTCAGTTCTCAACTATTAGTTGTTTTAACTTGGCCTTTGGCAGGAATTGGATAGCTATTGATTTAAACTTCAGCTATCTGGCAAGTGACTCAACTGCAGAGATTTTGTATTGCTGATTGAAGCAGGATACATAAGTTTTTAGTTAATGGGAATTGTTTTAGTTAGGATTAGGTCTGGCTGTCAGTGACAAAATACAACCTATGAGTGGCTTCAACAAGACAGTTAATTTTTCACTAATGTAAGATACCAGAGCTAGATGTTACAGAGCTGTCAGTTGTGCATTAGCTCCAGTCTCAAGACCCAGGATCCTTCCACTTCATTGCTCAGTTCTGTCCAGCATTCATTCTCCAGGTTATTCTTTATTCATGGGGGGTGGTCTGCTTTAGTTCTGTCTAGCCAATGCATCCTCATTCTAAACTGCAAGGAAAGGGGAAAAGAAGAAAACAAACTTCCCTTTTCGAAAGGGTACTTCTTATTAAGATTTCCACCGCTTTTCCTTATATCTATTTGGCCACAATGCAGTTACATGAGTTACATGGCCATATTTAGCTGCAAGAGAGTCCAAGGAATGTAGTCTTAATTTTGGATCACCCTGTGCCCAGTCAAAGCGTAGAGGTACTAAAGAAAGGAAAAAGGCAAAATGGATATTGGGGGACAATTAGTAGTCTCTGCCATAGGACTAAAGTTGGGAAGTTGACATTCTATAATGAAAAACAAGACTTGAATTATTTGTCCAGATCAAAACTGATCCTACCTCCTTACAGCAGTGAATCTGAAAGTATGTTTAGTTATTAACATTTTTTCCCCCAAAATAAAGCTTTGATTATGCTTGATGCCATTTAGCACCTCCTTATTTTACAACTCCATACTATTTAATAGTGTAAAAATTTATTCAAAATCATTCAACTTCTTTAAAAGTTACTGTGGGGCAAATAGAATACATAAAATGCAAGGCTATCTTTGGTCAAGTGATGGTTATTTGGACTGCTGCTACCAACACCCTAGCTTAACTGGGCTCAAATTTGTCCAGCAGTTACATGCAGGCACAGTGCTCCACGTAACTCTTTAAGAACTACATTGAATTGTACTGCATGTATGATGAAGAAAAATGTTATGAACATAAGAGTCTTCAGATGCTTTATTCCTTTTCTTAAGCATCCTATCCTCTTGGAACTTACATTTGCTAGACTGGTTCCTAGATTTTTGTGATGCATAATCATGAGTGGGCAAAAGAGCAAGAGGGAACAGAAGAGATTTGAGGAGAAGGGAAATACATTATCAAGTGAGGTTAAACCAAGCTATATGATAAAGGAATTAGAGACAGAGTAAAGTTGAGGGGAAGTAAAAGCCATATGAGCTAGGGGTAGGATAGAAAAAAAAGAAGTATTTTCAGGGGACTGTTAATCAGAGGTTCTTAAGGGTATTACATGAACTGTACTTTTAAAATTTCATACCACTTATAGCCTGAACCAACTGGGTCCCACACACATTTATTGATAAATTCAGTTGCAGTTTGGCTGTGTTTTGAGGTCCTCTTAGAGTTAATTTCAGTAAGAATCTTATGTTATCAAAAACGTAATTAATTTTATTTAATAAATTTACCTCTGTGATTAATGACTCTGATGCTTTATATTTAAATATATCATTCACTTAAACAGCAGGGGGCCACAGTCATCTTGACTATTGTTATCTGTGATCCCTTGAAATTCCTTGCCTAATTAGAGCTAGCCATTTTCGTGATTATCTCTCCGAGGTTTTTTAGTTCCATTGGATATTAACATGCAGACATATTGGTAGGCAATTTGGGGTCTCTACGGTTGGCCATGTTGTTCATCGCATAAATGTATGTGATAGTCCTAAATAATATAAAGGGCAACGTATTCACAATTGCTCCCTGAATAAAATAAATAGTTCATCACCTTATATGCAAATATATTTTTATTCTTCTCCTGTATAGAATGAGCAGGATCACTTGCCTGAAAAAAAAAAAAAAAAATGTGAGAGACAAATGTGATAAGATTTCTATAAATAATAGAGAAGATTTTATACCTTGGTACTATAGGTCACATAAGGGTCAGCTATGACTAGGGGAGGCAAGATGGTCTAAAAGATAGAACTGGACTCCAATAGTATGTAGCAAGTGTCAACAAGACAGAGCTGTCTGGTGTCTAACAGGCATGGTGTCAAACAAGTATAGTGGTAGGCAACATACTGACATCCAGGTGAACAATTGGTATAGGGGATTCAGCCACAGGTGAAAAGGTAATAATGTCACTGCAATGGGGAGTCTAGGAATAAGCAATTTTTAGAGATATACATAGATGGGGCAGTTAGAATTGTGCATTTTTTTTCTATCACTTGATTGTGAATAAGGTCATTATGAGATTACCTTTTCTTGGGAGAATTGTTCTGAAATAATTATTCTTTTATTTGAATCTGTACCATCTACTTTTCTTACATTGGGGAGTGACACATGATGTCTGATTACAAAAGTTCTCCTTAGCTTGGGAAGACCAGAGTTAGGCCTAACAAAACTAACCTTGCTCCCTGTTCTCCTTTCCCTACTCCCACCAAAGCAAATCAAAATGCATCTCCCTATCTTTTCTCTGGCTATGCCATTGATCAAGATGTCCTGTTTCAGGGGTGGGCTTGAAGCTTGGGTCTGCTGGAAAAGGCTTGGATTTTGAGTCCATGGGGGTCAGCTGGAACAGTACCAGATTTCACTAGGGTGGGCCTACAACCTGAATCTTGGATCCTGTGTCTGTGGGATCACACTGAAGTCTGGGTCCACAAAGGCACCTGACACAGTACCTGGCATAAGAGTGGGCCTTGAGACTGGGACTGTGGGGGCTGACCTTGGGCTGGATTTCACTGGTATGGGCCTGGTGCTTGAGTTTGTGGCAAAATCAGGTACTCACTTCACTCTCCTTCCCTCACATGGAAGGTATCTCTCTCCATACGGTGTTGCTGGGTTTGGTGGGGAGTGAAATGGGGAATGTGAAATTGTTTTCACTACCCACCTTAATACACCTTTTCTTATTTCTGTGCTATAGCAAGATACTGTTATTCCTCACCTGGATTCCTTAGCTTATTTGAAGCTACTTTCATGTGTGGATAGTTGTTCAAATTGACATTTCTGCAAGGGGACAAGTGCCAGAAGGTCCTATTCTGCTATCTTGTTGAATTCATTCCCAAAATTAAAAATGCTTTGGTCATCAATAAATACCATAAACAAAGTTGAAAGACAAGCTACATACTGGGAGAAAAATATGAATTTGTAATGTATGTAATCAAAAAAGCCTTAATATAAAGAAAATATAAAGAAATCCTACAAACTGACAGGACAAAGAAAAATAGCCCAATTTGAAAATGGGGGAAAAAGAATTAGGTGCTTTGGAGGAAAGGAAACTTATATGATCAATAAAAATATGAGAAGATGCACAATCTCACTTATACTCAGGGACAGGACCGCAATTGGATATCATTTTACATCTTTTTGACAGGTAAAATTTACAGAACTTGACAATACCAAGTTTTAGATAGGATGTGTAGTATGTGAGCTCTCTCATACATTGTTGTTGGAAATGTAATTTGGTGTAGCTACTTTGGAAAACAATTTGATATTATCTTTTAAAGTTGAGCATTTGCACATTCTATCACCTAGCAGCAATGCTAGGTGTATTTCAAGAAAAAATTTAGCATATCTTCCTGAGGAGATATGTACTGGACTATTTTTGGTGGAATTGTTTATAGTAGTAAAAACTTGGGAATGACCAAAATAACCATTAAAAAGAGAATGAGTAAATTACTTGTGAAATGTTCACATAATGGAATATTATATCAGTGAAAATGAACACTCTACAGCTATAAGCAACAACATGAATGAACCATAGTAATACAGTGCTGAGTGAAAAAAGCAAGACTCAAAAGACAACATACAATTTTTTTTTTGTAAAATTCAAAAGCAAAGCGTTTGAAAGGAAAATACATAAATGTGATAAAATGAATATAAAGGGAAGAGAATGGTAAATATAAAATTCAGAACAGTGGTTACCTCTGGGGGAGGTAGGGAATAGTATAGTAGAGGAACACAGGTAATATTCTAGTTTGGGAGTTGGACAGTAGTTTCACAGATGTTTATTAGGACATTAAAATAAATAGATGAAAATGATTTATAAGTCAGTGGTAGTATAACTTGAATTAAGAATTATGATTATTTCATTTCTGTACATCTGAGGTTCAAGAAAAATCCAAAACAATAAACTCTATGTCATAGTCTGTAAGGTCCCATGTGATCTCTTTTTGACTTGCTTTCTGTTTTATATTTCCACTTCCCTTTTTTCACTCAGCTTCAGCTACACTGCTTTTTCTGTTGATCCTTTAACTCTTTAAACATGTTCTTGTCTCAGGGCCAAGAACCTTCTTCCCTTAGATATCCACACATCTTGCTTCTTCAGGTCATTCAAATATGCTCATATATTTCATCCAGGTTGTCTCTGAAAGTCCTATCTAAAGTAGCACCCTGAAAATAAACAAGAAAAAAAGAAAAAGAAAAGAAAGCACTTCATTACTCTGTTTTTATACCCTGATCTACCTTTTTTACACTAGTTACTAAATGATGCATTCTTTCACAAATATTATTTGTATTGCATGTCTTTTCCTATACTGACAATGCGTGGGAACAGGGTTTTTGGTTTGTTCACTGTGGTTTCTTTGTTTAGCTACCTCCTACCTGTCCTTTGTCTCAGAAGTTATTTCCTCCAGAAAACTTCTGACTCTTCTAGTCTGATTTAGTATTTCTCTTCTGGGCTCCTATTTTACCCTCATGATAACACCAAAATAAAACTCTTCTTATTATTTTGTGATTGGTTGTTTACCTGTGTGTCTCACTAGATTTGTGAATGATTTGAGGATATAGACGTTGTCATACATGCACACATGTGTGTATATATTTAACTCAAAACATCTAGTGCCTACCACATAGTAGATGTTCAATAATGATTATTTAATGAATGATAAGACAGATAAAAGAATGAGGAAGCAAGCGAATGATTCAGCCTCAGGGTTAAGGTGGCTAGCTAGAAAAATGAAGAGGGAGATTGGACATGTGCAAACAGTAAATTGTAGTGTATATAGGAGAAGCTGGATGATTGTGGTAAGACTAGGCCATTGTGTTTCTATAGAAGCCTTCTTTTTATGCAGATCTTGGTGAGCTCTATCACTTTTGTTGTAGGATACTGAGAGAATGCCCCAGGCTGGATGTATGCATACACCCCCACGAGGGACAGAAATTCACAAGCCTCTTAATCACTCAGCATTTCCACACAGTTACAGTTAAAGGGTAAACTCATAGCATAAGATAATGTTGAGATATTGGGAAATTTTAAAACAAAACTATGCATGATCAGATTCACATTTCCTGCTGCATGAATTTCACTGTGTCTTAATTCTTTCTGATTTTATAATCTGTATAAGGTCTATATTTTCTATTTAATGAAATATGAAATTCACTGGGATAGTCCTTTGCTCTGCTCTCTCATCCCTGTCATGTGAACAGCCAAGAACTTTCAGTTCCCCACAGATGCTCTAGGTGGCTTCATGGTTTCCCAATTAAATTACCCTTTTCTCTTTTCTGGCTCAGTTATTATGGGATCATCTTTATCATCATTATCAGCATTAATGCTGTGTCATAATTATACACATAATTGAATCACAGGCTCACTTGCATAGATAATTGCTTCAATTTTCTGCCAGCTTTGCCAGCTACCAAGTAACATACCCAATAGCCATATGAGACTATGAGCAAACTATTGGAACTTAGTTATTCTATATGAAAGACCAACTCCTGAGTTCATGGTTTGGGTATGATTATATGTTGTGAGTTATTCATTAAATGTGTCTATAGCATCCTGAAACCCCTGGTATGCTTATGGTGGCCCTACTCAACCTCTAGTACATAGAATTAGGGTTTGGTATCCAGATAGAGAAAATAAAGTGCTAGTTAGACCAAAGGCATACATTTTATTTCCATGGATGAGTGAGCTCTTTGGTTCTTGCTCACAAACTCTACCTCTGTTTCAATAGGCCCTGTCTCTGGCCCCAGACAGAACTCTAACCATCCCATAATTACAAGATGGTGACATCTCAAGAAGATGAATTTAATTAGAGAAGTCCCTCAAGAACAGAATGGTGTGGCAGGCAAATGTTACATGGTGATACAAATTCTGGGTGTAGGTGGTATTCCAAGACTCAGGTGAGCAAAGAGATTTTCAGATGAGAGAGAACTGATGACATTGTCAGATCAGAGAGGGATGATAACATGTTCTGGGTCAGTTCTGGGGTTACTTCTCGATATAAGGAATGGGACTTTAGTTTGAGAGCAAAATAGGTCCAAAGTATTAGAATTATTAGTATTAAGATACAGAAGGAAGCAATAGGGGCAATTACTTGAAGTGGGTTACAAGGTAGAGTTTTGGTCATGCAGTGATCTGGTGGAGCTGGCTCATACTGGCTTGTGAGAGCTGACTGTGTATACTTCTCTTCCTAACTTTACCTTCAGTGACTTCATGTTGATTGTTTGCTATCAGCTATGGTAGGAGTATTTGCACTATGGGAATGAGCAAATATTATAGATCAGACCTCTTTTCCCCTCTGGAAAGCCAGTTTGCCAGCACAACATTGATAATAGGAATAAGGTAGCAGCAAGTGACTTTCATCAAATGCTTACTATGTGTTAAATACTTGCATTATCTCATTTAAGTCTCACACCATCTCATTTTTGGAGGGAGTGAGAAAACTGAGGCTAGAGAAGTTTAGCACAAAGTTCAGTTACTAGAATGGGGCATGTGCTCAGAACATGACTAGAAGTAAAGGTGGTTTGATTATGGGGCACTTGAGTACTAAACTAGGATTCTTAAATCTTGCCTGATTAGGAATAACTTGGGTTCCAGGACTGAGCTTGCAAGAAGTGTAGGGTAATGCTTAGGGAACCAGGCTAGTCATTATGCCTGACAGAATGTTAAGTAGAATTATGTCCTCATCTTTACTATATCCTCTTATCTGAAGTTTTTCTGGCATTCACCAATCGGTGGCAAGAAAGCTCTAAAATGAGCCCAGGTACCCGCTTCCGCACTCTATATTTTTGTTTTAATTAATGATTTATTAACTTCTAAGCCCTTCTCAAGAGCCTCTGTTAGCATCATTCTCCTGACGCTCTATGTGATCCTAAGATTCTAGATTTTAAAATGCATGTACTATTCCCCAAGATGTTTAAGAACACCTGTCCTTATTTCTGTATGGCACATTCAAATTTTTATAGCCAGAAAGAACTTTCAGGATGGAGCTATTTGGTTTTCTTGTGACATACAGATTTTAAAAAGTCAGTTATTGCAATCCAGACACATTTCTGGCAAAAATATTATATTTAATTTGTCCTAAATTACTTTCTGACCCAATGAGACAAAATATATAAACAACTAAAAGAAAAATATATTAAACTGTGTAAATCCAAATATACAAATGTCTAATAAGCCCTGACCAATTATTTGGAATTGTAAATGAGATTTTAGGTGTGTAAAGCCTGCAGATAAACGCAAGCTTTACTTAAACCAATTTGTATTTTTGAACCCTAATAATGATTTTCTTTTACTTTACTACAGCAATTCACAGCAAGTCAACTGCGGGAAAATTAAGCAGAGTGGTAATATCCTTTCTATTACATTAGACATAATAGAAAATCCAGATCTACCAAGAAATATTTTTTGCTCTGCAGTTGGCCCATAATTTCATATAGTTCTGAGGGAAAATAGAGGGAAAACACATTTTAAGCAGGTGTAGATGTTGCATACGTAACGTTTGGTTTGGTTTGGTTTTGATTGAGCTGGCATTTTGCATGCTATGCAAGTTTCTGTGCTATGCAGAATAAGGGTTCAGTTGAATCCAAGAGAGGTTGTTATATTTAGGTAGCTAAATGAATATGAACAATATTACATAGACACAAGACCCCATTGTACCTGTGATGTTTTAGAATAACTGTCTAAAACCGTCTAAAACTGATGCACCAAGGTTTGAACTGTTTGACTAGTTCATGTATGTATGTGCATGTACGTGTTGGGGGAAGGAGATTTATGGTTGAACACCATAAACTGATGGCTCTTTGTGTCAGCAAGTTATTGCTGCATACTAAACTATCTTACAGATTAGTGACTTTAAACAACTATATATTATTGCTTGTTAGTCAATGAGTTGGTCAAGCAGTTCTTTTGGTCTTGTCTGGTCTTACTAGAGCATCTGCAGTAATCTGTGGGTCACCTGGGGGCTCACTTGTTTAGGATGGCTTCAACTTGGATGACTCAGCTCTTCTCCACATTCTCTTGCATCTCCCTAGCAGGTTAACAGGGGTATGTTCATATGGTAATGGTAGAGGTCTAATAGAGTAAGAATATTCAAACAAACACTCTGCTTATGTCATATGTGCTAACATTTAATTATGGAAGAAAGTTACATGACCAAGCCCCAAATGAAGGATAACATCTTTTGAAGCAAAACTGATGAGAGTCCACAGATACGGTTGCTGTTCCATCAACTAGTGAAAACCAGCTTCCATGCCATCTCTGACATACATAATACAAGCTGCTGATGCCTTGATAGATGAAGGTTTGGGACTTTTAAAAAAATGCTATTTGGGTTATAATAGTAGAACCATAATGTCAGTACAATGAAAGAAATGATCCTATCATATTTTTCATTGAGCGTGATATGTTGTTTATTCATTCCTTTAGCTAATGTTTATTTTTCATCGAATATCTGTCACTATCCAGTTTAGGAAGGACATAGCAAACTGGAGCATGACCAGAAGGAGACAATGGATGCTATTGACTGAATATTTGTGTTCTCTTCCCCAAATTCATGTGTTGACATCTAAATCTCTATCATGATGGTGTTTGGAAATGGGACATTTGGGAGGTAATCAGGTCACGAGAGTGAATCCCTCATGAATGGGATTAGTGCCCTTATAAAAAGAGACATATGGGAGATAATCTCACTCTTTGCCATGTGAGGCTACAACAAGAAGACAGCCTTGTGCAAACCAGGAACCAGGCCCTCACTAGACATTGGATCTGCAAGTAAATTGATCAGAAGTTCCAGCCTCCAGAACTGCGAGAAATAAATGTTTGGTGTGTAAGCCACCCAGTCTATGGTAATTTGTTATGGCAGCCCAACTTGACCAGGAAAATGGGAATAGTGAGGAATCTGAAAACAATCTAAGAGAAATTGTTGGAGAATCTGGTGATTTTTGGACTGCAGAAGAGAAGATTTAAGGGTGATATGAGCAGTGTCTTCAAATATGTAAAGAGCTGTCACATGGAATAGGGATAGCGTTGGTATATATCATCCTAGAAGGCAGAATTTTCCATTGCCTTGAGAAAGAAAAACAAGTTCTTAACTATGCCTACAAGGCCCAACATGATTGGCTTGTCTGTTTCCCTCACCTCATTTCTGCCACTTCCCCTTGCTCACTGTAGTCCAGCCACATTGGCCCCCTTGCTGTTCTTTGTGCACATCAGGCCCACTTCTATTTCAGGGCTTTTGTATTTATCGTTCCCTTTTCTTCCATGGAACACTCTTTCCCAAAATATTTGCATAGTTAGCTCCTTTTAGTTATTCATGTCTCAGTTCAAATGCTGCCTCCTCAGAAAAGTCTTTTCTAACTCATCAATCCCAAATTAGCCTCACCCGGGTGTGGTGGCTCATGCCTGTAATCCCAGCACTTTGGGAGGCCAAGGCGGGCAGATCATTTGAGGTCAGGAGTTTGAAACCACCCTGGTCAATGTGGCAAAACCCTGTCTCTACTGAAAATACAAAAATTAACTGGGCATGGTGGCACATGCGTGTAATCCTAGCTATTTGGGAGGCTGAGGTGTGAGGATCGCTTGAACCCAGGAGGCAGAGGTTACAGTGAGCTGAGATCCTGCCACTGCACTCCAGCCCGGGCGAAAGAGCGAGACTCCATGTCAATAATTAAATAAATAAGCCACTACACCTCCCACTGTTTGTTATTATCTCATAATCTTATTACTTTACTATACCTATCACTATCTGAAATTGTCTTATTTTTATACTTATTTACTTGATTGTTATTTATTTCCTTACAAATAGAATGAAAGCTCCATGAGAGTAAATACCTTATTTATCTTGGTTACCACTGTGTCTTTGTCTTATGGTAAACAGTACTGGTACATAGTAGGTTCTCAATAATTATATATTGGATGAACTAATAAATTGAATAAATCATAGGTGTTTTGTGAGCTATCTTGTGAAGTAATGAGTTTTCTGTCCCTGCATCTGTTTAACGAGACATCAAGCAGAGATAAGAAGGCCATCTATCAAGAAGCTCCCAAATTAAGTAGAAGCATTGACCTGATGACCTCTAGAAATCCTTATAACTCTGATATTTTATGATGTCCAAGGTCTAAGGAGAATATAATATTAGAATTGCAACCTAGTATTCTTATAGATGTATAAAATTCAAGAGGAGTTCAAGGTTAGTCATTTCATATTTTAAGAGTATATTATTTTGTCTTTAGGAAACTTTGTGAGATCAGGGTATCATCATATAGAATGTGTCTACAATTGTAATTTGTTTACTTTTTACTACAGGCTCTCAGAAGGCTGAGTTACAAACACCTCATTATGTAGATACAGGGTTCTGAATACATTCTGCACTAGGGATCATTTAACTATTATGTTTTCCCTTTCTTCTCCCCTGAAGGGGGGGCTCCTTGAGAATATAATAATGAGCTGGACCTTCAAGGATGGGACAGGTTTTGGAGCTTATTGGACATTTTAGGCTGGGAAAAGGGACTAAATGAAGATATGGCCATGGAAATAACACATATGTGAAGAAAGCAGAGTATCTGACTTGACAGATGTCTGGCAGTCAATATGTTTTTAAGAAAATATGGGAGATGGAAAACTTGGAAAATGGACAAGCAAGGTTAGGTTGAATCATATAGAAGCTTGAGACTTTTTTTAGATTTAGCTTTTAATTTGTTTTAAATTGATACATAATAGTTGTACATATTTATAGAGTACATGTGAAACTCATATAGAAGCTTGAATGTCAAGTTTGCATTTCATCCACAGAGGGCAGGGTTCTAGAGTAAGGGAAGGACATACATCTATAAAATAATGGGGAAGCCTTCCCAAGAATTTTGGAAGATGTTGAATCTCTTTTCTCTTTCAGAAGAGGAAACTGAGACTCAGAGAGAAGAAATAACTTAGCCAAGGTTACCCAGGCAGTTTACAGCATAGCTAGAGAGAACTGAAGCTTTCTGATTTCTAGCTCAGTATATTTTCCAACATATCATGAAAGTGATAAACTGAGAATGGTGCTTGCAATTTTAGGTGTTACATGCTTATTTAAACAAGAAAGTAATAAATTAAGATGAATTCCTTATTAACAGATGTTCAGGAGCAGCTCCTGAGGGCTTTAGAGGTAACAAATGTGTGGCAGTGACTGCTTTGATGAAGAGTGGTACCACAGGGTACAATGTTCCTCCGCAAACAAGAAGACCCTCTCTACTGTGTCCACTGTGTATGGCCCAGCTGGGAAGATGATTAAATGTGTACATTAGATGGGAATGATCAAGTACCTCTCACCACATGCTCAGTGGTTTTCTTTAATTTCCAAATGCTGCACTGGCTAGAACCTCCTATTTTAATTGATGGATGTTCTATTATGTGGCCTAGTTCACTCTATTTCTAAAGGCCATCATGATTCATCACTGCTTTGTGTTAGACTAGGGACATCCAGTGTTGTTGAAGCTGCCATATTGATTGGAAAATACAGATTGGAGGCATGGGTGACAAAGTAACTGCTCAGGCCTAAGTTCTAGAATCATTATTGATGTTTTCTTAAGGGAAATAAATGGGAACTACTTCTGATGTGTCTGGGGTTTCCAGAGAACCTGTCCCTTTTGACGTGTTCTATTACCTTTCCGCCACCAACTTGCTCTGAATCTACAAACACTGCTGCTTAAGAAGGTTAGAGTCAGACAGACTTGCTTTCAGATCCTTGTTCCACCATTTAATAGCTGTGTGAATTTAGTCAATGAACTCACATTTAGTCATTTTCTCACATATAAAATAAAAATAATAGTAGTATTTGCCTAACAGAATTTTTGGGGGGATTAAATGTGATATTTCAAAGTGTGTGACAATTTAAAGTCATTATGTTAACATTATCATTAAGAATATAGAGAAAGATCCAACTGAAACGGAACAACTTTGTCTCAGTAACCCACATTCTCATAATGGTAAGATTAAGTTTATTCTATTATAGGAAATATGACTTGAGTGAAAGAGATGCTGGGTGATTAAGTTTAGACAAAATGTAGGGGAGAGAGAATGCAAGTCTCATTCCAAAGATACTGTCTGGAGAAAGGGTAGGATCGGATATGGATACCATATGGAGGCCCTGGCTAGTCAGAGAATATCAATTTAAAAGTTTAAGGCCCAGAAATGTTAAGTTATTTGTGTATAGTCACAAAGCTAATGAACAGCAGAGTCAGGACTAGTTGTCAAGTTTTCTAAATTCCAGTCTTATGCTCTTTCTTGCCTCCTGATTTTACTTCCATTTAAACAGTTTGTTTGATAGAAGGAATAAGATCTAGTGTTCAATAGCACAGTACAATATTATAGTTAAGAATAATTTGTTGTATATTTCAAAATAGTTAGAAGAGAATATTTGAAATGTTCTCAACTTAAATAAATGATAAATATTGTGGTGATGAATGCCTCAGTTACCCTGAGTTGATAAGTACATATTGTATGCATGTATTACAAATCACATGTACTTCATAAATATGTAAAATTATTATGTATCAATTAAAATACTGATAATTACATATTGCATGCATGTATTACATATTGTATGCATGTATTACAAATCACATGTACTTCATAAATATGTAAAATTATTATGTATCAATTAAAATACATAAATAAACTTTTATATTTACAGTAAATACACATATTACACAGTAAAATATGTGTAATCCATTGAATGATGGAGTTAAAATTAAAGGGGCCTTTAGAGGTCATTTCATCCAGCCCTTCATTTTCATATAAAAAAGTTGAAGACCAAAGAAGTTACTTTTTCACCATCTCATATCTTATTAGTGGCATAACCAAAACCAAAACCTGGGTATTCTAATTGTCATCTGGTGATTCTTGTATTTCACTCTCACACTTTAATAGTAGTCATTTCAAAGAACTTAAGACTTTTTCCTCCCTTCCCTCTATTACCCACCAGATTAGCTGTCTTATTTTAGCTCCTGGTGCCACTATGTAAAAATATTGGTATCATATCCATAGCTTACAAGAACTACTATAAGGCTGTAAGAACTTGATAGTAACATGCAGGTATGAACTATTGGTGAATATTCAAGTGAATTTGACATCACATCAATTTTATAGCTGACATTATGATACCTTATAATTTTAGGATAAAGTTTTGACTAGTGTACGGTTGAAGAAAGCTCATGGACTTTGATGGTCAAAGTTTGCTTTGGTACAAATTAATATGTTCAACTGAGGTTTGTACTGGTAAACAAATAAAACAGCAAATATATGTCGTATTAAATTTTACAGTAACAAAGATAACAGGTTCAGCTCAAATGGGCTGGATACTTGTCTTTTTTACTACCTGAACACTGTTCTTCCTGCCCCAGAGAGAACTGTCATGTAGAGAAGTCAGGGAGAAGTTACCCTGGAGGTAACTATCGAGAACTTAGTTAATCGAGTCGCCATTTTCCTATGCAATCATCAGTTTTCACTCCTTTGTTAACACTGTGTCTTCTGTGTTAGCTGTCAAGTTAATAGCTTTTGGGAGAACTACCATGAGACGTGTTCAAATATTTAAGGATTTCACCAGTAAATTGTGTGGTCTTCTTCAGATTTTAAGGTCTCTGAGCACAGACGCAATGCCATTTTAATCACCATGTCCCATAACTTTTGTTCTCACTTAGTCTTTGTTTGATGTTTGCTCAACTGAAGTCCATGCAACTGCAAAGCAGAAGACTTCTCCAAAGGGCTTACCCCATTTCTTCAAGCTCTATCTGCAGTTCCATTTCTCACAGAAACTCCTGGTATAGCTGCAGCCCTCATTGATTATTTCCTTATCTGGATTTCTAGTCTTTTGCTCACAATTTTGTGTTTCTCCAGAAGGCTTTCTTTTAAAGACAGAGTTCACTTAGTTCTTTTTGTTCTCATGCAGTATTAGACACATGGCAGTTCCTCAAAAATATTGAGTTGATTTGAATCAATTTCAATAGCTAAGTACTTAATTATATAATATTTGTTGTCATTGAAAACTTTTATATAGGTCTTGCTTTCCAGCTTGATTTAAAGTTGATCATCAGTTGCTTGTGGCCATAAATGAAAATATAAGTTAATAGCATACTTTAGGTTTTTCCAGTATGCATCTAAAATTGATTGTTCTGTGATTGCAAGTGCACTCAATGAGGAGTCAGAAGACTGGGGTTTTAATCTTTGATCAGGCTCTAATGACCAACATGGACTTGGGCAAATAAGTTGATATCTTAGTGTCTCATCTATATAATACAGTTAGATGAGTTAATCACTCAGGTCTCTTTCCAGTTATGTCATTTGGTGACTGATCAGTCCCCATTCAAGAGTCAGGTAAGGGTAACAGTCATCTTGTATGCTAAATCTGGCCCAATTCCTGAGCTAAGAAAATGTTTTCCTGTTTATAAAGAGTTATACAAACAAAACAAAGAAGAACATGTGACAGAAACCTATGTGGTATGCAAAGCCTAAAATTTTACCATCTGGCCACTTATGGAAAAAGTTTTATGACCTCTGGTGTAAAGAATGTGAGCATAAGCTCTCAGCCCAGCTCCATTCACTTACCAATTGTATCACCTGAGGTATATTTTGTTGTGTCTCTATGCCCCAGTTTCCTCTACAAAATGAGAATGATAACAGTTCCTACAAATCTGTTTGTTGTGAAGATAAAATGAGATTTTATATATGTAATATTTCTAATTTATATACATAAAATATATATAAATATATAAAATTATGTATATGTATATAAATGTATCTATACATTATATATAATGTATAAATTATATGTATACATTACATATAATGTATAAATTAGAAAGTTACCTACAATATAATTCATACTCACTAAATGTTAACTGCTGTCATTATTTCTATAATTCCTTGAGAGAGGTTATTAGACAGTTGAAAATAAAACCTTGAACCAGAACATTTTAGAATTGGAATTGTGCTCAAACACTATCTAATCAGCTCATTTTCATTAAAGATGCTGTGACTGAGATTCAGGAAAATCAAGTGCTTTGTCCACAGTCTTAGATTACTATTTTCTGAGCCTGTATATATTCCTCTTATCAAAGAGTTACATAATGGTTCCTAATTCTAGACTTCGACCCATGAGTTCATTGACTTTTAATGTTTTATTTTGAAATAATTTCAGAGTTATAGAAAAGTTGCAAAAATAGTACAAAAAATTCCCATATACCTTTCATCCAGCTTTTCTGAATGTTAATATTTTACCACATTCCTTCTCTCTCGTATTCTTTCTCTTCCTACAGATACAGATTTGAATAAGCTTTTTGTTCCTAAATGACTTGAGGGCCAGTTGCAAATATGATATCCATTTAATGCTAAAACTTCAGTGTGAGTTTCATAAAATCAAGAACAATCTCTTACATAATCACAGTGCAATTATTAAAATAAAAATACTGACATATTATTATTTACTCTATGATCTTTATCCAGACATTATCATTTGTCCTACTTATGTCATTTGCAGCAAAAGTATTTCTTGACTGAGTCCTTGAGAGTACAAATTTAATTTTTAATGGGGGATTTGTCCCTTGCAGACTTTAAAGATTCCCTCATGAAATATGTTTCTAAACTCCTTGACATGCTGATTCCATGCATTTAAGACAGGGGTGAATTTTCCTTTGAGATCTTTTTATTTCTCTTTGCCTTAATCAATTCAAAGTGGTCAGCAAGATGCAAGTAACATTTCCTCATAGACTAGCGGAAGCCATTAGCACAAGTGACATGTTCCTGGGATTTAAGTGGTTCTGTACTGCGCGGTCCAACACTTAGATGAATGGTTATTTGTGTTTAAACCTTAGAGTGAAAATGAAGTAACAACTTGGCACATTTTACCTCCTGCTGAAAACAGACAAATAAAACTCATAAAACGAAGACCTAGGTCAAATCTGTTCTATTTACTTAGTAAATGACAGGTTGATAGGACCATCTCTTGGAACATTCTCAGAGGTTTGTCTGAGCCTGAGAAAGGGGGAGATATATAAGAGAAATGGTCATTTTTTTTTTTTTGCATTCCTTTGATTTCTCTTATTTAGCAGTGACACAACTGAAAAGATTAAGGTATAATACCATTTATTCAGAAAGATGGGAAAAGCACACCTATGTCTCATCCTAGTATAACTGTGGGGTTCCATTCTGAAGGGTCAGGTTATATTATAAACAGGGTTCTTTAATATTTTTGTTTGGTGAAGAACCTTGGAAAGGGGGATTCTCAGTACTCCAGTGTAATATTGAACTGAGCTTCACAAGGTTTCTTTCTTTCTAGTAGGATTCTTTTTTCTTTTTTTCTAGTGGTGTCCTTGTCTTACAAATGCTTTTGTTTTGCAACTTCTCTTTTAAGCAAAAGTAGAGCTGAGATATTGTTGTTCAAAAAGCCTTCTTTGTTCAGTTTGAATACTACATATTGCAGTGCCAGCCCCTGGCTCCCTCTGTACATTACTAGTTAGTACTTCCTTGGTTAGCATCTGGTATTCTCTTTAAAAAGACTTTTTTTGTTGAAAGACATAGTAAACATACAGAAGAGCAAAGAAAATATACTGCTCATGAATTTTTACAATGTGAGCACTCACATATAACTACAATACAGCATAGATGAAGTGATTGAAGAAGCACCCCTACACTCTCTTGAAAGTATTCATTCCTCCTTACCTTCTCTAAAATTAAGGAAGTAACAATTATACATGTTAGAAGTTATCTTCTAACATGTATAGTGCTAGAAGTTCTTCTAACATGTGTAATTGTTACTTCCTTAGTTTTATTTATAGTTTTATCATTTGTTTATATTATCAAACTCCATATTGTTGTCTTTTTCAAATTTTATATGAATGTAATTCTATAGTATGTATCCTTTTGTGTCCGGTTTTGCTAAGGATTATGTTTATGAGATATCATCTGTGTTGTTTGTTCTCTCTCTTTCTCTCTCTCTGTGAATATACCACATTTCCTTCTGTAGACAGACATTGGGGTTCAATCCAACTTTCAGCTATTATCAATATTGCTTCTGATATATAAACACATGCATTTCTGTTGGAGATAAGAGTGAGAATTGTGGGATCATAGTAGGGAGACATTATATCCTGGTTTGCTTGATTCAGTCCTGGTTGTTACCTATTGTCCTGGTGTAATTATTTATAGTGCCCTATTTCACTCAAAAGTGTCTTTGTTTGGATAATAAAATAGGACAACATAATCATGAGATATACTTTAATGTTAAAATTTAATATAATGCCAAATGAGTTTTCAAAGCGATTGTACCAATTTACAGCCCTACCAGCAATGTATAAGATTTTCACTTGCTCCTCGTCTTTATCAACATTTGTTACTTTCAATCTTAAAAAACTAAAAGTTTTGTCTTCTTGTGGGTGTGTAGAAGTATTTCATTATAATCTTAATTTCTTTGGTTGTCATAGAAGTTAAGCACTTTTAAAAATGCTTATTGGCCATTTGGATTTCTGTTTTGTGTACGTGTGAATTGCTTGAGTTCTGTCACTTTTGCTTTGCATATTAAAGACCAAGTTTTATAGTATAAATAAGTTTAGAATTGTCATATCACTTATTGTTTAATGATATTTTTGCATAAACATCTATTATATTTGATGTTAATAAAGGCACATCCACTTTCTACCAGCTATTATTGGAATAGTATATCTTTTCCAATCATTTTACTTTCAACAATTTTGTATCCTTATGGTGTTTATATGTCTCTTGCACACAGCGTATTCATTTTTTGGAAATTCAGCCTGTGAATCTTTTTCTTTTAATTGGAATGCTGAGTTTATTTACATGCAATGTAATAACTGATGTATTTGTTTTTAAATCTACTATCTTCCTATGTGCTTTTTGTTGTTGTTTTTTCTCTTCTTTCTCAATTTTCTTTCCTTTTTAAACATTTTTTCAGTTGATTGATTTTCATCTCTATTTTCCCAAAGATATTTACATATTATTTTGTTATTCTGTTGGTAATTAGCCTAGAAATTATAACACTCATCCTTAACTTATTAAAGCCCGAATTAATTGGTAGTTTAACTCTCCTCTAAAAACTCAAAGATCTCAGAACAGTTTAACTCTATATTCCCTGTTCCTGACATATATGCTATTATTGTCTAAGTGTTTCTCCTTTGAAAGAATTTTTTTCTTCTGCTGTTTCTTGCTGCTTTAAAGATTTTCTTTTATTCATTATTTATGTTCAGTTTATCATTACGTGTCTTGTTGTGGATTTTTTTAATCCTTTGGGATCCCCAAATGTATAGATTGATATTTATCATCAGTTTTGGAAAGTTTGCAGTTTTTATTTCCCCAAATACTCTTCCTGTTTCATTTTACTTAACTTTCTTTCTGCAATTCAGGTTATACATATGTTAGACTTTCTTACAGTATCCTTTCTATCTCTTGCCTTTACTTATTTTTCATTATTTCTTTCTATTTGTCTCATCTTGGAGAAGTTTTTTAAAATGTGAACTATTTTCCATTTCATGAATTTCAGCTGTTCAGCACAATCGTTGCATTCCTGAATTTGTTTATGGAACTAATCATTTCTAGGTTTTCCATTTGGTTCTGTCATGCTATTTTTATAGTGTCAAGTTTCTTGCTAACATTTTCAAGCTCAGGCAAGCTCGGTTTTTATCTACATGAAAATATTATGGATATTTGTGTTATAGACATTGCTTTTAATCTTACTTTCTATGATTTTTGGATCTCCTCTTTTATGTGTTGTTTATGCTATTTTTCATGTTACCAGTTTCTTTAGGTGGCTGGTTATTTTGATTGTTTGCTTGACACTATTTTTTTAGTAAACTTTTTTTGTTTTGTTTTTGTTTTACAAAATTTAGAACAGTTTTTAGATTTACAGAGAAACTGCAGATAGTAAAGAGAGTTTCTATATACTCCATACCCACTTTCTCCTATTATTAACATTTTAAGTCAAAATGGTGCATTTGTCACAATTAATGAATCAATTAATACATTATAATTAACTAAAATTTGTATTTTATTTTGATTTCCTTTGTTTTCATCTAATATCTTTTCTGTGTTCCAGAATCCCATCCAGGATAACAATTAATTGTCCAGCAACCTTAGACTTCTCTTGGCTGTGACAGTTTCTCATACCTTCTTTGCTTTCCATAACCTTGACAGTTTTGAGGAGTGCTGGTTTGACATTTTGTAGAATGTCCCTCAATTGGGATTTGTTTGGGTTGTAATATCATGTGGTTTACATATATTTACCATAAAGTAAAAGCTATTATATGAATTTAACTGAATCTGTGAAGGCACTGGCACAATTTCTCTGAGAGAATCAGATTGTGAGTAGAAAATGATGATTCTCAATGACTAGCTTCACAGGGCTCAACAGCATACTGGGCACTTTCTGAATGATTCAAAGTTTTCTTAAAGGTGAACCTTAAGTCTACAGTAAACATTTATCATTACCCAGGATTTTCAGTGACAAAAGTTCGTCCAATATGAAAAAAATGATGTCTGAATATTTTTGAAAAACAACACATAAAATTATCAGAGAACTTGAAGTAAGACCATGAAATAAATAGTATTTCAGTGACAAAGCTTTTGTGTTACATCTGTGGATAGCGCCATGATTGAGGGCATCTTCAATTGCAAGAGCCATAGAAGCATTATTTGGTCAAATATAAGTATACTCAGTAATAATGATGCTTTGGATAAAATTGGAACCATTGCTAACTAGAAAATATTAAATTTTTTTTGCAAAGCTAGTAGGTTCTATATTGAATCTACACATGATAACAATTCTTTTTTGGCTCAAGTTTGCATTCTCCAACAAATTCTTGAACTAGGATGTTTTCTTGTATTATTTGGGATGACTATTTTCAAAACACTCAGGCAAAATGAGGTTCTTTTAAAACTTAGCCTTAAAAAAAAAAAAAAAAAAGGAGTTAACTGCCTGAGAGGAAAAAAGGCTCCCTGCTAAACTTTCAAAATTATTTATATTAAAAAGGGAATAAACAGCTCACAATCATAGAAATGTCAGGATAAAGGGCTTCTTAAGGTCATTGAAATTAATGAAGGCCACATTTAGTGAAAGAGAAAGGGAAATCCCATATAAATGAGAATGGGAGATGGTATAGGAAATGAGCATCTAAGGCAAAAAGGAGAAACTGCAGAAATGAATGAGGGTGAATTGATAGTAGGCATTTTACATGTCAGAAAGGAGGCCTAGAAATGGGAAGGTGATTATAAGCCAGCTTCTCAGAAAAGGAGTTTCTCATAAAAGAGGATAATGGTATATGAAATTGGTGAGGGAAATTGAAAAGGAAGAAAGTGGAAATATGGTATCAACAAAGCACCACGTTAAAACAGGAAAACAAGAAATGACAAACTGAAGAGCAAACTACCATCCAGCTATGATGGGATCAGCCAGGGTCCCTCAAGCATTTTACTGCTGTGCCTCAGCTTATGGTGACTCTCAGAAAGAATGGTGACCCTTCCATGACACAATCAGTATCCTGTATTTTCTCTGATTCTTTTCATTACACGAGTTGCAACTAAAAACCTATCTCTTCTAAGAACATGCTCTAATTTATCAAGGATAACTAATGCTAGGTAAATAAAGGCTCCTATAAAGTTGTAGTAGACTTTTGTGTTGTATTTACTGCAGTAAAAGCAGGTACAGGCTTTTTAAAATGCAAATTATAGCACTTGAACATGAAAGAGTATTAGAAGATGCTGTGTTGCCAATAGAGCATTGGCCGAGTTGAGGTCTTACTCTGCAAGCTGCTGAAATTTTGGGGTTTCTGAGGAGAACGTGTATTCTGGATCTACACTGTTACAAAATGATATTTGATAGTGGTGGTGGTGATGATTCAACTGGTTAATGAAGCCTTGTTTCCCATGTTCTTATTATATATGTCCTATTTCCAGAGCCATCAATTTCTGCTCAACAATGTTTATGTACCTCTTTAATAAACATAATTATATTAACCACCTTCATTTTATAGCACTTTATGTTTGGTCAACCACTTTCCTATCCTTTATCTCATTTAATCTTTAGCATTTAGCAATGGTTCAACTTTCCTTGGTATAAACAATTGGTCTCAAAAACTGAAAATAGTATATCATTTAGGAATTTATAGGTTGATTTTATGCTAATTTTACACAAGCTAATTATCATCACTTATTTATTAAATTATGCTTATGGTTAAACATTTTGTTAGAAATAATTTTCACATTAAAATGTATAATAATATACTGGCCTAAATACAGTATTTTTTAACCTAAGATATTTTCATTATTACCATACAGAAACAACAAAAAGTATCTTTAAAAATTCCCTTAGTGATTTGTTAGATCAAAAAGGAGTAGGGCCGGATGCGGTGGCTCACACTTTTAATCGCGACACTTTGGGAGGCCGAGGCACCTGGGGTCAGGAGTTCGAGAACAGCTTGGGCAACGTGGGGAAACCCCATCTCTACTAAAAATACAAAATATTAGCCAGACATGGTGGCGTGTGCATGTAGTCATGTAGTCCCAGCTACTCAGGAGGCTGAGGCACAAGAATCACTTGAATCACTTGAACCTGGGAGGTGGAGGTTGCAGTGAGCTGAGATCTCACCAACGTATTCCAGCCTGGGTGACAGAGCAAGATGTTGTCTCAAAAAAAAAAAAAAGAAAGAAAGAGAACACCTTTCTAGAAGAAATGATATAAGAAACCAGTCTGACTAATTGTGTTTTATTTATTTATTTTGTGGCTGAAATCTTCTCTGTAATTGACATATTTGTTCCTGAGATTTATGAGGCTTGATTTTCTGAACTTGAATATTACTCAAATATTCAACATCTGAGTTATTTATCTGGTTCCCAAAATAAGATGGAGTTGGAGTGGGCATCTAACTCTCTGGACAGAACACGTAGATAAGGGGAAAGCTGAGAGGCAATAAGATTGATGTCTATGGAATCATGAAGCAGTTGAAAAGGGGAATCAAACAATTATTTTCAACCCCCAGAGTACTAGTCCTCAGTGGACATCTCTTGAGTCTTAAAAGGTCATTTTAGGATAAATGAAAAGCAAACCTTCCTCACACAGCAGGAGGTGAACTTACTGAACTCTTTACTCTGATAAGTCGGTGAGTCAGAAAACAATCCAAAATGAGACATAAACAGCTCAACGACAAGTCTAGAATAAATAACTGAGGAAAACATGCATGTTTCTCACAATTACTTTGTATTCCTAAAATAACTTTGTTTCATTACATTGTGTACTTTTATTGTGATTACTGATCAATTTGGATAAATTTTTTCCCATCTTATTTTAAACCTCCTATTTGTCATACTTTTTCTATGCTTATTTTCTCTCTTTTTTTTCGCTTTCTTTTGGATTGACTGTTTGTTTAAAAACATTCATTTTGTCCCTTCTACTTGTTTGAAAATTATACACTTAGTTCTGTATAAATGATTCACCTTAAAGTATCATCATGCATACTTATCAAATAATTTTAAACATAATTAGTATCTTTAACTCCTTACCACCAAACAATACTAAAATCTTACAACAGTTGGCCTCCCATTACCCCCTCCAGCCTTACATACTGTTATTGTCCAGCATTTGAGTTAATTTTAATCTCCATGATTGGTCATTATTATTATTATTGTTAGGTGATGACAATATTTTATAACTGAAAGTACTAGATAAATATCTTAGTCTCAAAAACATATGCTTGAATTGTCTCTAAATATGATTATAACTTTTATTATGAGTGACTGGTAATTGGGCTACTCATAAGATAAAAGGTATTTTTTTTTTTTTTTGAGACAAAGTCTCACTCTGTTGCCCAGGCTGGAGTGCAATGGCATAGTCTCGGCCCAGTGCAACCTCCGCCTCCCGGGTTCAAGCAATTCTCCTGCATCAGCCTCCTGAGTAGCTGGGATTACAGGCGCCTGCCACCACGCCTGGCTAATTTTTGTAGTTTTAGTAGACACGGGGTTTTACCATGTTGACCAGGCTGATCTCGAACTCCTGACCTCGACACCCGCCCACCTCAGCCTCCCAAGGTGCTGGGATTACAGGCGTGAACCACCGTGGTAAATTTTTAAGGTTATATTTCATTTTTAATTAACACATATTAATTGTACACATTTATGGGATAAAATGTGCTGTTTCAATGCATGTATACATTGTACAATGATCACATCAGAGTAATGAACATATCCATTTCCTCAAACCACTGGTCATTTCTGTGTGGTGAGAATATTCGATGTTCTCTCTTCTAGCTATTTTGAAATATACACTGTTCTTAACTATAGTCACTCTACTGTGCAATAGAATACTAGAATTATTCCTCCTATACAACTATAATTTTGTGCCTGTTGACCAACCTTTTCTCATTGCCCCTCCCCCGCACCCTGCCTATCCTCTAGTATCCACTATTCTACTTTCTACTTCTATGAGATTAACATCTTCAGATTCCACATCCAAATGGGGTAATATGCTATTTGTCCTTTTGTACTTGGCTTATTTCACTTAACATAGTGTTCTCTAGGTTCATCCATCTTGTCACAGATGACAGGATTTCATTCTTTTGTGGCTGAATAGTATTCCATTGTGTATGTGTGTGTATCACATTTTTAATCCATTCATTCGTTGATGGACACTGAGGTTGATTCCATATCTTTGCAATTTGTAAATAGTGATGTAATAAACATGGGGGTACAGATATTTATATTTGACATGTTAATTTCATTTTCTTTTTTTTTTTTTTTTTGAGACAGAGTCTCGCTCTGTCGCCCAGGCTGGAGTACAGTGGCGCGATCTCGGCTCACTGCAAACTCCGCCTCCCGGGTTTATGCCATTCTCCTGCCTCAGCCTCCCGAGTAGCTGGGACTACAGGCGCCCGCCACCTTGCCCGGCTAGTTTTTTGTATTGTTTTAGTAGAGACGGGGTTTCACCGTGTTTGCCAGGATGGTCTCGATCTCCTGACCTCGTGATCCGCCCGTCTCGGCCTCCCAAAGTGCTGGGATTACAGGCTTGAGCCACCGCGCCCGGCCTAATTTCATTTTCTTATACCCAATGGTGAAATTGTGGGATCATACCGTAGTTCTATTTTTAATTTTTTGAGGAACCTCCATACTGTTGTCCATAATTGCTGCACTAATTTAAATTTCTACCAACAGTGTGTAAGAGTTCCTCTTTCTCCGTCTCCTTGCCAGCATTTTTTGTTTTTTGTCTTTTTGATAATAGCCATCCTAAGAGTTGTGAGGTGGTACCTCAATGTGGTTTTGATTTGCATTTTTCTGATAGTGATGCTGAGCATTTCTTTTATACCTGTTGGCCACTTGTATGTCTTCTTTTGAGAAATGTCTATTCAGAACTTTTGCACATTTTAAAATCAGATTATTTGATTTTATTTTTGGTTTTGCTTTTAAGTTGAGTTCCTTACATATTCTTGATATTAATCCCTTGTCAGGTGCATAGTTTACAAATAGTTTTTCCCACTCTGTAAGTTGTTTCTTCGCTCTATTGATTGTTTCTCTTGCTGTGCAGAAGTCTTTTGGTTTGATGTAATCCCATTTATCTATTTTTCTCTTTTGTTGCCTGTGCTATTAGGGTCTTATTCAAAAAATACTCTTCCAGTCCAATGTGATGAAGTATTTCCCTTATGTTTTTTTTTTTTTTTTTTTTCTAGTAGTTTCACAGTTTCAGGTCTTACATAAGACATCTGCTTTGAATCAATTTGTAAAAGTGGTGACAGATAGGAGTTCAGTTTCATTCTTCTGCATGTCAAATATTAGGTGAACATATATTAGTGGGTTTATCTAATTTCACTCCGCTTCATTGTCTGGTGCTGCTGCTGGGTGGGCTCCATGATTGGGTGGGGTCACAGGCTACGCTCTGCAATCTCCTCTGGACTATAGGCTGTGATCCCTGGACAGATGGTGTTATTGGCTGGACTCCATGTTCAGGCAGGGCCTGAAGTTGTGCTCCACAGTTGGGTGGGGTCACTGGTTGTCCTGGGTGGTTCAGCAGGGTTGGTAGTCAGGCTTCATAGTTGAATTGAATGACAAGCTATATACCCTGTCATTGGGCAAGGTTGCTGACTGGGCTTCCTGACAAGGTGGGACCACCTTCTGTGTTGTGTGACTGGGCCAGATTACTAGCTAGGGACGCCAGCTAGGAAGAACTACCAACCTTGCTCCCTGGGCAGATGGGGCCACTGGGTTGGCTCTGCATGTGGCCAGAGCCTTGGTCTGGGATCTCTGGTTGGGTGAGGCCTCTAGCAGGGACACAGTGCCACCACCAAGATCCAAACACTGGTTGCTGTGAGCCCTCTCCCCTGCCCTTCTTTGTTCTCTGCTGATCCCAGGTGGTCTAGCTAGTCCTGCCAATTAATCTAGTGTTCTCCATGAGGCAAGACAGAAGTGGGCCTCCCTGGGAGTGCCCCAGAATTCTGGGGAAGATGGATGTCCACCTCAAACTCTCTTTTCTCCATTGGAGAAACCACAGTTCCAGAGGATCCTTCTTGGTGTCTCATGGTGTGGCCTGGAGAAGAGGTGAGTGGTCAGTGTAAAACCACTCCTTTTAACCTTCTAATGGCGCTTTTCTTGTTTTGTTTTGTTTGTTTGTTTTTTAGCTCCATGGAGGTACTTCAGTCTCTTTCTGGTTCTGAGATTTTCACAAAGGTATTTTTGGCTGGGGATAGTTGCTGTTGTCAGTATTTTTGTGAAGGGAACTGGAGCTGTGATTTCCTAATTTTCCTTCTTGTTGACATCCTCCCACTATTCTCTTTTGTAACTCAGAAATACTTTGGGGGTAATTTGCTTTCTTCCTGAAGAACATCTTCTAAAATTTGTTTTAGAAAGGGTTTGATGATGGTACACACAATTTTTTAAAATTTTGCTCTCATTCTTAAAAGACAGTTTTGACACAGATACAGTTCTAGATCCATCTGTTTTCCTTAGCTCTTTGAAGATGTTTTACTTTCTTCTTGAGTTTATTGTTGCTGTGGAGAATCCTATTCACAGTATAAATGCCTTCGTAAGTCATCTGTCTTCCCTTCTCTGTGACTGCATTTAAAATATTTTCTCTGTCTTTGGTGTTTTACCATCTCACCACAATGTATTTAAGTATACTTAGGATATATTGTTCTTCCCAAAGCAGAAGATACTTGTCTTTCATTAATTCTGGAATCTTTTCAGCCATTATCTCTTCATTGCTTCCACTATGTTCTTCATTCTATCTTTCTAGAACCTCAAGTGGACATACATTCAGCCTTCCCACTTATACCTTCTATATTTTTAAATTCCTATTTCATGTTTTCTACATTTTGTCTCTCTTAATTTAATTGTGGGCATTTGTTTCTATTTAATCTTCCAGTTCACTTAGTCTCTTCAGCTTTATCCAATCTTTTGTTTAACCTACCCACTGAGTTTTTAATTTCAATCATATTTTAAGTTGTAGGTATTCTATTTTGTTCCTTTGCAAATCTGCTCATTTCATCCTGTATCATAAAATTTTAATATCTAAAATATTTGAGAGACTAAATAAGTATTTTTCTTGTTTCTACTACTTCTAAGTATGGTTTTACCTTGGCTAAATTTATTTTGTGTGAGTTCTGAGGGTCTGCAGTTAATGATGCTTTCCTCCAGAGGATTTTTGTGTTTGCTTCTTCTAGGTGCAAAGAGTTGTTACCAACTTGAGACATCTTTAATCT
The DNA here is from genome assembly GCF_002776525.5 of Piliocolobus tephrosceles. Taxonomy (NCBI): domain Eukaryota; kingdom Metazoa; phylum Chordata; class Mammalia; order Primates; family Cercopithecidae; genus Piliocolobus; species Piliocolobus tephrosceles. The sequence continues at coordinate 25,682,202 of NC_045445.1, forward strand.
TACGTCTTGTTTTGGAGTTTCCTGAGGATAATATAAATATAAACCCCAGACATAACTGAGGGTAGGCCTATTGCTAGCAATCTCGGGAGAGATCATTTATCCATATCTGGAACTACAGAAAAAGAGGCAGTTTTTCTTATGGGTTTCCTTTGCCATCAGGCAGTATTTTTGTTTGTTTGTTTTTTAAATTTATAGTGTTCACTAAGGGTGTGATCTTCCTCATGGCTGGGCAGCGGTTTCAATTTAGGTGCTCGATTTGCTCTTGCTTCAGCCCAAGGCCTAATTTCAGTACCTAGGGAATACACTAATCCTCTAATCTGGGTTTCTGGTGTCTGCATAGTCCCTGAGCCAACCCTGGTTTTTACTTTTGCTTACTGGTCTGGTTTTAGCCTTTCTCTCCCTCTCTTTCTTGCATTCTATTTCTCTTTCTCATCGTCTCTGCCCTCTCCCCTTCAGGATTTCCTTTATTTCTCATGAGTTCAGCAATGCATTTAAAACTATATTAGTTGTGGCTTATCCACAATGTAAGCGTTTTAAAGGAGAAGCCTTTTCAGATGATCTATTCTGCCACACTGATGAAAGTGGAGTATGTTCTTGTGTGTATTAGGTATTTAATAAATACTTATTTAACAAAAGAATGATGTCAGGGAAGATGAGAAATTTTTGTCTAAAATGGCCATTAGAGCTCAGTACCAGAATCCTGGGATAGATGTATCCAGGGTGGGGATTGTTTTTTCGGTATTTTCCCCTGAAATACTAACTTATAGGTGTCCATATCCTTCTCATTGCTATAGGTTTAATAAGGAATGTTGTAAGCAGTACTAAACACTTTTAGGAGTATGAAATTCTTTGAAGTAGAATAAGTATGAGGAAAAAACTTTACTCTTCCTAAATTTAAAATGTGATTTATTAATATTTTAATACGTACCTTTTAATTATTTATATTTTTACCTTTTGGCTTAATTCTACAAAAAAAAAAAAAAAAAAAAATTATCAGGTAAATAGAAGCTCTTAGCAGCAGCCAGAAACAAGTCCTGATAAATCAAAGCTATAGAAACTAGAAACAACTGTGTTAATTTTTCAGAGACGATGTAAACAGGGGAAGATTTCTCCAGAAAGCATGAGTTATACTTGGTACCAGGTACAGTGGTACATACCTTTTTTAGGGGATTTGAGGCAGCTTGACTTTATCATTGCCTTTGGGCATGACAGTTCTATTTCCTCTACAAAAGCTATGAGAAAGAATATTGTGGTCCCTGACTGTTTAGGGCTAACAAGGAGCTCACAGGTAGACCTTGGTGTTCTGTTGGACATAAAAATTTCTCAGTACAGTAACATCAAACAAGGCCACTCCGCTACCATGAGAGAGCAAGACAAAACAAGACTACTTTGTAATCATATCTGAATGCAGACAAAAACAATTCCCAAACTATAGAGATGACCGAATGCCACCCCCCACCCTGGTGAATATGAGATGCTGTTACTTCTTCATCAATTATAGTTTTAGCCCCACTGCATTCCTCGTGTCTCCTCAATAAAAATTATTGATACTCAATCCTAGAATTATCACTGCTTCCTGAGAGAACCTAATCCAGAGCAAAACCTTACTTAACTTAAACTCTCCTCAGAGTTACCCGACATAAGCCCAAATCTTGCAACAAGCTCCTTTCACTGAAAAATCCCCATGATTCCCCATGATGTGAGTTTCCTAATTGAAAAGAATCAATACACTTAAATTTGTTTGATTAAAGTTGTGTTTCTGGTGGTCTTTGGCTGGAGGGCATTGATTCCTGGGTGACATAGAATTGCATTTTCCCCCCAGTAAGACAAATTTGGTTAAGAAGTTTTATCAAAATTTCTCAACCAGCTTTGGGAGCACTTGTTTCAATAAGAATGGATCTGAAAATTCTATAGTTTATTGTCAATAATGATACACATAGAGATGGTAATGTGATAGTACTCCATGCTCAAAAAAGGGGGAAAGGACTGGACTTGGCCTACCTTGGGAGACTTAGTTGATACCATATTGGTGATACTCTTAGGTGATATTCATTCTCTAGTCTGGTTTTCCATAAATATTATAACAATATTTACAACTGGTTATTGACTTTCACCCATGGCCACCCTATCCCATTCCCAAAGAACTAGGACTCTCACTTTAGAACAATATAGCTTCCTGTAAAGCACAAGATAAATTAGAGTTATATATTTACCTTTTAAATTTCTAGTAGCATAATCTCATGGGTCAGGTGAAACAAGTTTTATGTAATTTTGGAGTGTAACAAAATATGGTTCATGAGCCTTTCTGAGGAAGAAGGAAATTTGATATGCTGAGAAAGCAAAGGGGACTGGGGAAGTCTGGGTTTATTTCCCATCCTCAGAGCATTCGGCCTGGATTTGTGAAAATGTTAAGAATGATGAATGAGCTGTAAATAGAAGATTTCTCTGACTGTGAGCCATAAACAACCATAAATGGATTAGACTGAACAGCTGGGAGCAAAATCGTGGGCATTATGCAGGCACACAGAGCCGGCTGTGGACTGTAACTAGCATCCCACCCTATTGATTAGCTGTTCTGTGGACCATAATAAAACTATCATGGTTAATTGCTAGAAAGAGGAACACACCTAGAAACAGGCAAGTTAAGGTGTCAGCCCTCCAGTTTATTGCTCAAAGGCAGGGTAATTTGTGTTTCATTACAGCACTTTCTTGACAGGATCTATAGGGCTCAATCAGGTATCACCATCCACCCCCAACACACACACACACACTTTTCTCAGGCATGGGAACATTTGATTACATTTTGTTGCCTTCTAGCTATGGATCAGTAACTTTTCTAGTCAATCTGTTTTGATCTGCAAGCATTCCAAAGGAAAGCCCAAGTGTTTACAGTGCAGCCTAAGTAATGCAGAAGTGCATTTTTCAATACCAGGCAAGCAATTTTCTTCACCAGGTTAACATGAACTCACTTAATTTTTTACACATTTTTACTTACACAGAAGCCATAAGAGGAGCTATCCCATACATCATATAGTTTTAAAGGAGTGATTAGGTCTTCCTCATTATTGTTATTTATACCCAAGAGAAAGTGACAGGAGTTTGACAAGGGACTCTGTAGAGTTCTTCTTGCATTTAAGACTTGCAGCATATAGAATAGAGAATGTTTTGGTTTATGTCATAGAATGTTACAGGATAGGGATAATGCACTAGTTTTGTTTTCTATGACAGCCATACTATTTGAAAAGGTAAAACATCTCTTGAGTCTTCAGTGTAACAGGAACTATGAAGATTATTGGCTATTTCCGTTTAATACTGTTATTCCAGAGTAAAATGTGTGTATGTGCTAGATTCATACGTAACATATGTCACTGGCAGTGGAGGAAATGGGTGTGTCTTGCCAATATGAAATATAGTGTGAAGGGAACATATTTCTAGTAACCATGCATGTTTATACCTGGCTTTCTGCCATATTCTGGGATATACTTTTCCTTCTGCTATATTCCTGAGGTTTCTATAGCTTAGTAGTCAAAAGCACCATTCAGTTTTATTGGTTCCTGTGCATAGTCATTGACATCTTTGATTATGTTGTTCTTAGCAGTAGGATATGGGAGAGGATTTGTCTGCTAGTGGGGTATAACTTTCCTGAGTGTGCCTAGCACCGAGACTGCCTAGCAATCTGATTTATAGCTCTGGTCATAGTAATCTGTCTTTATTTTTTTTATTTATTTTTATTTTATTTTATTTTTTTATTATACTTTAAGTTCTAGGGTACATGTGCATAACGTGCAGGTTACATATGTATACATGTGCCATGTTGGTGTGCTGCACCCATCAACTCGTCAGCACCCATCAATTCATCATTTATATCAGGTATAACTCCCCAATGCAATCCCTCCCCCCTCCCCCCTCCCCATGATAGGCCCCAGTGTGTGATGTTCCCCTTCCCGAGTCCAAGTGAGCTCATTGTTCAGTTCCCACCTATGAGTGAGAACATGCGGTGTTTGGTTTTCTCTTCTTGTGATAATTTGCTAAGAATGATGGTTTCCAGCTGCATCCATGTCTCTACAAAGGACGCAAACTCATCCTTTTTTATGGCTGCATAGTATTCCATGGTGTATATGTGCCACATTTTCTTAATCCAGTCTGTCACTGATGGACATTTGGGTTGATTCCAAGTCTTTGCTATTGTGAATAGTGCCGCAATAAACATACGTGTGCATGTGTCTTTGTAGTAGCATAATTTATAATCCTTTGGGTATATACCCAGTAGTGGGATGGCTGGGTCATATGGTACATCTAGTTCTAGGTCCTTGAGGAATCGCCATACTGTTTTCCATAATGGTTGAACTAGTTTACAATCCCACCAACAGTGTAAAAGTGTTCCTATTTCTCCACATCCTCTCCAACACCTGTTGTTTCCTGATTTTTTAATGATTGCCATTCTAACTGGTGTGAGATGGTATCTCATTGTGGTTTTGATTTGCATTTCTCTGATGGCCAGTGATGATGAGCATTTTTTCATGTGTCTGTTGGCTG